>NW_025224966.1:6166076-6570339 GCF_014066325.1 Apis laboriosa
AAGAAAAAAGGAGGGAACAAGGAAGACAAATTGCGTGGCGAAGGGAAGCCATAGTTTTCCGTGGGTTTGCGTGGAACAGCCCTCGACGTGAATTAAAAGGAAATTCGGCCCGCAACACGGAGAATGTCCCCGCGAAACGAGCTCGTTGCCCTCGTCCAATTGGACACTAATTAGAAGGATTCGAAAGGAGAGGGAAGAGGGAGGACAACGCGCGTTTCCTTATCACCTTTAACGGCTCTTTATTTTCGACCGAGGATAATTAGTAATGGAATGTTCCAACGTATCCTTCGTATATTTATTTTCCTTTCCACGTGTCTTGTTTTCGATTATATTTCATTCACACATCTCACGAAACTTGTTATTATTGGTTTTTGCTCTCGGTATCAAAATAGAACGAATTCGGAGATCGATTATTCTGAAGAGATTGAAATAAAATTCAATGTTATTAAATAAGCAGTTTCGGTTTACGTTAGTGTTGAATGAAAGAGAACGAAGGATCTGTATGTATAACTCTGTACGTAAACTCGAACGATTCTATTGTAAACATTTTTCGTTTCAATAATTAAAATTTGTTAATCTTCCATAAAGCATTTTTCAGGAGAAAAGAGAAAAGGAACAAAGGATAAATCATTCAAACGTGCTTCATCCCTTCAATTGTTATTTCTCCTAGAAATCTCACGCGTTTACCTTCCACTTGGCCGACGTGTCGTGGACAATTTTCGTGAGTTTCCCCTCACGGCTACATTAAGCGGCGCGGAATTGGCCGGCGGCTAGGCGGAGAAGAAGAAGAAGAAGAAAAGGAAAAGGAAGAAGAAAAAAAAGAAGAAGAGAAAGAAAAGAAGGACAAAGCGGCGCTTTCGTTTGTACTTTCATCGCGTACGGTCTCGTTTTAATTCCGTGCAACGATCGCGCGACGGTGTGGTGTTGGAGAAAAAAAGGAAAGAAAAAAAAAAAAAAAAAAGAACGTGGAACGTTTTGCCCCGCGAACGGAAATCCAACGATCACGTTGCCAAGATCGTGGTTCGAGAATCGAATTTACTGCCGAGATCTACTTAATGGCCGCTAGATTATTTCGCCGTACGAATTATCTCTGTTAATTCTATCCTGGGCCGGCTGTCGCCGATAGGGGAGAAAGAAATTATCGCAACTGGAAGGGATTGGGGATGATTCGTGGCCAATTGGAAACGCGTAATTCGTGGAAGAACGAATGAGAGAACGATCCAAGGGGAATAAAGATGTTAATGTAATATGAAGTTTATATATTCTTTTGAACGATTTTTTTAGAGGAAATAAGAAGATTATCTATTTTTTTTTTTTTTTTTATAGAGATGCAAGATGTAGGAGAGTAAGGAAGAATTAGTATAAAAGGTAAACTAATGAATAATTTAAATCCTGAATGGATAAGGAATATCCTTTCTTCAATTTCAATATCGTTAAAGTTCATGTATATACATGAATCGTGTTCGTATATCTTTTGCTGTATAATTTTTGCAAACAAAACTTGGGAAAAATTTAAATTTATTGAATAATTCTTCTTGAAAAACAAATTTAAAAAGACTCTCGTTGACACAACTTATAAAGTACACGTTAATTTGACTTAAGAATTCGAACTGAGTAATTATATAATGATCGAAGCGGAGAAATTCATTCAACTAAATATATAGAAATAAAAAATGGTTCGTAAGAAGAGTATGAAATGTTCAAAGGATGCTCTTATAGAAAGACAAATTTAGAAGTTAGTTTCTAATGTAAATTTAACATCTCTTTTTTTACCGAATCTTATATAAAAATCTTTATCGAAATGTGTTTGAAACGAAATAAACAGAAAGCAGTGCCATAGGTAGAAGCCATCGGGGTTGCGTGAGGTGAAACCGGAAACACTTATACCGGGGCCGCTTTAAAGATTTAAAATCTTTTGCAAGTCTGAAGGAGTACGAATGCGTTGAAAGTTTAATGCGATTTACCGGATGAGAGGCGGGTGTTATGAATTTTATGAATGCATAAATGTGAAAAGAAAATATGATTGAAAACGTAGCGAGAATTATTCGACTTTTCGTTTATTCTATTCGTCGAAAAGTTTCGTTCAAGTATTCGGGACACGGCGAAGACTCTTTATAAATATATCGGAGAAAATCTGTCGGCTCGTAGAATTTTCAAGAATTTAAACAATTTCCCAAGCATATCGATGGTACTCATAATATTGTAAATATCTCGTGTTCTGGGTCTGGCTCTTCAAAATGCGAAATACATAGTTGAAAGAAATTCCATTAAGAAACTTAAGAAATTGTTTTGGTATTACAAACTCAAGGTGTAGAATAGTTGTCAAATATTATTTTTATCGAAAAATATCGATAGAAATGCTCGATAGAAGTAAAGTCTATATATTCAAATAATTCAACTATTCAAACTCAATCGTCTATCACTACTATTAATTCAGAGAAATTATTTTCCAATATATTTTCTTGACATAAATTTCTTTTTTAATCCTTTAATCCGATTCTTCAATCCTCGCGTTCACCAAGCCCAAAGCTTTTCATCCAATTATAATCACACGTTTCACCTTTCATCGTTCTTCGAACGTTCGTTCGAGAAATCTAGAAGAAAGAAATCTCAAACGAAATATCCTTTCCAATATCTTCGTCCAATTTTCAATCCTACAGCTTATTATTTACCCACCGAATTCCTGTCCCCGCGAACTCGCGCACGAAATTAAATATCCTTCTGTGACGAGCAAGCGGATAAACAAAGTTTCAAAGGGCGTCGAAAGGAGAAGAGCGTCCCAATGGACCGAAGCAAACCGAAGAGAGCTTAAAATCGATGCTCGGTCGGTGGAAGTCCCTTTCCACCCATCGAGGTTGACAAGGCAATCGAGGGAGAAGAGAGATATTCGATAGGAACCGGCCGATAGGTCCACAAAAAGCCCAGTACTTTTATTTCAACACGTCCGGTATAAATATTTTAGCATTTGTTGTCTGACATCTTGTTAGTCGGGTCGGGAAAATTTTTGTCCATCCGAGCGAAACGGATTATGATACCGAGGCGGAGCGATTCGGGGACAACAGTTTCACCGGTTGAGCGGGAGAAAAGGATTGACAAGAGGAGGCGGCCCATCCTTCCTCGTCGCGAGATATATTTGTCGATCTAATGGACCGACCTGGGGAACCGTTGTGTCACGCGAATATTCCACGGAAATACCACGCGAGATGACCGCCTTTCGTTTCGATCAGCTCCATCAGCTGAAGCCTCACGTTGAACGCATCGATGGACCACGAAAGACGATTCCACGATTCCCTTGGGACTCGAGATCTTTCTTTGGATCCGTTCCCTCGTTTGGAGATTACACTTTTTGAAAATAAACTTTTGAATTATTTATTTGGAAGAATTTGTGTTGATATGTCGCGTTTATTTGATAAGGTTTGAGGATGTTTGAGAAAGAAAAATTTAAAAAAAAGCGATTGATATGAAAAATAATATTTTTATTTGTGTTTCCATGGATTTGTTTGAAAATGTTTGAAAATGTTTGAGATATCCTTTGATTTACATTTCATTGAAAAAATAATATTCAATCGGTTAACAAAATTGACTTAAAATTGACTTAAATTTTGTCCTAATTAGAAATATGAAAAAAGCTTATAAATTAAATCTTGTTTGGAAAGATGAAAAACAGTACTGGCAATTCGATTACGTTTAATATACGAAATAAGTGAACACGAAAACGTATCTTCCATTCATGTAATTACTTTAATTACACGAATTTCTAGCGTAATAGGAACGGGTACATCGGGAAACATCGTTCTAATTACGTTAATATAACATAATCTGACACTGATGGAAGACACAAATTTCATTTTATGCGTCGTCGATGTATGATTCTTGAGAGAACGAGACCCGGAAGAAAGCGAGAGAAAGCGAAAGAGAGAGAGAGTGAGAGAGAGAGAGAGAGAGAGAGAGAGAGAGAGAAAGAGGGGAAAGAAAAAAGAAGAAGACGAAGTTCCTCTCGACTCTCGGGCTTTTTCCACTCTTTTCTTTCGAAGTGAAAGGTAACGTTGCAAAAAGAAATCCTTCCTTGCATCCTAGGGTTTACAAGCTGATCCAACTAAAAGAAAAGTGGTTAAGTCACGGAGGAAGGCCGTTCAAAGGAGTTTGAAGTTGAATAAATAAACGCGGGATAAATGCAAAGAAAGCAGGGGGACGAGGGGGGAAGAAACAAAGTTTCCATAATTAATTAAATTTCTGGAGCATAGTAGAATTTTCTTGGATAAACGAAGGAAAGCGTCGATAATTCGTTGACATGGACTTTTATCTTCATAAGATTCCCTATTTCTAGACCAGAATTTTCTTCAAACGAAGAAAATTCGTGTAATATTTAATAAACCAGAAAGATAGGATTGAACAGAATTAAAGAAAGATGAATTTATTTGAAATTATTTATGGATGGATCGAATTAATTTGATTAATTTAAAGAAGAAAGAATGGTTGATCGTAATTCGAGCCTACACAGATTCGATATTACCTTTCAAACGTTCGCTCGGGAAAACGAAACTTCTCTGAACAAGACACTGTGACGATTAATCTAGATGCGATCAGTCTCCTGTAAAATTGTAGAGTCTTTGAGTTTACTTTGAGAAGCAAGGATCCGACCTATTTTTATGAACTTCCACTTCCAGGCATCCTTCAGATCGAAGTATTTAATTTCAGTAATTATTCCTTAATTTTCTTCCCAAAAGAATTCATATTTTCATAGATAAAGATATTCAGACTGGTATAAATTGTTCTTCGCAAAGTTTATTCTTTTCCAATTCTTTTTCGCAATTCTCCTTCGTGATTCTTTAAAATTAATCAAATTAATCTTACACATAAATCTTTAAAAAAAGTAAAATTCTTTCACTTTACACGAAAGAATCGATAATAGGCAAAAAAATACAAGTTTATTTTAAATATATTTGAAAAATGTGAAGTTTTAAGAAATTTTTTTTCTTTTTATTTTAATTTATCCTTATTCTTTCTTTTTCTTTTAACATTACGACATATTTCTCGAGTCTTATTTTAATTTCTGTGAAATATCTCTACCCTAAAGTCCTAAAATTCGTAGCAAGCGAAATCTTGATGAATGCGTGCATGCACGAAGCAGTTGAAACGGATGGAGCATGAACAGTTAACCAGCAATGGGGGCAAACTAGAGGGAGGATTTAGAGGTGAATAGAAAGCTAGGAAGGAATAGAAAGCAAGATTAAGGGAGGCAAGCTCTACCAAAAAGCTTCCTTTTCGTATGCAGATGAAGAAGAGAGAAGAAGAAAAAAGGGGAAATTTTCAAGAAAATTGAAAAAGATCGTGACAGAGAATTTTAAATTTAATTAAAACTTAATTCTCGTTGAATATTTCAATTGGTTAAATAGATTAAAAATTTCGATTGCAAAGCATCACGTTCTCGTAACAGATCGTGTTGATCACAAAGGATAGCGATGTTACGAGAAACACAAGCAATTAACAATATCTTTTTTTCTTTTTTATTATGCATATTGTTACATCATGTCTATGAATAAAGCTCCTTCGAATTTCTCTATCACGAAGATTTATAACGAACCATCTGCAAATTGATTTTGTATAAATAGAAGGAAAACAAAACTGTTTTCTCTCGATGTTTATTATTACAGCACACCGGTTGAATAACGAAGCGACATTACCAGGAACAAAGGAAATATCCTGTCGGGTATTGTGCCGTCTATATTATTCTGTTTTCTCTCTCTTTCAAAAAGGGAGGGGAAAAAATGAAAAAAAAAAAAAAAACAGAAAAACCTTGAGTTTATGAGCGTTAATTCTAGCTAAATCCACGAAGTCGATTGTACAGGATGTTTCGTGATAATGCGTGGAACGTGGCTCGAATAATAGAGAGAAGTAACAAAGAACAGTAATGTAAATGTTTGTTTAATTTCCCTTTCTTACCAAGTAAAAAAAAAAAAAAAAAAAATCTCGTTACAGAACAACTCAGATTTTTCAGTATAAGTTTTGTTACACATGTTATATAAAACATTCCTATTTATTAATTTTTATCAAATATTATTAGCCTTTTCATATTTGGGAAAAAAAAAATTAACGAAATATCTTTGTTCCAAGATTGAATTATCGCGAAATTATACAAAAATTAATGTTAACCAAACATAAAAATTGTTTATTATTTACACACACACACATACACTGTATAGGAGATAAAATATTCAACGAGATATTTTCAATTCTCAACTCCGAATTTTCCGCTTCGTTCGTTCAACGATTTTCATATTTCATGCTTTAAAAGCGCGAAAAGGGTTTATCGCGCGCAAATAAACAATCGAAGTTGGTTTTCCGAAGTCACAATCGAAACGATCGCCACGGTTTAATAAAACGTCGGCCAGTTACTGCCGGGATCGAAACGCGGCCGCAGGGATCAAGTAATCCGAAGAAATTCTCGAGAAAAGTTTTAATTAACCTTCGTTCGATCCACTCTCCACGGGGTACATCTGAATTTTCTGGCCCACCAACGCCGTGAAGATAACTTCACCCTTCATAAATATAGGTTCGATTATTGACCTAACACTGGGAAATTAAAGGGTGGTTTCGAATGGATTGAAAATGAAGGCGAATATACGAAATGTTTCAAGAGAAATGATCTTCAAATTAGACGCATTATATTGTCAAATTTTTAGAAATAGGTGATTTGTATTGTACATGATATATTATAGAAATTGAATCGATATTATAATATTTTTTTAAAACTTAAAATTATAAATCGTAATTTATAAATTTTAATTTGAAAATTTAATCGTGGTATAAATAGTAAGATATTTTTATATCATCTCGCAATTTCAAGTAATAATAAAACAAACATTTTCCATTTTCATTTGTTAGAACAGGAAGTTGTAACTTTTTATATCACGTTGAACAAACATCGCACTCTTTGAAGTAATGTAAAATGTAACGAATGTGGTTAATATGATACAATTACACAAAAGGGTGATAAAATTAAATACAATGCAGGTGTCACAAATTTTCTGCCACGACAGTTCTTTCCACTGCAACATGTAAGATCTTTCTATCTCGCTGAGGATGTAATCACCACTCTTTCACCTCCTATTCTCACCAATGTCGTGCAACCCTTCCGCTACACTTGGACGGTTGAAAAGCACAAACCTCATATCGTACGTTGGCAAATATTCATAAGTTAAATATCGTCTCTGGTGGTAGGTGATTCAAGATGAGAAATCGTGATATAAAATCACCATATTATATTTGAAAATTCTCTGACTATCGAAAATCATTTTGTAACATTTCTATCCTGTTTTTAATTCTTTTCCATTTTATCTATTTTATTTTTATGTATATTTAATTTGTAAATAAAATTAATCTCGTTATTTTGCATGCATATTTCAATCAGATTTAAACTATCTGCATATCTCTTTCGTTTAAAATTCTTTTTATAAAAATAATAAGAGATAATTAGTACAAAATTCAAATCTTCATCACATATTAGCTCATTATTCTATTCTTACGAAAATCTATCGTGAAAATCTGAGCCAAAAATCTTAATTTCAATGAAAATTTCTGTATATATAGCGTAACAATATACGTGACTCCATCTCTTTGTCGACACGAAATTAAAAAAGTTTCAGTTTTCTTTTTTTTTAAATAAAATATTAAATAAAAAAGAGAAATCGTAAAAATTTCATTCCCCTCATCCCCTTGTCCAGATACACACTCGCAAATTAAGACACCCGACACGTTCAGCATGTCACAAACAGTGCGCGCACACGAGAAATCCAACCATCCAATTCAAACTTCTCTCAAAACAGAGAGCATATGTGCTATCTCCTCCTCCAATTTCTCATCAAGCGATCATTTCCAACCAGTATCGAAGTAATTCGAAAAAACGATACAACTCCATTTTCCATCCCCTTCCATCCCCTTCTCTTCCTCTTTTCTCCTCGGCGAGGAGCGAGATAAACTCGAACTCGCGTGTCTCCACGTTGTTCCCTTGCACGGGCCTGTGTGTATGAAACAACGTCAGCACTTTATCTCGGGTGCAAGAGCTATCGTGCAAGAGTATATCAGAGGGGTGTTTTCGCGCCGGCGAGAGCCAACTCGTGAAACGACTCCTCCGACCCTGCCAACCCCCGCCCCATCCGCGGGGACGCGGCCCGCTTCGAGTTCCTCGAGATCCTGTCGAGCGTTTCAAATTACCGGGATAAGTGCTCGCGTTGGAATCAACATCGAAATATTTCTTTGAGCGACGAACCGCCGGTATTGGAAAACCTATCCCTCTCCGCCCCCCCTTTTTTTTCTTTCGAGTGCCTTCCATCAACTTTCGAATTATTCGCCACTTTCTTTTATATTTTTCTTCGTTGTATCGGTGAGAGTGGTTGGAAGGGTTGGTGAATAGTGGGAGCGTGAAGGTTTAAATGGTTTTTAATTAAACGTTCTTTTTCCTTTTTTTTTTTCATTGTTGTTATTTTCTTTACGCTTTTCATTGGGATTTTTTTGGGGTGGGAGTGGAATTAATTTGTTTTCAAGTTACTTTGGGATAAGAAGAAAGAATAATAATGAGAAATGGAAATGTTTTTTTTTTAGGAAGGGATCATTGCACGTTGTAATTTCTCTTCTTCTGAACAGTAAAGAGGAATTCGTTTTAATACTCTCCCCTCTTCGTTTTTCCATAGGAAGGATTGAAGGAATTTCTTTTAGATTGCTCTTTAAATTGAAAATTCCTTGTAGGTATTATTCTCAAGTATCTGGATAAACGTTGTTATAATTTTACTTCTGAAACGATTGGTGGATATTAGAATGCAGTTAGAATTATAGGGATGCAAAATTTTTCTTTAAACTTCATTTAGGAGACGGATTTAGGAAACATTTAAAGAGATGGGTGTATACGTGGGTGTGATACGAATGATCGTCGATAAAACGTTTATTGTTAAAGAATGTGTGACAAGGAATAAAATTTAACTCGGGTCGGAATTTTAGTTAAATCGTTGTAATAGATTGTAAATAAAGTGGGATATTGGCTTTCCATTACGATATTTCTAGCCGCCGCAATATGGTGTGCCCGGTCGAATAAAATTCGATGTTTCATGTTATTGGAAAGTGATATTATGTCTTCTGGAAAACTGCCAGTTATTAGCTATGATGTATCTTTCAGAATAAAGATTCAATGTGTTCCCCACTGTCTCGATCCGTTCTCTACAAATCGAAAAACCATACTGGAAGATTAACGTTCATAGCCTAAAATAATGGCTATGAATTGTATCAGAGGCACACGTATCGTAGATCATTTAAGTTATCATTTTATTTTATATTTCTTCCCTTCGTGCACGGACAGCTTAAAATAATATAAAATTATCTTTTGTATCATTACATTATTATTATAATTAAAATATTAATTTTATTGTTTAATAATATAAAGTGCATTACAAAATTATACCAATGCCAATAATTAATTAATTCTCTAAAGAAATTTCTAATTACTCAGTATTTCTGCAACATCATACAATTTTACGCTTTTCTCCCTTCTCCCATTCTCGTGGATATAATCTCTAAATGCGACACGCTTCCTCCTCGAAAAGTTTTCTCATTCGATAAGGTAGATAGCTTCTTTCTGCTAAGCGTGAAACTCGCGCGTGCTTATTGTCAATTTTCCAAATTGCACGGGGGAGGAGGATGGGGGAGCGCGAGAGGAGCGCGTTCAAAGGAATCCAGTTTTCAAAACTGGAAACTGCTCCCTGCAACGTGTTCCAGGGTTAGGATCACATTTTTGATCAACCCATACTGCTCGACTCTCGAGTTTCGATCGAGTGAGGCGACAACTTCACTGTGACGATTGTGTACAAGTGTGTAGGGATTCGACGCGAGTACTTTCGCCCCCCTTCCCCTCTCGTATTTCGAGGGAAGGGAAGGGTGATCAAAATAGTTGGAGGAAAGGATCCAAGTTTCGAAAATTACACGGGCCATCACGCACCGCGCGCTGGAAAAGACAAAAACCCAGGTATCCGCGAAGTATTGCGAAAGTTTCGGGAACTCTTCCTAGAATGAACTAAGTTTCGAGAACGAGTTCCAGCTCCACCAGATCGGGCTGGATTAGGTGATAGTCGTGTGCCGACTTACGCTCGAGGTGAATCGAACCGATCTTTTTTCAATCCTCCACTTATTTTATTTAGAAAGGAATTGTATATTTGTGCGAACGAAAATAATTTTAAAATTAATTTTAAAAAAATGAGAACGAGCAATAAATGATTAGTAATTGAAAACTCTTTTAAAATCACTTTCAAGACTAATATTATATTAAACGGGGAAGATTTATCTTCTTTCCTCTTCCCGAAAAACCTCGCCAAAAACAAGGAGATTGGAATCAAGGATAAAAAATTCTATTCCCCCTTTAATAAATCCCACCATGATCCAGGATTCTTTCAATGTTCAACGTTAAGACGGATCTTGCGCGAGAAAAAGATGGGGGCGAAGAAACATCCTATGGTGGAGAGAATGTATGTCCTCCTTCCGGGATCTATTACCTCCTTTAATTACACTGCGCCGGAAGGGAAGCCTCGAATACTCCCTTCCTCCCCTGTTACAATTCTCCCTGGATACTTTTGCTCCTCTTATCGTCAGACGGTAAGTACATATTCCTTAGTCGTTTAAAACCGTTCTTGCAAGAGTTGGAGCCGCGGAAGGATATCCTCTCGTAGGCGAGGATCCTTCGAACCACCGGTGAGAGCTAATGGAAAGTTCATCTCCGAGGCAAAGGGGAAGAGTTTCGGGAATGGGATCTTCCGTCAGTTGGTGCCAATTAAAATTTCACCGGCGGACTACTCGGCTCCCTCGTCTCCGTACTCTTAATGTCGGCGATTCGAGACGTTTGCGTCTTCATCGGTGGGTTAATCGAAATGCGGATGGAAAGGATTAAGCGAAGTCGAGTGACGCGTGATGAGTTTGAAGAACGAGTTTGTACGAGCGAACGTTCTAAGTAATTCGAGTAATTTGTAATCAGGAAATTGGGAAAATTTTTATTTTTTCTATTCGTATTACGTCGAAAATGTTAATCTTTTATACGAGAATTGTTATATTGGCTGTTACTGTGTAATAATTCTTTTTCGGTCACTAGGACGCAAAGTTTCGCAAAGTTTTGAAAATCAAATATGGGAGCAAAGTAAACTAGAAAATTTCTACTTTTTATATATCCAATTCTTATTACGTGGAACGACGTGGAACCAAATCATTATATTTGTGAATTTCTAACATAAAGTAATTATTATTTAAGCTTAATTTACAAAAAGAAATCGATAATTTATAACGATTTAAATTAGAACAGATATTTTGAGATGTCATATCCATTATTAAAATTAAAATTTAAATGCTTCTTAATAAATTTATAATTTTCTGCCTATATATGCGTATTTTGTTTAATCATAAAAAATTTAATGTATAAGAGTTTTAATGTATGAGTTTTAATTATTATACATTACATTGAAATAATTATTCTTTATAATAAATTTGAAAATGAATTTTGTCCACTTTTAATACATTGTTCGAACCATTGTGCAACGTTTCGAGCGATTTATGCTAGATTTAATTATCTCCAATTAATAAGAACGCGGTATTGACTTGTGAATAAGTTTCTTTTTTTCAAATCTTATTTCTTCTTTATCAGGAAGTGTATAAAATCATTTTATACGTAAGATACTCGTCGATTGAAGAAGTCGTCGAGCGTAAAAAAATTCTTTAAAGAATGAGACTAGAAGAGCAAGATCCGTTTCAAAAAATCGATGAAAAATCATGAAACGAGATATACAAAAGAATTGCAAAATCATCATCCTCCAACCACGCGACTCCTCCGTTTAAGGAATCCTTAAGGGACACAACCAACGATAAATTACAATCGAGGGGTAGAAATGTATATGTACACAACCCTATTTCACTTTTCACCGGATCATTATCCGGCATTTATTATCGATTGCACCGGATCCAAAAGTCTGAAGGGCGGATAATAATAGCGGGCAACTCAACAATGGCCGAGACGCTCGCGTCAGCCACGCCATTGTTCGAACGATCCCCGATCGTGGACGTCGCCGTCCACGAAGGCGAAGAAGACGACGCTCCTAAAGCGTGGGGGTCGTTGGCCCCCTCGCTGGCCCCGGCTCGAACAAAGAGTCGAAATCGAATGGCGGAACGATCCCTTGCTTCGTATATATCCGGCCGGCCGGAAGAATGGGTCCACCGTGGCATTCAATCGAAAGACAATCGGTCGATTGGATCGGTCGAGGTTAGGAGAACGCAAGCCGCGTGCTGGCAAACTGTTCCCCGTTGATTCGATCAATCGAATCGCGAATCGTGTATCCGAGTCTTGGTTTGCCTCCCTTTCGATCATCTTGGATGATAGGAGGGATGCTGGTCGCGTAGATAATACCTGTGGGATACCGCGGTTTCGGTTTTATTTAGGTTTAGATTTTCGTTTAATAATAGAAATAATATTTGGATTGTGAAATTGAATCGAAATTGATAGGTTGGGATAATTTTGGAATGAAGAAAAAATGCTAAAAGGTTAACAGAGGTTTGGAAATTTTTAGATTATATTTGGAATAGATAAATAGTAATTAATTAATAATTATTTTTTATTTTGTAAAATAATTTTAATCGGCGCTTGATTATTTTTCTCAATCATTTTTTCTACTTTTTATCTCAACAACAAAATTATCCTGTTACATATTCTAAGAGGTCACGTAGCAATAACCAATCATCTGACAGTTTCTGCAACCTAATCAAGTCTATGAAACTTTGTACAGGACCAAACTGCCATCTACCTTCCACCAATATGGTAACTCTGCTTCCAGAGAGATAATGCACCAAGGGTGTAATAGAAGGGAAGACACGAATAATAAAAAGCCTCTTAGCATAGGAAGGGAACTTTGGATCACAGTAGGATTGCGTTGAATTTAGACAGGTAACCGTTTACAATTACAATTGAATACATAGCAATCACAGAAGTCAATAGACTGAACTACGTATGTCAATAAACACACAAAGTTGTAGATTAGAACAGGAAGTTACAATAGTAACATAGCATAGTTTACAAAACACAGAGTATACAAAATATTGTGTATATATATATATATATACAAAACATAGAGACATAGCAACACGTTAATTCGCTTATAAATATTTAGTCAAATTATATTTCAACAGAGTATTCAAAATAAACATAATATTGGAAACATCATTGTGCTTTTTCTTATACCAGACTCTCCTCGATATTAGATTACGAAAAACAATATTAGATAACAAACGTTCGATATTATAAACACATTCTCATCAAATATAATCAAATCCCAAGCCTATTCTTTAATAAATTCTTTAATAAAAAAAAAAAAGAAATCGAGAGAAAGATAAAAGATCGGATCTTGAACAAGCATCGCATCATCCTTACACCCTTACCTCCATTTTCATACTTCCATTCGAATTTTTGCAAGCCAGGAAAATCATCGATCCGAAATTAAAGTCACGCTTACGAAAGGAAAGCATCTTCGATTAAAGTGGCCACGTTCATTACGGATAATTAGACCAGCCTCCCCAGTATCTCCATCTTTTCACCGTTTTATCTTTATGTATCACGAGTGATAACGGACGAAGGAGGCACGAAGGAAAGCTTTTACAGCGAAAGAAGAAGCCCCGTTAAAGTGACCTCGAGCCACGTCTTCCATGTCTTCGAGGTTCGAAAGCGTAGAGGAAGAGCGTTTCATCATCGACGACACGAACTTTTGTTCGACCCGGTTCGATCGGCCACGTTTGTGTCAACCACGTTCCTGAATTGGCCATTATCGTGATGCATCGTGAGAAGTATTTTTTTAGAAAACAGGTGGAACAGTTGACAGAGAGGTCGTAGAAATTTGCTTTTACCGGGGAATATAATTTCTTTTTTTTTTTCTGATGGATGTTTCTTCTCTCAAAAGATCATCCTTTGGAGGATTATTAAAAAGAAGAGAATGTAGGATATATTTTGTGAATTGATCTTCATTACGAATTAAATGAAATATAATGTGTTGATTGAAAGTGAAAGAAACATCGAGGTGAGATGAAAATTATTCCTAATTTTTTTACAAAAAAAATTATCCGAAGGAAAATTTCTATCAAAAACTCTAAAATCTATTTCGCAACGAGAAAAATTTTATATCTCTTACTCTTAATCATAGTTGATTAAATCTTAATGTAAATTAATATCCTCTGACGTACGAATGTGTTGGTGTTAATAAAAATTCATCTCACTTTTACATCCTCCGTATATATACTATTCACGTTCCTTTTAATCATATTCTTGTTTCTCTGAATCAACATCAAAGGATCATTACTTGCTCTAGTTGCTTTAGTTATGAAAAAAAGAAAAGAAAATTTTCCAATTCTTCGCAGATTCCATCCACATATGATTGAAACAACTTTCTAATTAAAACACTAATAAATTCTTTCAACATCCAAAAATCGGAATATAACGAATGTACTTTTTAACCCACCATTCAACCCTTTCGTTTCGAGCTCGATCGCCCCGTATCTCTGTTTCGCGCTTTAAATTTTCGTTTTTTCAAACAATCGCAATATCACTCGCATAAATCTAATCTCGTATTACCGCGATAAATCGCGCGGAAACGCGTGGATTAAGCGGATTAAAAAATTAAGCGTCGAAAAATTCGCGCGATGATCCAGGAAGAGAGGGGAGGGAGGGAGATAGAGGAGGATAGAAAAAGATGAAGTAGAAAAATCGGAGGAAACGAGAGGAAGAGTTAGAGTTTTTCGCGAGGAAAGTTTGGGAACGTCAGAGACGATTAACAAGCCGAGAACGTAATTTCGCTAAAAGAGGCGGAGTAACGAGGCTGGGATCGAGCCCCGACGATCGCCAAATTTTACATCAACCCATCTCGACGACGGTGTTCTCAATTTTCGTTGCAATTAGTCGCCCACCAGCTCGACCGTGTAACTCGATACGAGGGATCGATCAATGAATTTTCCTCGGCTAATTGTTGGCCGCGCTTTTCTCCAATTCCAACAACGATGAATTGAGATTATCAATATAACTGAGAAATATCAGTGATGTTTAATTACAAATTTTGGTTTACGTGAATTTTACAATGTGTATGTAATACGAATAGTGGAGTTGATGAAGGAAATTTGTTTCGAGTTATTTGTTGTTGGAGTTATTTTTTTTTTTTTTGCAATTAACGATGAAATGAAATTTCATTTAGAAGATTGAACGATTTTTAAATGTATATTGTCGAATATTGTTGTATATCGTTTATTTATTAATTATTGTTATATGCAAAATCATGACCAAAGTTATCATACAATGGAAATATATTCGGAATATTACGTGTAATGTTACGTAATATTAGATAATTTTATGTTTAATAATATAGAAATATAATAAATATTCGTATCACTCATGGAATTTTCATTCGATAAATATTAATGGATTAATAAGTATAACAAGAATTTAATTTTTATAATTTTACGTGAAATAGGATAATGAGATGATTGATAATTTGTATTTGCTTGTACAATTTGTAATGTAGAAATTATTATATTCAACGATAATAAGCATTCGTAACATGAAATTAATTAAAATTTCATGAAACATCTTGTCTCGCAGAGATGTTAATGATATGCACCTAATAACGAGATGTATTGTTTGACCAATTCAAATTTTCCATCCCTCGTTTAAATGTTACAATCACACGATAAAATATTGATTTTAATTTATATAATTCGATTTTTCATTTTTCAATGCATACACATACACATAATTTAATATTAATTGTAGAACAACGAAATTCAATTTCATAACATTAAATAGGCAAAATTATTACAATAGAGATCATCTAATCAAATTTTACCCATCCATTAAATATCAATATTTATTAATATATTTCTTAAAAATTAAATCAAAATATTACAATAATTCAATTTTACAATTGATTCCTCGAATAATATCAGACAAATCGATGAAAATTCAAGGATTTACATTTATTCAAATAAAGTGTCACTCATTTGACGATCATGGCGAATTCGAGTTTTATACAAGACGTTTCCATTGTTTCGACGTGTTCCTCGCGATCGAACAATTCATCCCGCGTCCTTCTTTCGCCGCAATCTGCTGAATGGCGGAAGGGAAAGAAATTCCTTGGAAGAAACACGAGGGAGAATAAAGAAAGAATAAAGAAAACGCCGAATAGATTTTCCCCTTTGTAAAGAGAGAATCGACTACGAGTTCTAGCTGCTCGAGTTCCCTTACCAACGTCCGGCTTTCTTGCGAAAGCAACGTTTTCACCGCGTAAAAAATATTCGTTTTTTCCATGGATGGAAAAGGATGGAAAAACTTCTCCTGACGAATGGCCGTAAGAAATCAAAGATTTCTTTATTCTATTTGGAAAAGAAATTTTCTGTTTATTCTTCTAATTGTAGAAATTCGCAACTCGGCAATCTTTTATTATTTTTATTTTTGATTTTCGATAAATTTCACTTTTTATTAAAACAGGGTGAAGAATTTAACGAATTTCTTTGCTAGATCGTGAAGAAATGTTGAATTGGGAAATATTTTAATACGATGGAAGGAAAAAGAAAAGCTTTTATCGATCAATGATGAAAATTGTAATGTCTTAATTAAAAAAAAAAAAATTTGCATCGATTTGTCTTAGAGAATTGCGATAATCTACGAGATTTTTATTTAATTTCTCTCCATATAATTCTAGATAAATTTGATACACATTATGTGAGAAAAATTCTGTAGGAATTGGTATGTAGGCCTTTGGCCTAGTAATTAATATCTTTTTAGAAGGAGCAATAATTCATTGCTCCAAAGAAACTTGCAGACATCCTAGACCGCTGTCAGACATCGGAAAAACTCTTAAGTAGTTTCATGAATAATTGCACAGACGTTCCAGCTACGTTTCTCCTCTTTACACAATAATAATTCATCCACTTTTAAAAGAAATTTATAAAAACACTCCGATCTTTCATCAAAGATAATCTCCTAAATTATTAATTCTTGTAAATTGCCGATATGAATAATTTCTTGGACAAGCAATTAAATCCTTTCATCGCTTTCCGAGATTTTGGAAATTCCAAAGCCAAAATTATTCAATTGATGAATCCTTTTCTCTCGATAACAATTATCTATAGATAATCGAATCTAAAATACTTTATACAAAGTGAGAAAACAATTATACTCGCTAATATAAATTCTTTAATTAACTATTTCGAAAAATTTGTTGAAGCACGTGATACGAAATTTATTCTTTCTTAAAAAAGTGATCATCAAACTTCAATTTTTTAAATAAATAAATATTATTATTTGATAGAACATTTAATCAACTAGATTCCGAATGGATTTACACATTTGTAAAAATAAAAAAAAAAACAAACTTGTTTTTCATCAAATAATATTTGTGAAATTCTTTACGCCTTTTCTCATTTGAACCTGATTATAAACCTGATATAACGAACGGATATAAAGAAAAAAAATTAAAAACAAGTTTTTAATTTTCCCTCGTCCATATTTAACAAGTATTGACCGCAGGAAGAGAAGAGAGATCACCGAGGCAGCGATACACAGAGATATCAAAGATATATTCTCGCGAAAGAATGGAGCTCTTCCTCCGTTTCGAAACTTCTAACTGTCGCGCCGGTAGTCCGCGAGTGCTAGAGGGGTGGATATTGGTTTTCAATTTGCATTCTCTGCAATAGCCACCCATGCATCATTCCAAGTTACAAACCAGCGAACCAAGCAAGCAACCTACCCTCACCCCTTCAGCCTTCCAGGAATGAAAAACAAAAAAAAAAAGAGGACAGAAAGTTAAAAAAAAGGAAGTGAGAGGTAAAAAAAAAAAACGATAGAGTTGAAGAACTGGGATGATACTGGATCGATAAATATTTGATGGCGTCTGAAAGCAGGTTAATCTCGTCGAAGGCTGTGTCGGCTATCCATCCTGATCTCTGGTGTACATGTGTGTGTGTGCTTTTTTTTTCTTTGGCCCTTCCATTCCTCGTCCTTCTCTTATTTCTCTTCCTCCATTTTATTTTTTCTTTTCTCTCTTTTTTCACTTTTCTCTTTCGAACGATGGTTTCGTTTCTTTCGTGCGTGAGCGGGGGACGATGAATAAATAAGCGAGCGAATGCGAAATGCGGGGTGCACGATCGGTGCACGATGGAATGTTGGCGAAGGACGAACGCGATAAATGTTAGAGGAATCGTTGGACCAGAGGTTGGATCGATTGAAATACTCGTGGAAAAATTTCGGTTCGAATTTTTGTTGTTTTTTGTGGTAAGTTGAATCCGATGCATTTCGATTTAAATGAGACCAAGTCGTTCGTTTTGCAAATTTTTGACAGTCATGCGATGGAGAGACACAGTTTTTCTTTTTTTTTTTGTTACTTGAGTATTAAAATGCATGAAAAGGAGGTTGGAATACTTTATACTTTCTCGTTTGTGATATTAAAGTTGAGGGTAATCGTAAATTTTGACGGAAATTTAATTCAAGTTTCAACTTGGTTGGTTTTATTTTAAATGGGGATATTTTTTAGAATAATTGAAAGACGATAATATCTTATATTAGAAATTTTGTTGAGATATTTCTTAAAATTAAAACATAAGAAAATAATGGGCACGTTTTTACGATGCTGTATAATTTTAATGGATATTTTAACAGAAACAACTTGTACTTTTTAATTTTATTATATTAGTTCACAAGGTAACAACTACTTAAAAAAGTTTCTTTTAAAGGTTCATATTGTTAACCAAAAATATAAAAGTAAGCGACTCGTTGTTACGTTTTATGAGAGAACTGTAATGATAAGATTAAACTTGTAACCGTAAACTTATATCTTCAAAATAACTGTTTCAAGTTTCCTTTACGATTGCATTTTATTATTGCATTAGCATTCGTTAATTCATTTCTTGTGAGATACGAAAAGTTTGCTTTTGTACAGTCGAATAAAATTTATTTATTCTTCATCCCAAATTCTATATTTCATTTATTCTTTTTTTTTTTTTAAATCATTCGTCACAATATTCCTAACGATGTGTCATTCTATCGAGAAAAAAATTTGAAGTATATGATATTTTTGTTACACTTTTGCTAAATTTTTATCTATCCTTTATTTGTCGTCAAATATTTCTTGTCCATCCGATATATTTTGAATATTATCTTCAAAAATGTTTTAATGTTTAATTTATAATAAGTTTCGAATTAATTCTATACAAACAAATTGATTTGTATAAAAAGATTCTGTCTTGAATCTATTCGTTCGAGGAATAATTATTTGCATAATTTAATTAGAAGATTAGAACGTAGAAGAAAATAAAAGAAAAGCGAGAAGAAAGAAAGAGAGAGTTAATGATTCCTGTAATTAAAGACGAGCAACTTTGAAAAGAAGAAGCCCTCGTTTTCGAGCGCGAAGAAATCGAATAGAAACACGAAAGAAATGTCAAATATCCAGGGACAAAGATCAACGAAGTTCACTTTGTGCAGGACACAGTTAATAATGAACCCAGAGATCCACCGGATCTCTGTGAAACTTTCCAGGATTCCGAAACTTTTGTTCTCCGAAATAACGTCGTTGAAAAGAATAAAGGAACCTTCTTAATCGATCACTTAAAACTTACTATAATTTTTCTATAAAATTTATTTTGTGGTACAAATAAATAATTTTTAAAATTTAAACGAAAATTTAGTAAAATTTTCTTAGGTGGAAAAAAATTTTAATAAATAAAACAATGTGCGATGCCCAACATATGATGCAACTTGTTCAATTTATGCATAGAGAAACAAATTTTTTACCGCAAGTGATATATTGTTCCATAAAATACCTACTCCCGTGTAAGTTATTGCATAACAGATAATAAAATTACTACAAACCTTAGTAGACTTGAGCTGGATATATTTTATGAAAGCTTTGCAAATATTTATATGATATGATATTTTCTAAAAATTTTTCTTTCTTATTATTATACTTCTAATATAATATTGTTATTCAACATGGAGATACGAACTAACTTTTTTTTAAATTACGTTTTCTAATTATTTTAAAATGTTATTTCAAACTTCGTTTTGGTTAAAAGTCTCCCTTTCTAAATACAAAACTTTGTCCTTAAGAAGATAAAGATGTTAATTGAAGTTCTGGTTTGTAAGTAATTACATTAACCTAGATGGAGGAAGGTGGAGAAAGAAGTGGAAAAGAATTGCAAATATTAATATTTACATTACAGAAATGACGATATGAGTTACTTTGTGCGTTACAATTTTTCATTATCACTGGAAAAGATGTTGTTTGCTAATTATTTAAATTAAACTTCATGAAAAACTCTCTTCTGTTGTTGTTCAATTTAAACAAAAGAATATTTCTTTCCTCCCTCTCTCGACAATTTATCGCAACGGTTAAATCACATTTCGATCAATCTATTTGATTAATTAATTAAAAACGATAATTGTTTCGATCGGTAAGAAAACTTCGCAACTTTTAATTTTTAATAAATTAAAAATTAAGACAAGAAGAAATTGGCAAATTAAATAGAAACTAATTCAAACATATTTGCCGATAATTTTTCCACTCGAATAATTATCAAAATAAAAAGTATAGACAATAAATATTATATCTTTCGATTCTACACTACACGCATCCTTTACCCACGCACCACGACGATATCCATCTATATAAATCGGTAAATATAGATAGCATCATTGCTGAAAGTCGTTCAAAGTGACCAAAGCAACCGAAAATTTTCGTCTACGATGTAAAATCTTCGGAGACAGGTCAAGATTATTCGCGCAACACAAATGCCTTCGCCTCGAATCCGCGGGCAACGTTGAATTCACGAGTAAATTTCAGCTTCGCAGTTGAAAATTCACTGGACCGTTTCCAGCGGTGTGCTACCAGCTTCTCTCTCTCTCTCTCTCTCGGCCACTGGTTAAACACAATCTAATTTAATCCTTTTAAACCGTCTAATCCCTGGGAAACCATTCAAATAAATACACAATTGCGCACGTTCCGCGCTGCGTCCCTCCATCCCTCTTCCACCTCCTCGAACGCCATACTTTCGTCTCTTTCTTTCCCACTTTCCGCCGATCGCCTGTTTCACCTGTTTCGCCGTTCGCCGACCGATAACTCCAGCTTTCTCACTGGCTTAACGTGCACGATTTCGCGTGATTTCGCCTCCTTTATCCCTCCCCCAACCTCCTCCCCATTCCCACCATTTTCGTTAGTAGCTTCCGATACTGAATTAGTGTTGTTGATCGTTGCAGTAATCTTGTTTCAGACTTGTTCGAAATTCTGATGTTCGAATTATTTAGACGTTCAATCGTGCAAGAGTTATTCCTCTGGAAAGAGAGGGGAAGAAGCGTAAAGAAGCTTAATGCAACGGGTAAATGTATCGAGAGTTTATTTTCTAAGAGGAGATGTAAAATTTTCAAGTCGCTCGGACTATCTTCTTTCCTTTAAATTTTTTGATCGAAATTTTGGAAATTTTATTGCAATTTTATTTAATTTATCGTAGAATTTTGGGATATTCTTGCTTGAAAAATTGGAAAAATTTTGAAATAGGTGATTTTTATTGGAATGTTTATAAGATTTTTTTAATTTTCATTTTTGAACTATTTTTATCCTCGATGAATGATATTTTTATGGATTTTCTTGTTTCTAGGGCATTTCTAGATTTATCCACTGTATATAGGTCTGTTTGTCCAGCTACACGATAAACATGCGAGGTATTTGAGAATTTTCTCGTCTGAAGTATTCAAACATCGAGCAAATAAGAAGAAACAAGGTTGGATGAAATAAAAAAAAAAAAATCATATTCAACTACTCGAACAATGTTGCGTTGTATCGTTGAAATCAATGTTGATATAACGAACGAATAATATATTCATTGTATAATCTTTAGGCCAATTTTTAGTATCTGTATCATCTTTCAACGATCGATCGTATCTCGAAATAAAATTTTCTGTTTGTTTCTCGAAAATCGAGTCGTTTCAATTTACCGAAATTGTTTCAATTTATAATCGAAGTTCCATTGTGTTCATTCGTATTGTGTCTGACTATATTGTCTACTTTATCTACTTTATTCCAGGCTTGTCTGTCATATTATTGACATTCGATATTAATCTTTTCTCTTTTATATTTTTTTTCCACTCATCTGTGATAATTAATTTTTTTTTTATGTAATTTATCGTTTTTTACATATTTATAATCCTAGAATCTTTAACATTTTACCTTCCTTATTTCTATAATTAAAAAATTCTCACAAATATCACGTTTCATTTATATCCATTTTTATGAAAACTCGCAATACAGAATTTATTATTGTATTATTATTATATTATTCGACATAAACCTATATATCGATGTACACAGGAATTTTCATAATGTGAATATGTCCATAATTTCCTATATATATATATATATTGACTTTGCACATGACGTATATTTGACCATTAAATTCTCAAATAGCGAACCATAAACGTCAATAGCAGAGCAGTTTATAACTCGATCAATTATTATTTTATTATATATTTTACGCCAAATTTTTACAAAATCAAATTTTAATTCAATTTTATGATTATAATACGTTTCCATAAATAATATTTTTCCCACTTTTCTCACACCTCCCTTATTTCTCCAACTATTCATCAATTTCAGATTCACTCGCTTCATCCGTACCAATATTCCTCCTGTCATCTGCAAGATCTAAATGGCCCAATGAATAAGTTCAGAGTGAAAAGGGTCAAAAGTTTCCAACTTACAACTTCCACATTATTGCCATCACGACTCCTCGTTCTTCGTCCACGACCACGAACGAAACAACCGCAAACCTCTTCCCCGCTAATTCTCCACGGTTGACAAAAACACGGAAAGAAAAACATTTGCAACTTTCAGCCCTGCTCGCCGATCAACATGGCCAGCAATTCCGCGGAAAGACCGCGCTCCCTCGTTAGCAGAGTTCCCTAGAAACTTTTTCTCCTTTTTTTTTCCCCCCCTCGACGCGTGGCCGTCATTCAGTCGGTTGATTTTCACGAAACCGACCGTATACGTGACTTAATCTCTCCCTCCGCGTCCACCAAGTCTCTTCCCACGATGAAAATTGGACGATCTAATTTCCTCTCGAACGAGCATCCACGCTAAACATGCGAAACGATTTTTCGTTTGCGGATAAAAAGCGATGTGCGCGTCTTTACTTAATTCGTGGAACGTTTTTTCTTTTCAATTTGATATATTTTCAAAATTCGTTTGATTTGTTTAAACAATAAAAAATTACAGAGCATAATGTCTCTTCTGTTTTTTTAATTCAAATTGTGACGATGGGTATAATCGTTGATAAAAGTTAAAATGTTGCAAGTTGATATCAATTTTAAATTTATTGTAATGACAATAATGATCAAAGAATTCAGTAGTTTTACTCAGTTGAAGAGAATGCAAAGGATCTGATTTAGATGAAGATTTTAGGCGAGATTTAATGTTGATTCAAGTTTAAGGAAAGTGAATGTGCTTTATTCTGCTATTATATAATTTCTATGTTGACAATTTTGGATTATTTTGGAGAATTCAGTTCTACATAGTTTGGAGATACGACGATGATCAAAGTAATAGTATAAATTCCATAAATACATGTATAGATATTGGCATTTATTGAATGATAAAATTAATTTCGAATATAATAAAAAATTTGCCAATATATATTCGATAAAATGAAATTTTAAGGATATAAAAATTGCAATGATTGATTCCGTATTTTTCTACCTCTGTTTCTATTGCTTCCTGGTATCATGGTTCGATGAAAACGTCGGCCAAAGATGTTCCTTTCAGTTACATGATTTCAGATCCCCCGGGATATCCCCTTTTCTGGACGTGTTCCAGGAAATAATTTGGCGGGCTCGCGAACGCGGCTAGCCTAGTATCTGTTTCGGGATCACGAGTGGAAAACGTGCAACAACTAAAGCATTTTCCCTTGATTTATCTTCCACGAGGAATATCACATTCTTATGGATATCACGATCGTTACTATTATCATTGCCATTACGTTAAGCTACGAAGCTAGAATCGGCGGACTGCGTCGAAGTTTGTCGTGAAACTCCAATTTCAGAAAGGAATTGTTATTATCTCTACGAATATGGCTGTTGACGTGATATATAATGTGTATATTTATTTTCTACGATTCTACTTAGGATAAAATATCTATCAAAATGATTATTTTTACGTAAATGTTTTGTCTACAACATTTTTCATTCAAATTGGAACGTATGAAAACACGATTGCTTTTAATTAATAAAGAAAAAAGAAATAGAAGGAGGTAATGAACAATTAAATTAATACGAATATAATTATTTAAAATATTATTATAATATTATTTCTTCAATGACGTTCCTAATTGCAACCATATCCAAAATGAAGTAATCACTAGTAAAACAATTAATGTCTACCGTCATTAATCATGTGTACCTGTTTCGTAGGTAATTCGTAAACGTAATAAATAATATAGTACGTACCCACGGTGTATCAATCTAAAGATGATAAATGAGCAAGATGTTACTCATTTCACCGTCCACGCGGTAGATCATAGATATCGCAGCTGGAACCAACAGTCGCACTGAAACTATAAATACCAACCAACCCCGCGTAATCTACAATTAATTGTTCGAAAACTTGCACAACAATATCCACAACTAATCTCACCTATATAAATTCATAACCCGTATACAAAAATTTCTTTCCCCATACGTTTGTCAAAATTTCGATTCAAATATAAACAATTCAACTCGTCCCTTCTCACTTATCATTCTTCAAATATAAAATATTCCTTAGGAAACCTCTAAAAAAAAAAATAAATAAATAAATAAACCTCTCCACCACCCTTGCTTCGCTATCTATTACCTCACTTCTATTACTTCCATTATTTCAACCCGTTACGTTACCCACGTAAATCCTATCCACTCAGCGATCCATAGATCTCGACGCACGAGATGACACCCTTTATCAAGAAGTATACGAGAACACTATCTCCACTTAACGTTAACGAACGCAATCCAGCTTTTCTGCGATTGAGCCAAACGATGATGAAGCGCGGGAGCGAAACACGCGCGACACACGTGGCCAATGGGCGCGGAGGCGAAAGGTAATTAATCTAAAGGGTATGAAACTGGCCAGCCACCGAACACCAGGCGGACGTGACAAATTGGCTGCGCGGTCCCCTTCATCGCCCCGTATACCCTAACGATTCGAATGCGCGAGGCTTACGACCTCTCTGGCGACCGCGCCACCGGAACTTCGACCCGCGAAACACCCCCGTTGACAACCTTTGTTACCGATATGTCCGCGGTTTCGTCCGTGCTCGTCCGCCCGTGGCTCGTTTCCAAACCCAATTATCCCTGTTCATCGAGTTGGAGGTGGAGAAAAAGGGGATATCCGATGTTTGGAGGATTATTTGGATTCTAGGGATTTTTTTAGATAATCGAGATAAGAAAGGAATTGAGATTTTCTTTTTTTTTTTTTCGATGCCTGGTATTGGATCGAATCCGTTGATGGAATTGTTTTAGTGAGATATGGAAAAATGTCAAATTTATAGGAAGAGTAAGATAATCGATCCTATTCGTTCTATGTATTTCAATATTGTAAATTTTCTATTAACGAGATCGATGATGATCTAATCTAACATTCGATTCTGGGAATCGAACGCGCTTCGTTGCTCGATTTATCGATACAGAGAATGTTAGTAGACGATCTGCTTGCACGTTGTCAGACGAAAGTGAACGAGTATGATCGTAAAACTTGTGCAGTATTGTAAAAAAAGAAAATTTGAATCAGACGGATAGAAGGGTCGCAAACCACCCTCGAGAAATTCGAGAAATTTATCCGCGTACAGGCGACCGTGGAAGCAGGTGAAGAATCGACTCAGTTTGAAAGTTATGTTTGCAAAGTAATCCCTCTATCAAAATATTTTGTCGCGTCAGAGGCAACATATCGTGAACTTATCTACGACATGTCTCTGTAGAATTTTTTTCTACAAATTCGAAGGTTATAGGAGTTGAATATATCGTGAGTTGCATTGATTGTAAAAAAAAAAAAGTAGGAAAGAAAGTGTAAAGGAAACGTAAATTTTGGAAACTAATTAATAGTTAACATCTACTCATAAATATCTATGTTATTGAGTTAAAATTTACTTAATATTTGTATCACTTCATCGTTGATAAAACAAGATCAAGTACCAAGAATTTCAAACCAAGAAACGTAATTGCCTTTGGCTTCAATCCACGTTCCAGGAAACATTCATAAAATCCAGAGGAAATCGCATTGTAACCGAGATATTAAACGAAATAAACAAGATCCTTTCGATGCAAAGAACAATTGTTGAATTCCAAGTAACTTTCCATTCAACGGATTCAACGCTCTTTGCTTTCGAGAGAATCGATTCCAATTCGAATTCACGTTAATAAGAGCGTTAATCGAATCCTCGATTCTTCTTTCTGTTTCGCGGTTAACATCTTTTTCGTTTTCATCGCGATGAAACTGAAGGAATGATACAAAGTATCGCGAAAAGCCGAATGACGACGATACTCGTACGATTGTTGGATCTCCTTAGCTCCCGAGGTTCGCTCGTTTCGTGCGCGGAGATTATGCAAATCTCCGTGGAAATCCGGTCGAGAAGCGGACGAGAAGAGGAGATGAAGGGGGTGGCGCAACTGAGGATAGCTTTGCAGCACTGTCTTTGATAAGATCGTGCGTCTGTCTGTTCTTAGTTGACTCGGATCTGCTACTGTTTCCGGAAATTACAACGGCTGAGAAGTCGAGGAGAGTCTATTCAATGAAATTTGTATTTTAACCGTTCCACGTTAATTTGTCTCTTGATATCTTGGATTTGCACAGATGACGGATCGATTTGTTTGGGGGAGATCGTGAAACAATAGTGTATAAAGTAGTTGCTTTTGTGGAAAGTTAATGCGATACGATATTTAATAGGATTAGTTAAAATTAATTAGTGTAATTAAATTTTATAATTTTTTACATTTCGTTATGATAGATTAAGATGTTTCGATTTAGTGAAATTTGTATCTTCATTGATAAAACATTTCCAGATATTTGCGAGAAATGTGTGTATCGACTATTTTAAATTTACGTGTTAATTTAATGTTAATTTATACAATTAATATTAGTAGACACTTGTAATAACTGGTAATTAATAAAGTTCCAATTTTTCGCACAAGTTATAAGCACAGAATACTGCTTAATTTAATTTTGACAATATTAATAATATTTTTTAGATTAAACTTAATAAAAAAATTTATATTATACTTTGAAATCAAATTACAAATGAAGTTTCGAATTTTCATATAAAAAAACGTGAACAGAAACTAAAAATTTTGTGCATAAAAACCGCTCAGAAAATAGAGGAAACTATGCCGTTGAACGCACATTTTGTTTTATCCCGATATCTCAATTGGTTGCTGAGATATAAGGAGTCAAAGTTATCCGGAGCGCTTAAGACGGTGCAGAAGATTATGAATGGGAGCGCGACCCAGTGACCTACATTTCTTCCTGGAAATGCGTACTATTTCCAGGAATCGCGTCTGTCGCTTGTCTGCAGTTTGGGATAGGTCAGTGAGAGCGGGCGCGAGCGAGAGGTCCGAGCGAGCAACAAGGACGGAGATAGTAAACGATTAAAAAATTACCATTCTCTTTACACGACGATATCTCGGGAACCGGAAGTCGTATCGGGATGAATCAAAAACCATTTCAAAGGGTAAAATTCAGCGCTTCTAACGATCGTTCATCCATCGATCCAGGACCATTATCTTCGGAGTTATAGCGATTTAAAATTTTTCTAATTTTTAATAGAGCTCGATCGAATTTCAAGCCCGAGCCCGTGTAAAAACCCACAGTCCAGCAATCACGATCTACGATTTCAATTTCCCGAACCACGAACAAATTTCCAAACGACAAAATCCACGAGCGAACGTGACACTCGGAGCGAAATTTCGTACAGGCGTTTCGTATCGATCGGTCCAGTGTGGGGAGCGTAACATTTTTAAAAAATGATCGGCTCCACTAGTCGACGCAAGTGGCGCAACAGTGGCGCGCGATCATACGCAGAAAACAATGATGAACGCGTACAGAAACGTGGCGCACACGTTCACCTCTGACTCGATTTATCACGGGGGTGAATGGAGTCTCGACTTAGTTATTCGTAATTACTCGCCTCACGATGAACTGCTTCTGTTTACTCAGAAATAGACATCGGATGGAGAAGTTTATTGGAACGCGATTCACATCACGGGACACGACGAATGCTGCTTTTAATATCCGTATCGCGTCCACGAACGCTTCCTTGCTTTTCACATTTTCATACATGCCTTGTATCTCGCCCAGGAGGAAAGTTTGTTACATTTGTCGAGAATCATTCTCTCGCAACGATATCATATATGTAAATTTGAAAGCGTGAAACTTTTCGGAGATAATAGAAGTTCCGTCAGTTATTTTGAAATAATACTACGCTACGTTGAAATGTAGATTATTGTACGCAGAGACCAAGGATTCGTTTATTTAAAGAAAATTTATTTATTTATAATTTAATGGCTTTAATTTAATTAACCATCGATCAAAATTTCTGTTCCTGAATTTTTTTTCTAAAACACGAGGTACAATCCTTGTTTATTTTACACACATACATGAGTTTGTTTTTGTGGTACTTGTGGTTCGACCTGTCGAGATACATGAACCGTATTGAAATTATTATTAGCTAATTAAACTTTAGAATTAGATTAGAGTATCTTTGCCATCTAGAGAGCAAATTTGAAGCTCTCCTAGCTTTATAGCAATTGCTTCATTATCATATCATTGTTAAATCATAACACGCTTAATTGATCTCCATTAGTATCGAATTAAATATTTAATATTTGTTTCATTCAAGCCGAAAATTCTTCGTTCTTCGCATAAAATTTCTACGAATTTCTCGTTAAAAATATATTATTCGTCGTTCACGATACATCACTCATATTTTTCGTGAAATTTTAACATTCATCGATGTTATAAAAAAAGATAAAAGGAGATCAAAGAATACTAACTCACGCGTATCAATCAAACTTATTTTCACTTTCTTCACACGTGATATTAATCATAACCGGTTCGAAGCGTGGATCAATTAAAATTTAATACATCCATATAATTTATCAAAGTAAAATTGGAAGGAAATCGAGAGGAGATCGTAATTAGGGGACCGTATTCCAATTAATCCTTAAAGCAAACCTTCGGAGAACAGGAATGAAGATGAACGACCGGTTGGCCATCCGTTAAACGATCGCAATCAACGGTGCAATATACGAACGTAATACGAATATTGCAGAGAGAATATTATAGAGTCATGGCTAGTGTAGGTCAGATCTTCATCCACCTCTTTCTAACATCCGTTTCGATCCTTTTCCAAGAATGATCCTCACCCTTCGATACAATACCATCCCTGGATTAATTTATAAACCGTTCGATTCTTGTTAGGTAAATTCCATTCATTTGGAAATTTACAATCCCAATAATCCCAATAAAAAATTAGATTAATTTTATCTCATGATATTGGAATCACAGATAGTAAATAAAAATGGAAAATGATAAAAGATTATTCATAATATTTTAAAAAAGTTATTTTTTATGAAATCAAACTTAAATTTCCATTGTTTTGATCAATATCAAACTGAAACGTTCTTGTTCTCAAAAATATATATCGCATATGTATAGATTTTCAAATTTGTATATAAGGAATATTGTAAAAAAATATTCTTCAAAAATCTCAAACAGGAAACACGAAAAAGGAAAGAGAATTTGAAACGCAGAACTAGATAGATGGAACAAGATCCTATTACACGAATTACAAGTAATTCAAACCATGAGATAATTCTCCGACAATCTGATCGTAGCCAAGAATCTCGGTCCATCGACGTTACAATACGCGTGGCACATTGTAATCTATGAGCCAGACACCGTCTAAGCGACCGCCAGCAATGATGATATCAAATGTGATTGACGCGTTGGCTGTTACACAATCTCAATCCCGTTACGTGGCATGCTATCATCGTCATTGCGTAAGCATCATTAGAGTGAGCGTGTATATACCTCTGGAATTCTGGAACAAGTTGCACGCGATTAACCTGTTTCCACGAGGAATGAGTATAAAAAAGAGAGAGAGAGAGAGAGAGAGAGAGAGAGAGAGAGAGAGAGAGAGAGAGAAAGAAGAAGAAAATACGAAAGATGACGTGGTTGAAAACAAATTTGAAATATTTTGATAATATTGAAGGCCATTTAAACTTGATTTTTGATTTTTTGACTTGGTAAAAGAAAAGAGCAAAGGAAGCCAATATATTTTTAATACTATGATAGAAATCGATAGAAAGAGAGAGAGAAAGAAGAAGAAAATATAATACGAAAGACGTGGTTGAAAAGAGTTTGAAATATTTTGATAATATTGAAAGCCATTTAAACTTGATTTTTGATTTTTTGACTTGGTAAAAGAAAAGAATAAAGGAAGCCAATATATTTTTAATATTATAGCCAGCTATGTCGACAGAAATCGATAGAAAGAGAGAGAGAAAGAAGAAGAAAATATAATACGAAAGATATGGTTGAAAAGAGTTTGAAATATTTTGATAATATTGAATAGCCACTTAAACTTGATTTTCGATTTTTTGAAGTAAAAGAGTAAAGGAAACCAATATATTTCTAATATTATGTCGATAGAATTCGATAGAAAGAGAAAGAGAAAGAGAAAGAAGAAGAAAATATAATACGAAAGACGTGGTTGAAAAGAGTTTGAAATATTTTGATAATATTGAATAGCCATTTAAACTTGATTTTCGATTTTTTAACTCAGTAAAACAAAAAACCAATATATTTTTAATATTATGTCGATAAAAATCGATAGAAAGAGAGAGAGAGAGAGAGAAAGAAGAAGAAAATACGAAAGATGACGTGGTTGAAAAGAGTTTAAAATATTTTGATAATATTGAATAACCACTTAAACTTGATTTTCGATTTTTTGACTCGGTAAAAGAAAGGAGAAAAGGAAGCCAATGCATCTTTAATAATGTCGATAGAAATTGTTCCATTGTCCGACAAATGTAGAGAATTGGGTCTTTCGCGTTGGACGCGAAACTTCATAGAAAATTAACTTTATCAGAACGTTAAAAGGAAAATGATCGCCAGTCAGAACTTTGATCGAGCGTCTCCATTGAGAATCCCCAAGGAACGTGTTTCTTCATTCTCCTTTCATATCTATCTAAATCGATCGAATGAAATCGAGATCGCCGAAGCACTTATATATATATAACCAAGCTGAAAGCACGAGGATAAAAATTGTACGACAGATAAAAAGCTCGGATTAGATTCGGGGAGAGGTTTTTGAGCGAAATGAACGAAGAAATATTATGGAGGAAAGAGAGTAAAACACGCGATGCTCTTTCGAGCGTCATCCAGCGTTTTTTGGAATCGGACGAGCGGAAAATTAAAATAATCGCTCCTAAAACATGCGATACGAGGAATTTACAAACGAAAGATTTATTCCCACGAACGATTATACATCCACGATGCGACAGTAATAATGCGTGTTCAACTCGGATAATTCGGCCTTTACCATCATCCATTAAAGGATGGATAAATTTTGTAAAGATATATTATGCATTCCCTGAAATAATTTTGGAATTTGCGAATTTTTTATAGGTTCGAGTGATCAATTTAGGTCTGCCCCTAAAATTTATTGGATAGTAAAATATTGTGCAGATTGGAAATTTTACATTGTTATTTTCGAATAATTTAAATTTTTATATATATATATTTTTTTTTAGCAATAATATTAATTAATGACATTCAATCGATAATGGGAATTTATTATTTAATAGGTACGATGTTTCTTTGATGATTCGAAAATTCCATTTAGTCAACAGATCAACGGGCTAATAGAATCGTTAATAACGACCTATGCCACTGATAACCGCTAAAGCACGAAATTCTCAAACGAGATTGATCCAGAATCAGGAAACGTTAGTAAACAAACGGTATGGATAAATAGTGTTGGATAAGTAGTTTTGGCCGATGGAATCTACCATTCGTGGAATTTCTCATCCTTGCGTCTATTTTACACGAAATCCATTTCGATAGATATCACATGAGTACGAGTAAAAAATTTAATTTATCGAATTGTCACGAATCAAACTCAATATTCAGAATTAAATTTTTCTTTCGTTCCTTTTTATCTACTTTCAACTTTGATTTCAATTTAATATTTTTATTATTATATTTAATATCCACGGTTATCAACTTCTTCGAAAGTAATCATTTATTTCTTCGCTTAATGATGATCATTAAAATATACATGTATATTTTTTAATGAATTAACGGAGTTTAAGATTTTATATCTAGTTTTAGGAAGAAATTAAGGCAAAAGCTTTAATACGTTCCTATCACTCGTACATTTAAGAGAAAAAACAATTTCTACAATTGTCATTTAAATCATTTTCAAAAAGAAAATAACATCAAATTCTTCGAATCGAACGAGTATAACATTTCTCGCGCGCGATTCAATCGAAACTCGAAATCAAAGATTTTACGGAAACACGTTTAAAAAATGAACGTTCGTTTTTTTCGAAACTGCACGATATCCTGGTAAACGTAACGAAACGAGATTCGATCGACGCAACGTAATTATTCGCATCTCGTTAATCCGCGTCACGTCGTCGTCCTCCCGACGGATATTTCATAAATCACGAATGCTCGTGTGTGCTTTTCGACGGGGAAAAAAAGAGAGAGAGAGAGAGAGAGAAAAAGGAAAGGAAGGAAGAGGAAAAAAGTAGAGGCAAAAAGTAGACGAGGGGGAAAAAAAAAAAAAAAAATAATCGGTGATGCGCTCGTCAGCGAGCAAAGTTACTCGTCAAATGGCAGCTTCATTGTTTTACGATCTCGACGCCAGCGACGAAATTAATCGGCCGTGCTACGGTTCGGACATCGACGATTAATTTCTCGTTTTATAGCTCCCCCGATGTAGATTAATTAACTTTGAACAGCGGAGGATATTTCCGACTCCCTCCTCGAATTCGTTCCTGAACATTTCTCTCGCGAGGTTATCGTTTAGGAAATTATAGTGAATGGTTTACACATTGAACCGAATCGATCGAGAGTTTAGATCGGTGTTTCATTTCACAATCGACCGATAAAAATCTGATCTGATCTACAAAAATATTTAAGTTTCTCGTTAAAAAGTTACTTTATTGAACTATAACTAACATCGAATCCGAGATTTCTCGCATTAAACTATGAATGTTCCACTTCTTTCGTAGAGGAAAGGATCTTCCTCGAAAAATCGCCATTCACTCTGTCAAAAATTTTTCCAACCTCATCGATCGAGAGTTTAGATCGGTGTTTCATTTCACAATCGATCAGTAAAAATCTGATCTGATCTACAAAAATATTTAAGTTTCTCGTTAAAAAGTTACTCTATTGAACTATAACTAACATCGAATTCGAGCTGAGATTTCTCGTATTAAACTATGAATGTTCCACTTCTTTCGTAGAGGAAGAGATCTTCCTCGAAAAATCGCGATCCACACACGTCAAAAATTTTTCCAACCGCATCGATCGAGAGTTTAGATCGGTGTTTCATTCTACAATCGATCGATAAAAATCTGATCTGATCTACAAAAATATTTAAGTTTCTCGTTAAAAAGTTACTCTATTGAACTATAACTAACATCGAATCTGAGATTTCTCGTATTAAACTATGAATGTTCCACTTCTTTTGTAGAGGAAGAGATCTTCCTCGAAAAATCGCCATCCACACACGTCAAAAATTTTTCCACTTCATCCACGAAACATGAAACATGAAACATTTCCCCCCCGCAATATTCGGATATTTTTCGTTAAGAATGTGATCCAGTTGCGGAGATAAACTTCGAAATCTCGAAAGAACGATCCCACGAAGTCGTAAACCACGAAGACGGAGCCCCACCGTTGCAACGATACCATTTCCCTCCCTTTCGTGGTAATAGACAGATTTTCCGCTATATCTGCGCGATACGAGACGAGATTCGCGCAATAATCGGCGACACAATGACGCTTGAGCTTCCGGAACGTTCGGTATTTATTAGACGGAAGCGCGGCGCGGAGGCAGAACGACATTTATATTCATAACGAAACCGGTTCCCGCCCCTGTTCCGTACCATCGATATTTACCCTCGGCAAATATAACGTGGAAATCATTCAATCCTATTGCTCGTTCCGCATCCCTCCTTTCCAATCCTTATTTCTATTCTCGCGATCCGTGACGTTCGAGATTCTGCTCGCAGTTGTTGATTTTTTTGTATTTTTTTTTTTTACAATTGAAACAAAAACGGGCAATCGAAAGGATCGATGACATTGAGGATAATACAAATATCGATTCTTTTTATTTTTTACAGATATTTTTAATCCTTTTTTTTATCTCTTTTTTTGGGGGGGTTGATATCGTTAATCGCGTGATACAATTGTTTCTTGTATAATTACGCTTGTGAATGAACGAGAGTGTACATCGATGAAAAATTGTTGAAAATTGTTTTATAAAATTGTTCGGTTTAACGAATCGTTGGACGATTTTGGTAATTTTATTTTGTTCGTTGGTGAAGTTTTAATTTAATTTTAATCATTTATTATCGAATCGTTAATATCCAATAATATTTTCCATATTTTCTAGAAAAACTATTTGACAAACGAATCGTAAAGTTACAAACAATGACTCACACATGTAACTTTTACGCTGTACAAACGATATTTCAAATTCATCACGGCAAAGTTGCATTTTATCCAAAAAAAAAAAAAAAAAAAATCATCGCTATTTTTATGACGAACTTCGAAATATTCGTCGTTCAATTTAATAACGCTCGAGATTGCAAATAAATGTTACGAAAAAAAAAAAAGAAAAAAGATTCACAAAACGAAATAATACACGTACGTCGATTTAATATTTTAAAGATTAGATTACTAGGAAAAATATTATTTAAATTTCAATGATATGTTTTTAAAATAACATTTTAGCTCAAAAAAAAAAATAAATAAATATTCCATTCTCAAAATCGAACAATCTATTTTTTTCTTTTTAAAATTTTAAACGTAGCTTAAATTCATTCGTCTAAAAATACCTATGATCGCACAAGTGACAAGATCAAATTACAGAAGAAGAAATACTATTTAAACCCCCCTACTTGACTTCAACTAATCACACCGATATAATTGAAAACTGGGAGAAAACACAAAACGCAAACAAAACGAAACCGATGGCCGATGGCTTCCGGTGTTCCGGAATGAGGTTTTGGATCGTTTTGAATTTACATGCTCGTGATCACGTCCGCGGCGCCAATCCGCGTACCAGATTTTCCCGCGATGCGTTTATCGAAATGGAAGAGCGGCCAACGGCCGCTTGTCATTCCAACGTGTGCAACGGGGATTAATACGAGAACGCGACGAGTAATTTTCATCGGGATTTGCTAAACGTAAATCGCCGATTGAATAGAAATTATGGTCGAGCGATGACTATGCGTTCCACTTCCATGATTTTCGTTTTCCCATTGATTCCTTCATTTTTCTTTGATTATTTGTCTTCGATTTACGATTAATTTCACTCTATAATGTGTAATTCATTAACGAATTGTGCAGATTCTCTCGTTATTTATATTTTCTTTTTGGGGAAGGGAGGGAAGGAAATTCAAGAAATTTATAAATAATAACGAAAGTCGAAATTTTTAAGATTTTTCTAGTAATAATAATAATAATAATAATAATAATAATTTTCTATGTTATAGCAGATATGTTATATTGCGAGGAATAATATGCTTATAGAAACTTATAGCATATTATTCAACTATTTCAAAGTAATGTTTTATGGTAGAGAAATAATTCACGTTCAATCGGCTTAGTATACTTAATGTTCGATTATGTAAAACACCTTCTCCAGATGGTCTCCACCATTTTTACCAATGCAATCCAATAAATTTTGCCCGAGAGAAATTTCCATAGAGGCGAGATAATCAGAAAAATAATTCATTGGAAAGCTGGTAAAAGCTGGTACTTTACAATGGACAGAATCGATGGAAGATTAATACCTACAATCCATTGTTTCTAAAAAAAAAAAAAAAAAAAAAAACAGCAAGTACAGAAGAAAATAATTATTTAAATAACATAATTTTTCTGAATATTTATACAAAATTGAAATAATAATCTCTTCGAATTTCGTAATAAATTTCTAAATTTCTCTTTATAAGTGCAAATAACATCCTATTATAACACATAAACATTCCTTCATATCGAAATTTTCTCGAGTCAATCATCTTCCCCTATAAAATTTGTCAATTAAACTTTAACATCGAATAAACTAAATAAATATTATTCCTAAACTATTAATAAATTTATAATCCGATTATTACAAACTTTATACATTATCCAAATCGTCATCCTAAGACAATCGTCAAAATATTCTCGTTCGATTATTCGAGATATATCGAATTAAAGAAGGATCGTCGCGATTTCGCAAAACAAATATATCCCGCGTTTAAATGAAAGAAAAGAAAAAAAAAAAAAAAAAGAAAAAAACTCTCCTCGAGGATGCCGCCGAGCACGCCGTTTATCGGGGATCGTGAATTAAATATTCATCGGAATCGATTCGAGCCGAGGCAGAAGACACCCTTTCCCCCCCCCCCCCCTGCCCTTTGGTCCATGGGAATTGTGATACGTTTCAGGGAACGAGGCGCGTTCCTCTCCAATCCAACATGCATCTAACATTCATGAATTTATCCGATCCGCTGAACTTTTATCCGCGACGAGGCTGAAGAACGCTTACTGGCGGGAATTTCCATCGTTGCATTGGTTGTTTAATGATGCCCGTTTCAGAGGGGTAACGCGAAACTCGACCTCTCTGATCGAAGGTAGGATCGGTTTCCAACTTATTATTCCGTAGTAGTGGAATTTTAGAGGGGTTTGAAGAGGATTCTTATTGAAAGATTTTCCACACCTGGCTTTCTAGAATTCACTTCTCTGGAAGGAGAAGAAATTTTGTCCGTGTTTTCGATAGTTAATAATAGTAACATTGGACATGGTGTTCAAAGGTGTTTCGATTTATATTAGGTTGATTATTTAATGAACTGTCATAGATAATTAAATTTAATATTTATTAAATTAATGGTTAACGTGGATACTTGAATATGTAATAATTCTGTTAAATTAATTCTGATTTCTTTTCGACAAATAATTGGGAATTTCCAATACGAGTTACGGGGAATCGAATTACGGTCAATCGTGGAAAAATATTTACCTAAGAAATGACAAATCGTGATTTCTCCACGATCGAGTATTTTCAATGTTTACCAATTATAAAAGAAAATAATGAAATTTAGAATCGATGTAACGAACTCGTCAGCCAGGAATTTTGTGAAATAACAGCAGGTGTTTCGATTAGATTAGTTTTTGCCTCGCACACGCGTTCTTGCAAACTGTAACAATATTTATTTTTACACACGCGTGAATCATCCTCGGCATGAGAGGATGTGGTATTAAGTAAACGATGGAAAAAATTCGGTCAATAAAGTACACAAGAGCAGCGAATTTAAATGGAAGATCAAATCTTACTCGCCAGAAAATCCATCGAATCGAAACAGTTAAATAAAATTTACAAATTTTTCATATCATCAATATAAAAATGTTTAATTTTCGAGGTAAGTATTTTTTAATATCTCAAAATAATCTTTTCCACCCCTCTTATTTTTTAAATAATCCAGTTATAAGTAAAGAGATGAAAGATTGATGAAAATTTTACTAATTTGGAATATCAATCCAAAAATAAATTAAAAATTCTAAATTTTTTTCTTTAGCAAAATAAAAAAATACGAAATTTCTCTTTCCACGAGCTTAAGCAACAGCTTTCTCTATACGCTCACTACTAGGACCCACTAAGGACCCAGTAGTATTCTGCATGATTCTGCAATTACGAAAAATTTATGCAAGGCGTAAAGGCGACTTCGTGCGTTAAGATGGCCGCAGAAAGGATCTCAAAGGTTGAATGTCTTGCTTGCCACGGCAGTTACTTTTAATTAGAGCGCTAGGACGCTCTATCTTTGAGCGTTTAAAAGAGGGGAAAGCAGAACACCGACTTAGCAGCAATTTTTACCCATTAAGAGTCTCGCGAGACCAAGAAGAATAAGACCGAAATTTTCTTCCCCAGACTTTCTCTATTCTATCTTTTACACTATTCTACCCTTTCCTTCCCTTCATAATTATTCAAATATTCGATTCGCAATTATTCTCACAATTATCGTGGATAATTTTCCTTCTACTAGGAAGAAAAATATTTTCTTGAATCTATTGTCACGGCACAAGATTATATTATTATTCGTTTCATATTTAATTTAAATCGTAATATCGAGAACTATTTGTTTAAAAATATAACAAAATGACTATCTGCCTATTATTTATTTTTTTTTTAATTTTTATTATCTCGTTAATTAATTGGATATTAATTATCGTTTAACGATAAATAATTATTTCGATATCGATGCAATCTAAAATATTTCAATAAAATATCGCGAAATATTAATATTCATATAATTTTTCATATTAAAATAGGAAATAAATCGAAATATTTTATCACTTCGGCCAATTACTGACAATTAAAAATGTTTAATATCGAGGAATATTTTAATTAGCAGTTCAATTTGTTGTAACGATACACAGGATATTGTTAAAGAATTAATTACCACCGATACGAGGTTTAATCACTCGTTTGTACTCACCCTTCGACTGTTGCCATCTTTTGGGTTTAGGTCCGAGGCCACAGTGCCGAAAATGGTTGGCTGTAACAGAAAACGTTTTTTATCGATTATTTATGTATCATTTCAAACAAATATCACAATATCAGAATGCAATTGATTTATTAATTTATATAAAAACATTTTCATATAATTTGATTTTCTCTTCTGTCGAATCGAAAATTTTAAGTTTCACGATTTCAAATTTCATTTACATAATCGCATAATCGTTTTGTAGGCAACGCTAATGGCATCGAATAATTAGAGACATAGAAATTAATAGAAAGCAGTAGAATAAAAAATTTCTAAAAAAACATAATTTAACAATAATTTAAAACTATGGAAATTAAAATTAATTATAAAAATTAAAACAAATGACGTAAAGATTGATGTTTTGTTAACGATAGCATTGATTTTTCACATTATACAAATAACCATAGAATTAATGATTCAGCTTTATTTTTTCGTAAACTATTGAAAAAGTAATTAAACTACTATCCAATATTAATAATCGATTATCGAATAATAATAAATCAAATCAGCCTATTTCATATACTATAACGACTTCCTAACGATATAAATATTGTTAAAAATACAATCTTTCACGATTTTATTAGTTACCCCATGGTCAACATTATTAATCATCTTTTAAAAAATCCATTGACAAAATTCACGGCAGAGAAATCGAATCGATTACTCCTTACATTGAACTTCGATCGTACGAATTGTAATATTGGAATCTGGATCGAAAGAGAAGAGAAATCATTGTCTCTCTCTCTCTCTCTCTCTCTCTCGGCCAAAAATTCGGCGCAGGCGGTCAACCAACCGTTGAGCCAATGTAAGCACAGGTTTACGAGAGAAACGAAAAGAATCATCGGCGATCGATCGTGGCGAAATCGGCAATTACACCTTTCAGCTTTTAACCGGCTGAATATCGCGGTTTTTTCAATCGAACCTCTGTCAATTTCGAAATGGGAAGGGATGATTTCCCACGTGAAATCGTGCGGGACTCGTTCGGGAAAACTGCCGAAACGCGGCAGTAAAAGCTGTCGCCCCGTAAATCTGCGGAATGCCATCCAGCATGACTGCAGTCCACCCATTAACTGCCGCCCCCTCCACCCCTCTCTCACCGAGGAAATGCATTCGCCTGGTTGTATTGGGAAATAAGAGGAAGCGGGACTCTTTCTGGGGATGTATGAAAATAAAAAATAAAGAAAAACAAATATATATATATATATATATAGTACAGGGGAGAGGAGGAAACAGGGGTGTTTAGAAATTATAGCCCGGGTATAGTTTATGCGGAAAAAAGAGGCGGAGACTTGGTGATTTAGCGACGCAATCTCGCTTAATTCGACCCCTTCCTTCGCTACAAATGGAGGATGCTGGAGTAACAACTGTGCCGTTCCATTATCTGCACGATTGTTTGCGGCCCCGTTTGTTGGTTTAATTCATTGTGGCGAGTCTCGGATTCGTATGATAGATTTTTTTTTTGCTCGAATACCGAAACTCGAGGAACGGGGGTGAATAAGTTTTTGTGGAGGGATTTCGAAGATTAATAATAATCTTTTTTATAATTTTTATAATCTTCATAATATACTTAATAATCTTTAATTTTTGGGGTGAGCTTCGAATTTCTAGATAGATTTTTCGTTCGAATGTAAAATTTATAAGAGTTCGAATGTTAGATAGCGATAAGACGTAATGATGATTGAAATCGTTATAATATTTATCGATACAACGGAATATTTCGGTTTGAAAAATGTGTAAATTAGAGGAAGGTGTAAGAAAATTCTGAAAATCCAACGATCGGACGATCGAATATCGATTAAAACACGAATCGATGGGATAACAAACTGCTCGATTCGCAGAGCTCGAAATTCTTCGACAAATACACAACAATCCTGTACACATTCGTCGTTCTGTATATTATATCCCGTCGATATCGAATCTTCCAAATGAATCAACGAATGAATCGATGTGAAAAAAATGAAGAATGAACGCCACTCGAAAAATCGATAATTTCGTAAACCAGAATGGATGAAAGGATTGTCAGAAAAGGACAATGTGAGCGCTTGGAAAAATTGTATTCTGCATTAATCTCTTTGACGAATAGGAAATTGTCGATGACACGATCTCAATCTATTCGCGTTTTCCGATGTAACAGAATAATAGGATATAGGAATATACAAATATATATGATATGAATTAATCATTAGACACGCTAATTACCCATTGTCGTCGACATTATACCTTCGTGTCGTCGATCCTCTACCATATTATTTTGTCATTCAATAATAAATCACACGTAAATGCGTATCGTAAATTCCCCAATGGTTTAGAATAACACATCACCGGTAATAATCCCCGATAATTCTATTGTCTCCAATCTCAAATCAGATCATGTCGGTTGCGAATCGTTTGGATCAATAATATACACCCATTAATTGACCCATTGAATCGAATTTTCAATTTCTAATCTAATTTCTCACTTTTCTCTCCGTCGTAATCTATTACGAATCGAGAGACGAATAAAATTCGATTCATCTTACAAATTTCATCAATTTCTTTCAATCCTTGAAATAATTCTTTTGAAGGAATATTTGAAAGAAAGAAAGAAAGAAAAAAAAAGATACTTATTACGAGATATTTAAATCTGATCTGATATATGCAATCAAATATAACAACGCCCAAATCAAATATAAGGATCTGAATGAATATTCTTTTTTCAAAAAATGTTCACTGAACATTTTTTACAATTCGCCCGTATAACAACGACTCGGCATACAATGTAAAAAATAATCATTATCCTGTTTGGAATTGGTGCGACGTCCAAAAAAATAAAAGGAGCACAATATCAAGCATACAATTCGAGGCGAATCAATATTACGTGTCACATGGATAAATATAACCGCGTGTACTCCCGTGAATCGAGTTTTCAGTTATTGCGTACACGTTATAGCAACTATGAGAATTAATTAAATCTCCTAAATGCTACGCGTTTAGTATTATTTATCCCGATGTTTATATAAATTTCAAAACATGTAGCTTCTCGTATCAATGGGCTACCGTATGTTTCTTCTACACGAATTATTGTATATGAAATATGAAACCGTATCTATATGATGCGTACGCGTTCGATGTGGTCGATAAATCAGTGAAATTAAAAAGATGGTAACTGTGACGTTTTTTTTTTTTTTAGAATGAATATTTCTTTTTCACGAGTCAAATTCATTCTTCTTTCGTTTATTTTTTTTCTTTCTTTCTTTTTTTTTTTTCCTGAACAAAAAGAAAAGAATGGGCTCCTATTTGGTCGTTTATGAAAGCTTCGAACGTAATTCGTGATAATGTAGGTTGGAGAAAAATCGATGTGAAAAACATGGAGAACATAAAAACTCACTCAGAGTAATTGTTATCAGTGTGGATGTACAATAGGAAAAAGACGATTGGATAGGGGAGAAGTATTTGAAAAGTGACGAGAAGGGAGGATTGATGGAAATTTGTACGAATTTTCGTGGATATTTTTATAAAAGGATGCAAATCGAGAAAGAAGATTATATAATATAACTTTTTAAATCCAGAATTATTATTATTATTATTATTATTATTCAAGAGAAATAGAAATTAATATCTCTTAGATAAATTTCTATCATTAATTTTGCTATACGATAATATATTCATAGAAAAATTAATAAAAAAATCCACTGTGAAATTTTCTGCTTTTATCGTTTTCTGTCAGAGTGTCGTAAAAATTTCGAACGAAAGAAATTATAAAATTTTCCTTCCGTCCAGAGATACCAGTTTCTTCTGGTTCGTCCGCGATATCAAGCCAAGATTCTTGACGGCACTTTGTAATTTATGACGTAACAGGGTCAGGTACGGCACGTCGAAGGAGAAAAACAAGTCGAATCGACTCGAACATCCGCAACACGGAATCCGCGCTGAATCGTTCCCTCCTTATCTTTATCCGCTTCGGTGGATCGGTCAACAATCGCGTCCCTAATTCGAAAAAGCGACGAGAAAAAGGCTGTTCGACAAGGCTATTCTCGCGAAAAATTTTTTCACAATTTTCTCTCAGTATTGTTGAATTAATTTTTTTTTTTTTTGTTTCCTTTGAACTATCATTATTGAGATGCAAGCTAAATTTCTCTTATGAGTGATTTTATTACCTAAAATTTTTCTGCCTAATATTTTTTGATTGAATTTATTATTATTGTTATTATTGTTATTATTGTAAATTTTTAAAATTATTTAAATTATTTAAAATTTTTTAAATTATTTCATTTATCATCTTTTAAGATGAAATTCTATGTCAATAAATTATATTTTCCGTATATTATATTTTCATAAATTTTAAATGATAAAAGTTAGGTATAAATTTTCTGATAAATTAAAAAAGCTAAAAAATAAATTAATTAATGGAATAAGAGAGTTTCGTTATTTTCGATTTCTTTCTCTCAAATTCTTGAGAAATTTCGATCCATTTATTTTTGGAAATAAGAAAAGAAATATTAGATTTTTTACTATGTCGAAACGATATCGAAACGAGAAAATTTACGTGTATATACAATCGTGTAAAACACGTAAGAGATAGTTTCGTTATCAGTGTCGTGCCAATTCCGCGGAATTCTCTTTGTTCCGCGTTGAAAACCGCGTACAATGGAAACCTGTTCGTTGACAAAAATGCACAGGAAACAAATGAAAACAAATAATCGAAAATCCGTGGGAAAATTTTATTCGGCAAAAGGCGAGGTGTGCATCGCCATTTTTTTGAAAATACAAAAAAAAAAAAAAAAAAAATTAACCAAATGAACGCTTCTCGTGGAAGGAACAATGGAAAGTGGCTCTTTTCAAACTTTATCCGCCTCAAAAATGATTGACATGAGAAAATAAGTAAAAATATATATTTCCATTGAAAAATATTAGAAAAGCAAATATAATAGAATCTATAGAATAAAATTTCCCAGCAGAAACATACTAATCTTCTTCTATTGAAAATTATTTAAAAAAAAAAATCTATAAAATTTAACAAAATTAAATATTTCACGAAACTTGTTGCCTATTATTTCTTAATGTAAAATTTAAAAAATTACAATTTACAATCAAGATTGAATTTAATTTAATTCAATCTTTAGTGATCGATGTACATTAATAAAATTTATTAAAATTGGTTTCAGGATTTAAAAAATGATGCAGCGACACACGATTCTCTAAAACTTGAGCACTAAGTGGTTCTTTGAAACTGCTACCCCCTCAACGGTTGGTTGTAAATCTTTCAGCTCGTTAAGTTATTCCGTGTTCCCATTGCAAGAAGCTCTCAAGCGGGTGATTAAGAGACTCCTTTGAGAGTCCAGTAACTGATGTCCATCTTATTTACAAAGTACTCCAGGGATACAAAGTGTTCCGGAAAAAACTGTGACACGATGATCGAAAATCAGCTCGAATCAATCTTGAATCGTAAAAATCGCTTAAACATTCGAAAGAGACTTTTTTGTACTTTTTTGAAAATAATAAAAGAAATTTGGATTTAAAATATCTTCGTATTGTGAAAATTTGTAATTTTAATATCGAAATTTATGCAGCAAATGATTGAATTTTTAATCTCAAAGGTCATGGAACTTTTGAGAACGTATCTTAGAAACGTATAGATTAAGGATAGATATTGTAAAAGAAAAAGAGAGAATTTGAGAATGGTTCAGGAATCCTAAAATTCTTTTCTTCATTTTTCGAGTATAAGTAAATGGAAAGATTAAAAAAATTTTAAATCAAATTTCTCTAAAAGTAAAAATTTAATAATGGATCAATTGATATAATGTTCTCTTAATCGTTATTCAAAATGAAAAATATATTGCACGTTTATATTTGCTTTACGATATAAAAGAAGGTGAACAGGTCTAGCTGCTGGAACATAAAATGGATAAGATATAAGAATATGATGTAAGGAGAAAACTGATAAAAGACGTTGGCAAGCCTGAGGAAGAATTTCGCGGAATCGCTGAATCATGGCAGAAAGTTTGAAGAAAGGATATAAGAGTTAACGAGACAAAAAGGGGTACAAAAAGGTAGGTAGGTAGAGCGAGCTACAAACGTGAGAAAAATGAAAATCCGATACTCGTTCACCGCTTCGTGATCTCGATGACAAGATCGAAAGGAATAAAATTCTAAAACAGTTGAAAGACGTAAAAGAGGGAAACAAAGAGAGATTTAGATAACGAAATAATTACATTTATATTTTTAATAAGAATAAGAAAACTTGAATGAGCAAATGTACGATAATAATTCTGTAAAAATTTTTATTCTCATTTCGATGAATGTTTAATAAAAATAGAATTTATATCAAAAAAAAAAAAATGTAAAAAATAGAAAAGAAATATTTCCATATTCCCTTTAAAAAGATCGAATTAAAATTTATTTGAATCGTTTCACCGCTTATCGATCGTTATTTGCCAAAAAAAATGAAGAGCGCTGTTAAAAGTAATCCACTCGCAATCAAGTTCCCAATATCCAAGTCGATTATCGCGAGCAGATCGTCCAATTAAGGGAACATGCGAACAGCCGACGTGGAAACGATCGATAATCGTGAGCGTGAAAAATCCATCTTCGAAGTTTGCGAGGGAAGCCTGTAAACGTTACAGAAATTGGGTTTGAAGGGAGACAAAAAACTTCGTGGACGATCGATGAGCGTAAAAAACTTACTGTTGAAATTTCTCTAAGAAACATGTAGATTGGACCATCCACCAATGTTGCAAAGAGAGAGAGAGAGAGAGAGAAAACAGTTGAAGAAAGAAAATAAAAGAAAACAACAATGAAAGGAAGAAGGAAAACGATCCACCAGAGTTGCAAAAGTGTTTGAAGGGAACTAAAAAAAAAAAAGAAAAAGAGAGAGAAAATAAAGAAAATGACAATAGAAAGAAATAAAAGGAAAAAAGAAGAAAAAAGAAAAGGAGAGGAAAAGGATCTGGAAACAAACGTTGATCCATTGCGGTGAGTGGTGTCGTCGCCAGAATTTCTGAAGGAATTATCAGGACACTCGGAGAATAACGATGATTCCAACGCAGTTAGGGAGTGATTTCGTAGACATCGTCCAAACGGGCCTCATTACGAGGGCGAAATGTTGGAGAACAATCGTGAAACGATCGAGATGATCGAGAACAATTCGTGCTCCTCGTGAAAATAACAAGAAGCAACGATCGAGTGACTTCTTTAATTTATGGTGGCACGATTCGTTCGAACAGTTTCATACGAAATTGCGAGTTTATCATTCTGTCACGTAATTTTATAAGTATTTTCTTCTATATACTATACATATACTTATAATATAAGTGAAAAAGTGGGAAATTTCGTGAAATAAAGAGAAAATATGAAAAATCTGTCTATTTTCAATCTCTAAAGAAATCATCAGGATTTGTGTTCGTCGATAGAGATTTAAATTTAATTTTTTAACGAAAAAAAAAAAAAAAAGAAAAAAGACCAAACAAATAGAATAAAAGTAAAATAACCACTTGTGAAACAATCAGAATTTTGACTCGTGTTCCGAGCGAAGTTCCATCGGACGAATAAACATGCAATTAAACTGCAACGTTTTAAAATAATTCAATTTTACAGGGAACCGAGATAATTGAACTGTGCGAATTCGATTAACATTATTTTCCTTCCCAAAAAATGTAATATCGAAAGGCGAGAAAAAAAAATGAATTTCTTTATATATATATATATATATATATATATATAATAAAAAAAAATGAATTTCTTTTTTTTTTATATATATATATATTCATTTTTCCGGGTAATAAAATTTATCATGTTTTTCGCGAAAGTGCCGCTACGTGACGCGGTAATAAATTTACGAAACAAATTTTCGCCGGTCAAGAGACAAACAAATTTTTGATACTCGTGAATCCAACGATCCTTGCAAAATGGATGTTCCATCTCCATCGGTTCCCCGATATCGCGAATGTTCTTTCTTTCATTTTTTTCTTTTTTTGGTCACGAAAGAACGGCATAATAAAAAAATATAAATTAGGATGTTGTTGCGTGTCGAGCATTACGAGCAAAATAGAGCGTAATTTCAAAACGAGAACGATAATAAAACGAGATTTACAACTGATTAAGTAATAAAATTACCCGTTTCACACGACAGAACGAAGTTGAACAAAGTCGATAATTTCACTCGCGCGGAATAATGATATGTCTAGTGAAAATTAACATTTTGTTAATACCGCAACTTTTGCTGCATGATGCAAATTACCTCGTGTTACGGCTTCCCGTTATGTATATTTGCGATCTTTAATAATGAGGGGGGCGAGGAGGCACGTGTATTATATTTTCTGTTTCATCAAACGGAAACGTGGTTTTAATTAATCCTTGACAAGCGTTGTTTCGAATACCGCGTAAAAATTAAACGAAAAAGGTAACGAAAGATAAGTGTATTCGAAATTATTGAAATTGAACGAGCACATGTATCGGAATAAATTTAATTTGAAATGAAAATGAATGATGAAAAAAGTCGAGACGCTCGAGATAATGAAATTTTAAAAGATGAAATTTAATAAATATAAATAAGATTCTTCTGTTGCCTGACGTACGATTAAATCAACAATTACTTCACGGTTATTTGAATATTCAAAAATAATTCGAGGGGGGAAAAAGGGAAGTAAAACCGATTTCACAATTATTTGAAAATTAAACATTCCGAATGAAATTAAAATATTTTCTAGAATAATTCGAGCGACGTTCCACCGACTCTGATAGGCAGAATAAACACGACGAATATTGAGGCGTATTATACGACGATTTTCGAGGGGGAAAAATTATGAAAAAAATTTTCAAATTAGCCTCAATCTCATCAACGAAACGTAGAATCGCATCGAACAAACGTTTTGCTCGTCTGCTTGTAATAAAATTACAAGCAGGCTGCGAAAAAATTTCCAAACTTGTTTTAAAATTCTCATCAATCGAAATTCGAAGCAAAAATTTCTACGTCTCCAGAAACTCTTTCTCAAAATCGCAAGAACGCCCCTAGCTCACGAGCTTAATTGTAGCTTTTTCAAGCCTAAACTCGTATTCCTTCCATCCTCCCTCCTCTTTACGCGTTTCCTCTTCTCCCTTTTTTTTTTTTTTTTTTAATATTTTTATTTCATTCACGAGCTCACGTTCCACGTTCTCGTCTCGAGCAAGGAGATGTAAAAGCGGACGACCGTCAAGGAAGAACCGCGGTGAAAAATAAAACGTTGTCCTGGCAGGATAAGCCACGAGAAGAATCGTCTCTAAAGTGGAAATCCCTGGGCACGGCAATAAATCCAACCGAAGCGCTCAAAATTTGTCCCAGATGTTGCGCGACTTCTTTTTTCTTTCTCTCTTTCTCTCTCTCGTGTTCTTTTTTTAAAAGTTTCAAAGATACTCCCGAGACCTTGCATCCTCGAAACTGAGATCCAAATTGGTTATCACCCCTATTCGTACTTCACAATTTTATCCTTTTTCCCACAATTAAATATTTTTATTATTTTTATTCATAAAAGTTAGGAGAATTTATTAATAACTAATTGTAAATCTATTTACAGTACATATAAATCAATGGCGGTGTAATAATAAATTTTATTAATCATAAAAATCTTATCTTCACCAAATCTTTCTTTTTAAACTATAATAATACGAAATGAGATTAAAATAATATAAATCTTTGTTCTAACATCAAGTTACATTGCGCAGTTTCATTGTGCATGTATAGAACCTATCCTAGGAATCCTTTGTCAATTGTAACATCCTTTCGTTTCCATTCGTGGAAAAAGTCGCAAAGGAAATTCGTCGAAATTTCCCTTTTTCCTCTGAAAAAAAAAAGTTCTTCAAACGAAATTTCGATCTGCAATAACCACAAAGAGTCTGTTTCCAGGAGGAGAGGGGAAAGGGCGAAGAATACGTCGAAATCGTGATCGATTTACCAAAAGCAACCAAAGGGAGGAAAGAAGAGACAGAATCTGTGTGGGGAAAAAAGAAGAGGAGGAAGAAAAATTCTTTTAAAACTACTGCGTAATGTAAGGAAGAGCCGACGATATTTATCTGGAAAGTTATTTTCGTAATTCTGTGCAGGATTTACAATACGAGAATCCATCGAAGAAATCTTTCTCGCGAAGAAATCGTAAAGTGTTACGACGTTCTATGTATCTATTAAGCATCTCTTTGCACCTCGTGGCTCATCTCGTTCGATTATACGACGAGACTTACGATAGAAGAAGAAGAAACAGGAGGATGCTTGCATGCTTTCTGAATGAAGCTGCTATAATGGTGTAGAAAAAATGAATGAAAAGTAAAAATTAATTTATTGTGCGAAGAGAAAATAATAAAAAAAAAGTAAATAAGTAATCTACTGATTAATGATAAATAAATTGATAATTATAATTTTGATAATTATACGATCTTTGACGATAGAAAGAGAAAGAAATAAAATGAATTTATACAATGCTTTCTGAATTGAATTTGGATATTGCTATAGAAATGCTAATAGAAAGTAGAAATTCAAGAGATTAATGAAAATTAATGTGTTAAGGGATGTAAAGCTATTGATCAATGGTCATGGAAAATTTAATGGTAATAATTTTGTTGGATAGAGAATATACTTTTAATTGATTCTGCATAATTTATATTTTACTTTGACTTGATTTGATATATATATTTCTGATATTATTCACAGTGTTGATATCAAATTAAATTAATTTAACGTTAATATAAATTACATTTATAGATTATTCGAAATTAATTAAGGTCGATAGGAAAACGAAATCAATTCTAATAAATCAATTTCAATCGATCATTCTCGATAAATTCTACGTATATCTGTATAAAAATTATATGAGATGAAAAATGAAAGATAAATAAAATCTCGACATTTATAAAATATTTCTAAAAATATAAAACTTCCCAAAAATGCTAACCATCGATCTATCGTGGTCACCAATTAAATGTCTCTAATTTCAACAAACGACGCCAACTCCAAAATATCAATTTAACGTATAATAGAAGGAGGAGTGTGGATTCTCCGATCCATATGATGAACACGATGCATGGAGGCAAGCATGGAGCACCTCGAGAGCCCATATTTCGTGGCTCGTTTGATTTGCCAACCCCGTTGGGCATCGTGGAACGACGCGATAAATCTCCATGAGCCGGACGGATGTCCATTGTCGCGGCGATCGTGACGAGATTTTGGCGTCGACGCCAATATTTCGGCCAGACGCGATTCCCGCATTGTCCGCCACGTCGTCTATTAATTATTAAACTGATAACACTGATGCAGTGACGGTGATCCCTTGTTTCAGTATCGCTTTCCTAGCACGATCCCCCCTCCCCCTTATTTGGAGTGCTACGACTTGGAAAGTCGATCGCCATGACTCGGAATCGATCGAGAAGATTCTCTTCAGATGAGGATTTTTAAACGGATGGAAAATTATTGGATCAATCGAGGAAACTTCTTGGAGGAAAAGGAAATTACGAAACATTTATAACGAAACGAAATAATAATGAATCGAGTAAGAAGTTTTGTGAAAGAGATTTTTAGATATTAGTTAATTTAGTAACCGACTGTACCGTTGAAATATTATGCAATGTGCGTGGTTCGAAGATTCGTATATCGCTAGACACAAATTTCTTGAAATTATTACGCACTTCCACGGAAATAGAAAAGTTATTCCACTTGAATGAAATTGGCAAAAATTTGGAGGAAAGTTAGAGTGCAATAATTTGTTCAAAAATTTACATTTTCTATTAATTTTTTAGTTTTGAAATCAGTAACAAGTATCATACGAAGTAAAATTTTCGTAATAATTTACAATCTTCTCCTTTTAATACTTTTTTTTAATTTCTTAATTTCGAGAAACGCTCGTTTTTCCAGTTTTACTCGTTTCCATTTTCTGTCACGTGTCACGCAACGATGTACTTGTCAGTGAAATCAATCTTCCGCGCAATGAATATTTTCCCTCCGCATATCCCTGGATTTATTTATTTCCCGGCGCAACAAGAGTTCCGATCGCAAATTCCATTCCGTTCCATAGTCACCGTAAATGTACACATAATACGGTGCGTAGCTTTGCATAAGGACTCCGTGGCAACCTTCTCCACCTCTTTCCGTTTCCCGTTTTACGAGCACGGCGATATTTCACCGAAAATAGATCGCATTGTGAGATCCAAGCTTTATACGGCCGGTATATTAGTCAAACACACTCGACAAAGCGCAGATAGCATCCAGTATCGAACGAATTTTACGTTCAACTTGCTTGAATCACGAAATAAGATGGACGAAACGAGCCCTTATATTCGTGGAACCTCCCTTTATATAAGTATTTTATGTATTTTATGAAACATTAATATGTACCCCTCGTATTCTTTTAAACATTGTACCAATTTCCATCTTTGCTTCTTTATTTCATATTATTCCAGAATTTCATAATAATTTCAAATTTGTAGAACAATTATTCTAAATATTTTAATTAAGGAAGAAAGGTATAAAATATCGAAACATCATCTTTGTCATCCTTGAAGAAATGCTAGATTCAATAATAACAATAATTTTCTTCTTTATTTTATTCTTTATCCCCTATTTTTAAATTTCCCCTTGTCCCCTTTCCACCACCTCTCTTGCCGATTTCATAGCAATTTATTCGGCTTAACTAAGTAATTGGCTTCGAAGAAGATGATGAAACTTCGAGTTTGTCGAATCTTTCTTTCAAGAATCTTTTTTTCTTCTTAATTAAGAAAGAGAGGGATACGTGCGTGAAAATATTAGGAACGTGATTTCAACAATTGCGTTACTACTATCTTTAAAATTCGATACCACGAGCTTCTCCCCTGAGTTGTTAAACCGTTAATGCGGTCCGATCGATTTACTTTCCCCTCCGTTCCACCGTACAAATAAGGCTTACACGTATGCGCGTGACGCGGCAATTTAGAATTCATCCCGCGCGGCCTGTGATGTCGGGCACGGTCGACTAAATTCGAGCGCTACAAAGTCGACAGTCGATCGATTCGTCGTTCCGCTCACACGCCTCCAAATAGACCAGTTTTAATCGCCTTTGGCTTCGCCGTCACTGCTTTCCACGTTTTTTTTTTTTTTTTTTTCTTTTCTTCTTCCTTTCTCTTTTCCATCGATGTAACAGAAAATCTTCGAGGCAAACGAATGTCAGAATGCTCGCATAAAGAACGATTACGATGAGCCGATGCAGCTTTCCTTGCACGATTGCATCACACGCGATATAAATAATGCTATTTTCTTTCTCTTTCTTTCTCTCGTTGTTCGTTTTTCTTTCTTCTTTGATAAATTTACGATCGGAAGGAATATTGAATTACGGAATTACATGAGATATATGGATTGAAAGTTTCACAGTGGCACGGAGAAATCGTTGTACGTTGAAATTTGTAAGTGAAATTGAATGGATTCAGTAAGAGATGAATATGTGAAAAAGACGTATGTGTAATTTATGTTTTTAAGCTGAAATATATACGTGTATATATATATCCCTTAAATCGATTTAAAATAGACAGGATCGATAAATTTAATCGGAAATGTGAGTGCAAGATTTATTGCTTGCTTTTTACATTGTACTCGTGTGGTTATATTTTTATTATAGGCAATTTAGGTTCAATTTGAACTACTCTTCTTGGACAGTTTCGTAAAAATTCGTAGGGTTTCAGGCTTACACGTATTAACGAAAATTAAATATCGTATTCCAATTCAATGGAAGAACTAATCGTATCATTTAAATTAAGAGGAAATACTTCAATTTCCCGTCTTTTAATCGCGATTTATTAATTTTACAATACAGTAGTTTTAACAAAATTGAAACGACAATAAATAACTTTACAAATAACCTCATTTCGAATAGTTTTGATTACACATTAATTTTACATAATTTTATTATATTTTTTTTTTAAAAATTCCATTCATGCATAGAAATGATTAAAAGAACGAGAGCAATAATAATAATATTGCTAACATCTTTGGACATTAATTAAAAAATAAATCCTATTTCAACTTTCAACTCGAAAGCCACGATGCACGTCCAAAAAACTGAGAAATTTACCACTCGTCGTTTATTACGCAATCATCAATCTCCCCCTTATCCTTATCCACCAAAGCAATCTCGAGCGAATCGAAAAACGATCACGATCCCTGGCAAACGTTAAAATTCTCTCGGTCACGAGTCGGTGGAACGACGCGAGGCTCGCAAGAAGGAAGCCGAAACCCTCTAAATCAGCGGAAAAATCGTTAGCCCGTGGTCCCGGGAGGAAAGTCGCGAGGATCCGTCTGGCAAACAGAAGTTGCGCGGCCGTATTATTCGCGGAAAACGGGGGCGAGAACGGGATTGGAAGAGGAAACGGATACGTCAGCAATGGCGGAAAAGTATCGAACAAATCGCCGTTTTATGCCGTATTCGCGGATATAAATAAAACCGGTCCGCGGGATCGAAGTTCGAAGTATCGTAAAGACACGATATCGCGACCCTTCTCAACGGAATACGTCTTCCCGTAGATATAGATACTTCCTTTCTTTCCCATTGCTCTTTTAATCTCGCTCAAATATCACCCAGTGCAGAGATTACAGTCCATGTGTTTGCGAAATATTTTCATTGGATGCGTCATTTTGTTTGGGTAATGGGGGAGAGACGATGACATGGTTGTGATGATTAGATACCTTGTGTTACAATTATCAGGGGGATGTTCTAAATTTGGGCAAGATAAATTTTTGTTTCGAATATTTTTGAGAATATTTTTGAATTTTTGACGAATAAAAATAATAAAATTATTTGAACACGTTAATAAATACGTGATAAAGAATTCTAAAAAAGTATTAAAAGTATAAATTCTAAAAAAGTATTAAATATAAATTTTAATAATTGCATATAATTGGTTCAAGTTTGAACGATTTAAAGATTATTTTTCAGGAACGAATTAAACGAAACTCGATTGAAACGCACGATTTCTTCAACGACGTTACATAAATTTACATGTTCAATTACGAGAGCAGAAATGTATCAGAGATTACGTTCATGTGTTCATGAAATTTTTTTCATTGAACGCATTGATTTGTTTGAAATGAGGGAGAGAATGATTATGATGATTAGATACTTTGTGTTACAATTATCAGGGGGATGTTCTAAATTTGGGCAAGATAAATTTTTGTTTCGAATATTTTTGAGAATATTTTTGAATTTTTGACGAATAAAAATAATAAAATTATTTGGACACGTTAATAAATACGTGATAAAGAATTCTAAAAAAGTAATACGTATAAATTTTAATAATTGCATATAATTGGTTCAAGTTTGAACGATTTAAAGAATATTTTTCAGGAACGAATTAAACGAAACTCGATTGAAACGTACGATTTCTTCAACGACGTTACATAAATTTGCATGTTCAATTACGAGAGCAGAAATGTATCAGAGATTACGTTCATGTGTTCATGAAATTTTTTTCATTGAACGCATTGATTTGTTTGAAATGAGGGAGAGAATGATTGTGATGATTAGATACCTTGTGTATAATTATTGGGGGTTCGAAGTTTGGATAAATTTTTGTTTCGAGTATTTTTGAGAATATTTTTGAATTTTTGACGAATAAAAATAATAAAATTATTTGGACACGTTAATTGGATAGAGAATTCTAGAAAAGTATTTGGAACACGTATAAATTTTAATAATTGAAAATAATTCAAGTTTGAAAGATTTAAAGGTTAGAGAATATTTTCCAGGGACGAATCAAATGAAATTCGATCGAAACGCACGATTTCTTCAACGACGTTACGTAATTTCGCATGTTCAGTTACACGAGAGCAGACATGTATCATTTCCTTACGCGAGGCCACGTTTTGCATCGGATTCGATGCTAGTATTCTTAGCCAATCTATAAATACGCAAAGTGGAGTTCGCTACCAGCAATGTAACGAGGTTTTAACGATATCTGCAAGTATTCTATTTGAAGTCGAGGAGCAGTAGATCCAGACGGATCCGATTTGAGAAATAGAACGCGCGACCCTGAACGAGCGAATTGTTTGAGAAACAAATATAAGAATATATTCTTAGAGATATGAGATTCTATCCTATAATGAGTGAATACATCGATATGAGAATATTCACACGAATGTTGATTAATAACAATCATCGACTAAACATTATTACGATATAATCATACAGTAAAACGATCAATTATGTAAATTAATCAAAAGAGATTACTGGAGATGAATGTTGCATTTTCCAAAATGAGAACACTTTTTTCACCTTTTATTCGAATAATCGATCACCGGCTTCAAAAACCGAAATTCAAAGAATTTCGAATTAAAATTCTACAGTGACAAATATCAAACATCACAAGTTTCGAAACGCCAATAATACTATATATATATACAAATATCCATCTCCCAACGGTTTCGAGTAAATTTGAATACAAATTGCAGCGCGTGGTGGAAAAATCAACGCTTTTGAAAATAAATATTCCATTTCCAAAAAGAAAAAGATACCCATCTCTCTCTCTCTCTTTCTCTCCCTCTCTCTCCCTCTCTCTCTCTCCCTCCACGCGTCCATGATCGCAAACCAGCGATAATAATCGCATCTAACATTTGCCCAGGCCTGTAATTACCGCGAACAAACGATCGATATCCATAATGCAGGCCATAATATCGCGTCATTACGTGATTACGATAATGGAGCAAGACGTAGGATAGCCTCGTAACCTCGTGACGCGTCCCATATCCGACCACCATATGCCACGGGGATTCCATCGGTGTTGAGAAGCGAGCAACTTCTCCAACCTCTCGAGATCCATTCGGGTCGGATGCTCGCGAGCATGCTCTCGTGAAATTAACCAAGGCTCCCGGACTGGTTGTTTAACGGGCGGAGATTAATCGCGTGTCTGACTCGCGGCAAAAGTTCGGGACACGACGTGGAAACGTTATGCTGTAAATATCGTCCCGTGACAACATGATAATGGAGGCGGAAAACGCGGAGAAGTTGAGCGAGATGGAGCCTTGTCGACTTGTCTTTACTTTTTCTTCTTCTTCTTCTTTAACTTCTTTCGATCAATCGAAAATGAATGATGTTATTTAGAAATCGTTGAAATTATTGTTCGTCATTGTTCTTCTTGAATAAAATTTTGTGAGACGGTTTTATTGTTAAATATACGATGCCAAGGAATACGCGTTGGATAGAGTTTCTTTTTCCCCTTTTTGGATTATATTGTGGAAGAAGATGAAGAAGGAATAGGATATTTATTATGGGGAAATATTATTATGGTTTCGTAATAAATTATCGAGTAAATTTTGAGTGGACTGAGAAGTTATAAGTTAATTACAAGGAATAGAAACGGTGAAAGAGTTTAAAAGTTTGAAAGATGTTTCACGACGTGAAAATTGGAGAGAATGTTTAAGGATATAATAATTATCCTTGTCGTATTTCAATCTCGTAACTTTATTTAATTCGATTAAATAGTAGATAATAATTTGTGCAATATTGAATATTTAAAAGGAAGATAATTAACAAAATTAAATTCTTCAAAATTCAATAATTCATTTTCTTACACTCGTAGCCAAAATTACCAATATCTCGTCTTGCACGCACAATTGTACCATTCGCAATTGCATCAAAATTGTTGCAATGGTAATAACAGTAATCAACGTAATAATCGATTATCGTTCGCTTTTGCAAATTTCGCGATTCGATGTGTTAATTATTCTTCATATCTCGCAGCAATTTCTCGATCATTAATTCACTTTAGAAACATCGATGATCGAATCGTTGCTTATCGAATATATATCGAGCAACTCGTTCGAATAAATAATCGCCATAATTCCTTTCGACCGTTTTGAATCGCTATTCTTTCGCTTATGCTCGTTGTTATTATTCGAAACAACATTACCGCGGCGCACTATTATCGCTTGTTAAATAATATTTAAGCGTATGGGAAACGTGCATTAATTAGTGTGTAGATTAAATATGCTTCATTAAGGATGGCGCTGATTTTGCCTAATTATCCGTGAACATTTGCAGCTTCCTGCTCTCCAGCAACTAGTCTCCATATCGCATCCCTCCCCCCCCCCTCGCTAACATGTTTCGACGTTATTACGATAACGACTCTGCCAACATGCATAATATTATAATCCGTTAGACTCGTTACACCTCTAACAATTTGGACAACGCTGGAAACGAGAATAATCGTTGTTTACGCTCCATCTACTTTTGTATATTTCAAGAATAACAGAAAATCGTGAAAATTTTCCAAAAAGTTTCTAATTGCTTTCAAAAAAAAAAAAAAAGGTTACCTCTCAAATCAAGGATCAAGAAACAAAAGATCCAACGAATCATGGGTACCCATATACCAAACTCATCCGCGAAATCGCTCGAAATTTCATAGAAACGAAACGTTTCCAAAAGGATCAAAAAGAAAAAAAAGAAAAGAGAAAAAATTCCCTTCCCATTTGAAACAATATCGACAACGTAACGATCCTCCACCCCGTATCATCTCGATTCTCGTCAGTTTTCAATGATCACGACTCGAAACGATGGTCTCGCCTCGAAAAAAACATAACGATCCTCTTTCGCCAGGATTCCCTTTCGCCAGGCCGCGAGGGGAGATTAATCGCTCTTTGATGCGTCGTCGCTTTTCCCCAACCTGCAATCCGCACTTCGTCCAACCAAATTTTCCCTATTTTTCTCTTTTCTCTTTCCTTTTTTCCTTTTTTTTTTTTTTTTTATCTTTCCATCGTACTCGTTCACCTGATCCCCAACCGCAACCGATTGCCACCACGGCGCGTAACGAGCGCGCAGACCACGCGTAAACGCGGGCCGCGGTCCGCCTCGAGTGTCGAATGCGCTCTCGTGGCCGAGATCGAATGCAGTTTCCCTGTCCTCGCGGGGATCGAGGTCGTTAACAGGCCGATTTGTTTCGTCGATCCTATTCTACTGAGATCGGGAACGATTCGCCACCAGGGAGAATTCTTACTCGTGGTTACCGATCGATGGTAGGGTAGATATAGGTATATTATTCGTTCCGTATACCCGTATATTGTTGCTGTTTTTAGGGGGAAATTTGACGAAGGATTCGCCGAATCTAAGTCACATCGAATTGAAGGAAGAGTGTTTCGTGTTTTATCGAGAATTTTTCATGGTAGTATGTCTCGAAGATGACGTAAGATTATTACGCGTACATATTGTTACGTATATATCCATAAGAAAAATTCAATTTACCGTTAATCGGTAAGGTAACCCATTCGTAACCATCGATAACAACGAAACGTCCGCCTCACGGTCAATGCCGGAAATATGAAGCCGAACTAACTCTGTTAAATTCATGAACACCGAATATTCTGAAACAAAAGATCGTATAGTGAAAGGGAAGCGTTGAATATCGGCCACCATCGGAATGTAAGTTGTACCTTTGTTCCATCTGTGGATGAAACCGGGTCGGATGAAACAATCGGCTCGCATCTTAATTACGCCCCCCTCCCATAATTTAACGGGAGTCGGTGTCGCCGGTATTCGCGAAATGCTCGCGTGCCAATGGATTACAGTTGATGCAAGCGAATACGAACGACGATTACCGCAAACAATGCTGACGATATCGAGCGTTATGCCCGCTCCCCCTCCTCCCTCTTGTACAAGAGGTTGCCGCTTGCTGGTCGCAAATGATCGCCCTCGAATGCCTCTCTTTGACTCGAAACGTGGAAATAATTTCTCGTTAATGGTTCACAAGGATTCGCGTATCGATGCCAATTTTCGTTTCTGTTTCGGTAATTCGTGGAACTCGATCGATGCCTGTTTTTGCCACTGTTTTCGGCTATTTCGAGCTTTGCTTTTGTGTCAAAAGATACGCGTGCATCCTCGGGATGTTTTTCACCCCTGTCGAAGGAATTTTAATTATTTCTTTCGTTCGATATTGTGAATTTGAACTTTCGAGGATTTTTGTGTGCGTATATGTGTGCGTGTGTGTGTGTATGTGTGTATGTGTGTGTGTGTATGTGTGTATGTGTGTGTGTGTGTGTGTGTGTGTGTGTGACATTTTATAATTGTTGACGATGAAAAAATTTTGAGAATTATGTGGCCATTCGTTTAAGATAAATTTTTAATTTTTCGTAAAGTATTTATAAAATTTATTTCCATGTTCAAAAACAGTTTAATTTTATGCATGAATTTCTCTTCTAGTTTCAAAAGACACGATGAAAATGTTACATTTGCAATTAACGCATACTCGAATCGAAGTTATTCTAAAATTAAGTTCCATGTTTACACAGTACCGTGCAGTGTTTTACAATAATTGCATGTATTATAAATGTACAATGTGATACACGATACCCATGTTGCTGACTATAACATGAAACGAGAGAAATTCAAATTTTATCTAGCTAGTAGATATTTGTATTAAAATTTTGCACCCTTTGGGATACGCTATTTACATAGTCATTATTACGACCTATTAATTTTTTAACATTCTTCATAATATATAACGTACTCCTCAAACAACTAAATGCACGCAAACTGTAAATAACAAAAAAAAAAAAAATAATATATTTAAAAAATATTTAATCATTCACATTCTAGAATTGAATTAAAATTAACAATCTCTCGTTTCTATTTTTTATATATCAAAAAAATAAAAACGTGTATCTTTTTTCTTTTTAAAATTATGTTTGCCACACAGTCGTAACACTTACCCACAAAACGTATCCAACCACGCAAGTAAGGAAGGCGATCATAATTCCGTAAACTGTCGGCAAAGTTTCCTCGCTGGACTCCCCTTTCTCCATGTTATTAGTTCACCTCAAACTTCAAAATCACGAATTCTCGCCCCCTCGCGACGCGATCACCATCGAATACGAAATTTCGTTCAAATTATAGAGAAATATCTATAATTATACACAACCGTTTATTAACCGCAAACGAAACTTTAAGGGGTTGATTTCACCTCCTCCAACGCTATACTATACCCATATTCGTACAAATTGTAATTTCCATTCAACTTTCAAATCCTATAAGTGTATTTCCCTGTAATACGAATCGCACGAGGAAAAATATATCTTGAAATCGAGAGAGATGAAAGATTCGTACTAAGAAAGAATTATACGAATCGTTAAAAGATATCGAGCGATATCCTTTCGTAGAGCTATGTGTTAACATAATAATAATAATAATAATAGGGAAAGAATAGGAAGGAAAAGGCGCGATACGATCTTTCGTAAGGCGGGTTTTAAACCAATCGTAAAAACGAACCCCCTGGCTATACGGCCAGTTTCCGTAAAAATCCCCAAGTGCTCAACGCAAATCCTTCTTATCGAGAGAAAGGAAACTTTCATCTCCAACAAATAGCGACACGAATCCCCGTTGTCCAGCAACAGTAAATCGATAAATCTGGCTGCTCTGCAGCTATTTGCCGGAAAAGCGTTCGACCAGGAAACACGAAAAGCGAATGGAAGAGGGGAGGCGCCGAGAAAGAGGGAAGGAAACGAAGGAAGAGAGAAGAGGGGGGAGGAGAAAAGCCATTGAAGAATAGTAAAAGAGGAGGAGAGGGATAGAGCAAGGATTGGATGAGAGAGAAAAGGAAACGAATCTAGTTGGCTTTCGAGAAGGAGGAAGGAGGAAGATTTATGATGGTCACTTTATCGAGAGCAACCCCATACTCGATCATTTACGAGCTTACGAAGAATTTTCTTTTTTCTTTTTTCTTTTTTTTTTTTTTTTTTTTTTCGTGCAAGCTACGTCATTCCAACATTCCCTTTTCTTCCTCCACGATCGAGAAAGTGAGCTGGCATAAACGTGACCTTGATAGAGGCCGCGTTCCTCTCGATAAACTCGTATCGATATAGGGGCGATTGGAGAGAAGAGGTGGATGAGAGAAGCTTGGACAGGTATTAATGATTCTTTTATCGCGTGGAAAATTTGATTCGCCATGAGACAGCGTAGTTTTTCAACGTTCGACGTTCAAAGGGGAGAGAAAGAGAGAGAGAGAGTTATGGTTTTGGTGTCTTTTTCCAGGCTTTAAAGTAATAGATTTCATTTTTATAGTCATATCGGGGGGAAGATGATATTATCGTGATATATGATCGAGGTGACGCAGGAAAAGAAAATTAATTCACGAATTGTTTCCAAAACGAATCTTCGAATAAAATATCCCAAAACGAGAAGAAAAGTATTTATAAATATATCAAAATGGAAATTTCGATCTAATCACGTTCGCACAATCAAAAGAAACCTTGAAAATCATCATCTTGTCACCTCTTCCAACGAAATCAACACTGTCGAAAGTATCCAAATCGTCCTCGTTATCGTCCATCATCGAAGCCACACGAGCTTTATTTTTTCCATCGGATCAAACCCATCCACCGAATTCTTAAAACAAAACTTCTCAAAACGGAATCATCCCACTGATCCCCATATCTTCACTCTACTTCTTATCACTTGTCCACCACGAACAACAAGAGTAACAGATCCCGACATCGAAGCAATCGGGACACGAATCGATCGTTCATCGTGGAAAATTGGTGGAACCGTGGTAACGCACCGAACACTCCCAATGACGAGGGATCGACACTGACTGATCGACAGTGGAAACCTTCTTCTCTCCGCCTATTTTTAACGGAAAGGTCAAAGCCGATCGAAGGGGGAGGAGGGCGGGGAAAGGGAAGGGCGAGAGGAATTTGGCGAGAGGAGAGACGTCTCGCGTAGCCTCTACAAGTCACTGGTTTCTGCTTTTCGGCCCGTTTCATCGCGGACCGCGTTCGACGCGGAAACGCGTATTAATAGTTCGGTGGAAATGGAATCTAGGTGAGGAACGGGTGAGAAACAGAGGGCGGCGAGCTGTTATGCGGCGTTGGTGAGACGGATTCGCACCGGATTCGACTCGATGTCCGCCAATTTATCGTCGGATAAGGCCGATCGATCGCGGTTTCGCCTTTCGCGTGTTTCCACGGTGAATTTCGGAAACGACCGATACCACACATCCACGGGGTGGATCAAGTTGTTAACGCGCTGTTTCTTCTTTGCCCGACGATCTCTCCTCCATTTCGTTTCGCCTTTCGTGTTCGTGTTCGAATTGATTAAAAAGTGATTAAAGAGAAAAGAAAACGTTGTTGATTACGACTCGTGTTTGAGACGATGTTATTATTTTGGTATTTTGGGGCTGGAAATAATTGGTGAGTCTGTAGTGTGGATTTTTTAAAAACAAAATTTAACATTCTCGAGTTATAATTTATAATATTTCGATTTTCAGATGACATTAATTGGTATACTTTGAAAGACACTGATTGGTAAGTCTATACGGATCGAAATTAATTGATATATATATATATATATTTTAACTCGATATTAATTGGTAAATTGATATTCTGGATTTTATTTCAGAATCTTCGATCGATTTTATTAATATAAATATTGGAATTATTTATAAGTATATCACGAATTGATACTACGTTAAATTTATATTCCCTTCGAAATAATCAATTTATTAAAAATAACCTTCATTAAAAATATCGTTTCAGTAAAATCGAGCAAGAGTGCAATTCATTCTCACTTGAATCTAGGAAAAGTAATCCTTTACAAAACAACGTTAATTGCACGAGCACAATCGATCCGTGAAATCCAAATCGCTATACCATAGAAAAACACTGGCGAAACTTCAATGTGTTTTCGTTGCAAACCGAGCACAAGTTTCGGGATCGAGCTGACTATAAATCTGATCTCCATTTGCGGAAGATTCCCAAGGGGAATTTAATAGATCAGTCGAACCAATAGAAACGAATCGATTCCATAAAATTGTTCGAGAAACAATGTAGCACGAATTCCGAATTTTTCGAACTATTTCTTTTCCTTTTCGAAATATTTTTAATATGTCGATCGATCAATTCTTTTCATCAAATTTTTATAAATAGACTGGGGAAATTTAAACAAAATGATATACAAAAAAAAAGAAGAAAGAAAAAGAAATAGAAGATATTTGAAAAATAAAGAAAATTTTTTTGACGTTTATAAAAATTTGTACAAATATCCCCAATTTATCAATAAAAGTTATCAATAATACTTTCTCATTCGCCTCAATCACTCTTGAAACGTTTTTCCTGTTTAAAGGTTTTGGACAGAGACGTCATTTTGGCGAAACGTTTCCAACGAAAGTACAAAAGTTCGTGGTATAATGTTGATAGGGCGATAAACGAGTTGAAGGTGAATTTAATGCACTTGCGGTCCGCGCATCAAATATTTCTCAACGCGGCTATGAATATGTTAATCTGGGAGAAGGAAGAATCTGGAACGTAACCGCGAGCAAAGTGGGCGAACTTGTGTCATTTATGTCTCGCGAAAGTATTCAGATGCAAATTGAAATTCGTGGTGAATCTTTACGGTTGGGGTGAATCGAAGCTAATTTCGATGCTTTACGTATCCAAATAAGAAGTAGAAAAGTAAAACTTCTCGATCGTAGATACTATTAAATTAAAAATCTAGTGTATAATTAATGATAATCAAAACGTTGTATTAAGTTCAATGAGTCGAATTTAAGAGTATTTCGCGTGAAACAATTAATTTTTTTATTTTTAATTATTTAGAATCGTTTAGAAAATTAATCGAAAGAAATTTCGAAATCAAATCAAATTCAAAATCAAATTGATACGTTTCGAAATCATAATTATCTAAATAATTAGTTGTTTGTATATTAAGTTGAGTAAAAAAATGAAGTAAAAATCTTACTTTGAAAATTCAATTTTCACTTAAATCAATTATTAATTTACAACGATAAATAAATATATAATCATAAGCAAACATAAGGACAACGAGCAGCATTATTGAAATTCGTTAATTAATCTCATTAGAGTTATTACACGTGCAAATAAACGAACTTAAACACGATATTGAAACGAAGCTATTGGTTTGCTAAAGCTAAACCTATTATCGATCCATCGAGATCAAATTCCAATTACGTGTGCGACTGCAATATTCAATCATTTTATTCAAATTTACGGATTTTTAATTTTTCTCGATACGAAGAATCGTTTTTCGTGATCACGATTTATTAGATAAATATGGAAATACGATAATTCGCAACTTTTATTCGGAAATTTATAATATATTTTTTTAAAACTATATTTTTTACTACACTTTTTTTTAAAAGTATTAAATTCGATCAATTTCCAATTATTTTAATCGAAATCGCGCGGAAAACTCCAGTTTAAAATTACCTATTTAAATCTTCCATTTCTTTTTTTTATTTAAATCGGATATCATTCCGTTTAAATCGAAATCTAAATAACTTCGATTTTAAATCGTTATCGAATCGAGCACGATTCGAAATAAATTTTTAAAAACGTCATCGAACGTCCAGATATATAAATTACACGTGTTCACAAAAATCATAAAAAAAAAAAAGAAAAATAACATCGCCGAAAATGCGTTTGAAAAAAAGTCATTAAAAAAAATCTTAAAAATGAAATGTTAAAAAGAAATGCAACAAAATGCTGTAAAACAACTGTACTGGCGTATTGCAAAATCGCAATAAACGAGAGTTAAGCATGTAATAAAGGCCAGCTCGAAATTAGCGATCAAAGAAAATCGTATGTGGAAAATCGGTAAATATTTTATCGGTCATCGGGCTGTGAGTTAATTTCACGGGGCTGTGAACGCGTTTGTTGCGTTTATTTAAATCTAAAGGCTGGATCCCCTCCAGCCTCGTTTTCAACAAACCAATGCCAAGTTTCCATTCACAATAATCCCCTGTTGTAACGCGATGTTACAACAGTTGTAACTAACGCCATTATGATGAGCTACGTGAGAATTTATTTCGGAAACCCTTGGAGCTGCCTTCAGGAAGCCGCAATCTGTTGCAACAATTTCCCGTAAACTCGAGCCACTTCCACAGGACAGATTTACAATTTCGTACGATGGACTGGGGCGCGGTTGTTCACGGTTTACTGCTATCGATCAACACGGTGCGCTTAAACTTGGTTGATCCAACTCTTTCACGAAGTAAATTAACATCTGTGAAAACGAACGCGTGCTGACGTTGAAAGAGAAGATTCATTACTACGCGGGGAAATATTTATGCCCGTTTTAAACGATATTTGCAACTGTTTGCCTCGCTTTGTACGTTCTAACTAGCGTTAATTTACGCGTGTAAAATTATGTTTATTGACGTTTCATTCGTTTAATTTGTACACAGAACGAATGACTTCTAATTTTAATTCTTCTTTTTTTCTTTCTTTTTTTGCGTCTTCGAATAGATATTCGAACGCTGAGAAAGAATCGCAATGAAAAATTACGCGACAAGTTTTGTATACATTTTTTAAATTTTAATTTTATTACGTTGCGTGCGATCGAACGTTTCAATTTCCCCAAGTAGGATAAAAGGTTCATTACTAAAATTTTGGTTGATGAAGAAATGCGAGTGATGAAAATGATCAAAGCAAACTTAGATTGCAAATTGCAAAAGCAAGCAAGCCGCAATGGCACGAAGATGGCCCGGCGAACGGTTCAGAAGTGTTCTTCTGCCTCGCATAAAATGTAATTTGGTGGGTGTCAGACGGCTGTTACCGTTGCCCACTCTGCTTCTGCAGGCAGCCGCGTTACGAAATTTAATTGGATTTATCGATCGGTTTTCTGATTCCCATTTCCCGTCCGGCCTGCTATCAGCTGTCTGTGTGCAATCGATGTCTCAGCCACCGATGAGTTTCTCTTCTTTTAAACGTTCATGGACTATATATCTATAGGATATTTATTCGCAATCTTATAAGGTGTTTGATTTTTTACTTTGTTGTAATTCTTAAAATTGTTGCAAGTATTCTAATTAAATAATCTAGTAGGAAAGTAACGAGGTGAAACCAATAATTTGAATAACGAATTGCTTAAATAAATGAAAATAAAAGTTAAATTAAATTGATAGTGCAAAATCTTTGAATATACAACAATGCAATTTTTTATTTCTTCTTTTATCGAAGGTACTTTTGGGTATTTTTATTTTTATTTTTAAAGATTATCAACAGAGATAAATAGTAACCCTTTTCACCAACATCGTATAAAATAGTTCTTCCTTACCGGCAATCGAAAAGCAAGGGAACCCTATATCGACCAACAGTTCTACCGAACCTACAACTGATATTATCCTACCAGTTACTGGTAACTTACCAACTTACTTTCCATACCAAGTCGGTAAAGCAGATCGTAAGGTATAAATGTTACAATAAATTATTTAAAAAACCTATTTGCGAACTCATAAAAATATCTTTTAAAAACATACGATAGAATTATGATATGTCTTAATCTCAATAATAATATTTATAAGGTTACTTTGAATAATATTCAAAGTAGCCTTATAAATCAATGAAGATACATATAACAAATCATACGTTTTGTACAAGTTATCAAAAAAATCTCTATGCTCGCGATTGTATTCAACGAAATTAACATCACCAGGAATACAGCAAAGAATAGAACCGGGAAAGAACTAATTCTATGCAAATCAAGGAGGCGTGGTATAGAATTCCTAGATGTATCATTATCATCGATCCGATATATTACATCCTACGTGCAATCATCTGATCGCAGGTGCATATAAGCGTGTTTTCGAGCGTATCGAGTGATATATACATATATAAATGTATTCGCGGAGATTTCCTGCCGATGTGTTTAATTGTGACAGAACAATGCGATGTGCACGAGAATGTTATCGTTCGAAATGTTCGCCAATGGCACGATTATGTTAACGAACCCTCACTTTTACAACTCAACCTTGGAAACACGGTCAACTAAAAATGATTCTTTAAATAACTTCGCAATTCGATTTTCTCTATAATTTTCTCTATACAATTTCTTATACAATTTGTGTATAAATAATTATCCCTCTTCTGATTGATGTGACGATATTTATCTCTTTATCGTTATCTATATCCTCCTTCCTCAAAACTCGCGAAGAAATGACAAGTTTGGAAAGTCTATGAAACAAGGAAGCGAGGGGAAGGGGAGGAGGCAATTTTTCAATTCGCATCGCGGAAAAAGGAAAGCGGGCACGAAAGTTTCTTGCGTTTGCAAGAGTTTCCGAGTCGAGTGTACTCTTCCGAGAAAAGCCGCGAAAAGGGAAGTTTATTCCGCGAAACTTTCACGCGGCCCACCCCGCGTACACGCGGAATATGCAAATAATATAATTTTCTTAACTTTCTTGTCGTTGAATCCCCTCCCCTTCTCTCCTCTACCCCCTTTTCCCCGGGGAAAACACCGATAAATTTCTGTTTTCCCGTGCTACCCGTTTATTGTCGGTCGGAACGTTAAGTTCCGTGATTATAAAACTTTTATTGCGTTTTTACAATATTACGCGTACCAAGATGAAAAATTGAACAACCGAATAGGCAACTTTTATCCGCGAAATAATTTGAATTGCAAACACATCTGTGTTATTATTATTAAATTATCAAGTTTAAAATAAAGAATAACAATTTCCTTCGATAATTTCAATACAACTTTCAATACTTCCACCAACGATCCGCATTATCCCTCCATTATTCCTCCAGATATTAGCTCGATCCACGTTTATTTCACGTTCGAATTTCCAATCCATATCCATTATACGAAAAACACCGGTTCAACGAATAAAATATTTCAATAAAACCCGTAGAACTTAAACGAACCGAGCGAGAGTCCAATCCAAAAATTAAATCGCAAGCGTACGAAGTCTCCTCACCCCCCTTCTCCTCTCCCCCCTTTCACGAGACAGAACGAGAGAGACATTTAAAACATCCCGGTGGACAATATCGGATTTGATCGATTAATTACCCGACTCACCTCACCCGATACTCGTTCAATCAATGGCGGCGAGGAAGTGGAAGAATATCACCAGTGTGTATTCCAGATTTCCGTACGAGAAGAAACGACCATTACTCAATCCGTTGAACACGAACGTTCACGATCTCGCGACTCATTTTCTTGCGATGATAGCCGCTCGTTTTCGCCGACTATATATACCTATATGTATATATATATATATACATACACACGTCGAAGGAACTCGACAGGCCGCCATTGCGGCGTGGAACAAGGAAAAACACGGGTCGTTGAGATTCCCTCGCACGTATCGCGAATAACGAGCGTATATACAGCTTTTACGGCAGGGCCTGTGTTCCGATCGGCGTAGTCGTTGTTTTTAGAACTAGAAACGAGGTTCGTGGGTCAAGGAGTCGGTGTGGAATTAACGGCCGCTGGTGGAATTGGCGGATGAAGGGCTCGGGAGAAGCGGAAAGGAACGGGAAGCGGTCGAGGCGAGGAATGAAGAATTCGAGAAGACAGAATTTGAGGAAGGTTTGTTCGTTGTCGATCGAACGAATGAAAGGAGATTGGAGAGGAGAGAGAGGACGAGGTCATATCGAAAGTTCTTCTTCGCGATTTATTTTTAATAAAATGAATACTTGGTTCGTTGCAAAATGAATCTTCTCAACGATGGAAATGGTTCTTTTCGCGGAAAATTCGTAAAGTTTGCCCGAAATTCGATCTAAAATCTATTCCGAGCCGAGTAGATTTAAAAAATCTTCGATGGAATCGGTCCAATCGAAATTTTTTTTTTTTTTTTTTTAATCGAAATGATCGCGACAACACAACGTGAAAGCGTGTTCGCGATCGTCTCCGAGATCCAGAGGAGTGACCTAAAGCCAGCTCGCGAGGGTGATAACTTTCCGTGCGAAGGAGCCGACAAAGCAGCTTATATGGCAACTTACGCGGCAACTCGTTTCGCCAAAGCGGTTTTCTATCTCGCGCTATTCGCTCCCACAGAATGCAGAAGGACAGTCGTGGCTTGTCGTGGCTATACGTATTAGTATATACCGCTTGTACAAACAGGCTCGCGTTAGAAAAGAACCAAGACGGAGTCGTGAAACGCGAGTCGGAGGGACGGAGAGGTCAAAGGAAGAGAGAAGTTGCGGTTGCCAGGCGTAGAGGGGTGCACAGAACTCTACAAAATTATAAACGTGGTCATTTTGAGGTAAGAAGTCGGTTTTTCTTTTAATTTTTAAAATTTAAAAAATTCGATTTTCAAAAAATTCTGAAAAAATTTGCACAGACTTTCACGGAGGAGAGGAAATAATAGGAATGTTTTGTAACTAATAATTATGTAAGAAAGTTTGTAGTTATCATCTACTGGATAGAATATAATCCTTAATGCTTTTTATAATTTTCTATTCATTCATTTGGAATGAATAGAAATTGAGTTTAATCACGTTTCACCATATTAACTATACTAATAAAACTGAATTGACTTACCTCAGAGAGGGTTTTATTTGGTGTGCATTAAATCTAATTTGGTTTGGAGGCGCTTTTGCTTTTTCGACTATACCCTTTCTAATTAAAGACGTGGAAAATGAATTACGTTACGGTTTTCCAGCAAGTCGTATACGTCGTTGGTTTCAATTTAAACGAACGGTATGTCGGATCGTATACGATTTGGGTACGAGGCGGAAACCGGTGGAAAAGTATTCGAACGATTCGAGAATTGGATAAACAATTGCGAAATAATTCGCAATTGGAATTTTTTTCGACAAATGCCCGTCGTTTTAATGCGTTTCCTCCGGTAATAAAATGTTTTTTCGAAATTGCATGAAACTGAAACGCGAGAATGTAACACGGTTTGCCCAGTAATTGATTCCTTTTGCCCTCGAGCGGTGTCTGATCGTTATCGATCGTATTTTACTTTGCCTCGCAAATGTTCCCGGCAAATAGCATTACATCGGGTTTACACGAAATCTTAGTTTGTTTCGCGGTTCCTTAATTCCGTAAGACGATCGAATTGTTCGTTATCTCGAAGGAATTCGAGTCAACCGATTTCAGTTGAGTGTCGTGGCAATGCTGGTCGATGTATGAACACGAATATGTATTTAATCGGTGATGATAGCGAGGAGATGGAGTTGTAGAGATGAATTAATTCGTTATTGATAAACCAAGTGGGACGGTTATCGTATATTTTAAATAATCCATCTCTTCTGTGGAATTTCTATTAAACGATTTAATTGATAAAATTTGGTTTGATAATCAAGAAATAACATAAAATCAGTAATGAGTGTAATGAATGAAAATAAATTGTCACGGAAATGAAAATATATTTTCCTCGTATCTAAAAATAACAATTTTTATATCCTTCTTCTCGAACAATTACTCTTATTCAAAATTTTTTAATTTACGTCTTCTCACATCTCTAAAATTTCTTTACTTAAGAATAATTATCCTCCAAAATCCTTTCTCAAATTGTCACGAAAATAAAATCTTACCAAACATTTACAAATCGACACATTTTCTCTAATACTTTTTCCCTTTCAAAATTTGTTTACCGAACTAAGAACAACAATTTTCATCCTCAAAAACGACATAAAAGAATTATGGAAACGCATCCTCAATTGGTTTCATAATAATCAAGAAACAATATAAAATCAATAATAAATAAAAATTGTTAGAATCAAACATTAACGAGCCTAATATACTTTTCATATTTTCCACGTAAAATTTCACCTAAATAAAAATAACAATTTTTATATCTTTCTTCTCAACCAATACTTTTACTCAAAATCTGTTAATTTACAGATCTTCTCATATCTCCAAACATTTACAGATCGGTATCTTTCTCCAATACTTCCTCCTTTCCAAAATTTGCTTACTAAGAACAATAACTTTCGTCCTCAAAAAACGATATACGTAAAAGAATTATGGAAACGCATCCTCAATTGGTTTCATAATAATCAAGAAACAATATAAAATCAATAATAAATAAAAATTGTTAAAATCAAACATTAACGAGCCTAATATACTTTTCATATTTTCCACGTAAAATCGTTCACCTAAATGAAAATAACAATTTTTATATCTTTCTTCTCAACCAATACTTTTACTCAAAATCTGTTAATTTATCTTCTTATATCTCCAAACATTTACAGATCGGTACCTTTCCAAAATTTGCTTACTAAGAACGACAACTTTCATCCTCGAAAACGATATACGTAAAAGAATTATGGAAGAAATTCAACTTGAATGAAATCAAATTGAAAGGGAGAACGGGAGAATCGCTTACCGCCGAGTTGGTCGTCTGCACCTTGGTTCCCAGCCCCGCGAGCCCGCCGAGACACCTACGCGCGCAATCGGGATCGTTATCTTCGCAGATCGGGCAGCCTACCGTGGAGGAGGCGCTCGCTTCCCTGAGCACGTGATTACTGCTCGTGTTGGTGGTGTAACCCTGGTCGGAGCTCGCGTTCGAATTCGGCCTGGACTCGTCCGAGCTGTCGAACGGTTTGATGTTGCGCGGCCGGTGCACGATTCCCACAGGCTCCCATATCTCGCTCGTCGACGAGGCGTAGTAATTGTTTTCCTTCGTCTCGCGGCTCCTCTCGTCCACCACCTTTCCGCCCCGCGCCACGGTCACCTCCTCCTTCGTCACGATCGACGACTTCACGCTCAAGGATGTCTCGAGCCGTACCGGGGCCCTTCGCAAGCGTTCCGAGTTACCAGCTATCACCGTGGATCTCTCGTCTCCTCGGCTCGATTCGAAAGGCTCGTTAAAGGCGTACGAGAGGAAGAAGAAGGGTTTCTATTCTACTCCCTTCGAAGGATCTTGCGAATTTTTCTTTTAAGGAGTTTTGGCGAGTTTGGAAATTTTGAATTCGAGAAGGAGAGAGAAGATTGCGGTGAAGTGTGCGGTGAATTTACGTTTCTTGATATAATAATGCGTTGATAACGCGTTTGGAGTCGAACGAAGAATTCGGTATTTTTTGATGATAGGTGAATAATTTGATAAGTTTCCCTAAATTGGAAGATTTATATTTTCTTTTAGAATTTACGAAGAAAGAAATAGAGAAGGAAGTTTCTGAGAGGTTTCTTTGTGACTGTGTACGTAATTCATAAAAGATGATAAGAAATACTTTTATATGCAAAAAAGTAATGGAAAAAAAGAAACTTGTAAAAATGTGACTCATGTGAATTCATGAAGACAAAGAAGATTCTTATAGGACGTATTCAGAAACAGTATTTTAGGAGCCCAACAAAAATACTTCCCAACTCGAACCAAATAATCCAATTTAAAAAGATGTAAAATAATTTTGCTACGCTTCTGATCGATTCTATCGAAAATTTGCACAAATTTTAGTACACCGTTCCCTTGGAATTTAATCCAAAATTCAATCAATCAAATTTTACAAAATTTAAATTGCAATTAATCAAAATACGAACAATAGAAATAGGGCTCCTAAAACATACGGTTGAAATGACAGGAGAGGGAGGATAACACGCGACGCGCAATTTGTTTCGCATCGGAGGCGAGCCGTGAAGAGGATCCACGATGATACCTTAGTATTCCAGCTTTGACGAGGATCTGATTCAAGAGATCGCACGGTGGCACCTGGCCGGTTATCATGGCCTCGCGGATGGCAACGCCATCCGGGCCCTCGAGAGGGATCGGCACGCCGTTTATCAGCAACACTTCCTCCTCTCTCATGCTGGATTTCTTCTCGCAATCGACCACCTTCACCCCGGGGCCGAGGATCGACTCCACCGTCGACTGGATCTCGTGATCGTCCATTCCTGAGGAAACGCAACGTTGATACTCTCGTCGTCGAGACTCGTCGACTCAATTATTCGAACCTCGTGCGAAATCGATAGTTTTCGTGCTTTTTTACCTCGACGTGGATTTATTAAAAGTTTGATAAAACGATGCCAATGTCGAGAAATAGAAATTTGAAATTGGAGTTTATGAGTTGATTGATTGATTTATCAATTAATTTTAGTGGATTGATAGCGATTGTGAGTCATAGAGTTTTGTTCAACGAACAGCTTAAAGAATTTAATAATTTTACGTCGAATAATTAATTATAATTATCGGTTGACTCGATAGTTTGTACAAAGTATTTATAAAAAAGTTTACTCGATTTATTTTTATTTGGGTAAAAATTTACTAGTTAAATATTAATTTAATTGTATTAAAGAGAAATATAATCTATAAATAATTGCATTGATTAATAATTTCATCTTTAATATTACTTTTTGGTATAATTATTTTTAAAAAAAAAAGAAATATTATATGAAATTCGTGGCTTAATTCGACCAAGAACTCTTTGCTTCTTGATCTGCCGGGTAAGCGAAATACTCGAAGCAATATTCATAACAACGTGGCAACAAAGAAGCAACTGATATTAATCTCTGTTCTCGAGTTCTTGAATCTCTTCAAATTCTTTAGGCAGCGTTCGAGGAAAGAAATATTCGACTTCGGTGTTCTTCCTCTAAACTGCTTTTGAAGCGATTTTCATTTCAAAGCGTTGCTCGAGATATGCGCAAAACATATTCGCGAACGTTTCATTCAATCGTATTCAATTTAACGAAATACTTTTAATTAATCATTTGAATCATTGAATTTTAATTATTTATTTTTTTTTCTCTTATACAAATATGTTAAAAAAATACGTAATATTTAAAGACACTTTGAAGTTTTTCATTTTTATAATTGCATAATACTTTTCTCTAATACTTTTTTTTTTTTCGTATTGATTAATTATCTGTTTCGTTATTTTAGAATTATTATTTGAGAAAAATTATTTGAAAAAATAATTGACAAAAATAGAATAAGCATGCCACTTTAGTAGGACACTTATTATAATTGTCAGAAACCACTTACACGCTTCGCAAGTACGAACTATTAATATTTAAGCGACGAACGAATTCATATCGCATGACCTCATAATACTTCATAATTCAAGCATTGAAACGGTATTATTTAGAAAGTCTCGAACGCCACACATTTTCTTCTACTAGGAGTAAACAAGATTATATAAGTGAATCACAATAGTGAGATTAATTAGCCAAGGTTAAATGAATAAGATCCAATGTTTATTAAATCGGTCTAATGGAATATCGGTTAATTACGATGGCGTAACCAGATACGAAGATTACGAAATTAAATAGGTGGCGACGTCGTTAAGGAGACGTTGAAGAGGAGAAATTCGTGGAAATATTAATGCAATAATTTGCACCTGGCCGACCCATCGAAGGTAAGTCACGTTAAAACGCGGTTGAAGGAGGAATCAGCTGCTCGCTGAATTGCAAATGAGCCAACTCGTAAAAAGGAAAGGATAATAACACGGATGGGCCGTGAGGTTTTTATCCGAGACTCTCGATCTAACAAGATTAAATCGACGATGACGACAGAAACGACTTATTTTTAGCGGGTTGATATTTCTCGACCCTCTAAAAACAAGATTTTGAAACGGTGATGATTGTTTGACAGATCTCAGTCCTTCCTAACTCTGATTTTCTCCTGAGGAAATATATTTTGCTATCAAATTTGATTATTTATTTCTATCTTAACGTGCATTGCGTTATATTTATTAAATTTTCCAAGTGAAAATTTTAATTCACATTATATTATATATATATATTACACGTATAAATATGATTCAGTAGCCATTGCCAGATGCGCAGATCACAATTGTTTGAACAGATGTTACACTTTGCAGAATGAATAACGGAATAACCATATTCCATGGCATAAGAAAATATTCAATTTTTACATCTTCCATTTATTCATATCATAATCGCAGTTTTATATTTTCCCCTTCCTTTTTTATATATACATCTATCTATTTTTTCTTTACCGTATCTCTCGTGTATTTTTTTCGAAGAAGACGATCACCGTTCCATGAAATCATTCGCCGCTCCAAGTGGAAAGAAAATATCGCAGAGTTCGAGCAAATTAACAAATCGTGTACATACGAGGTAAAAACGAGCGCACCTGGAGGAAAGCAAACGAAACCGCGACCCGATCGATGAAGGATCGGGTTCGATGGGCGCACAGGTGCGCACACGCGCAATCGGACGAGCTCAAAATAATTCAACAACCGAGTCACGAGATTTCACGAGACAAGAAGAGGCTGGCGGCAATCCACGAAGGATCGGGTAATATCTGAGGAGAGCACCTGCACACGCGCGCCATCTCTGAACTAACCTAACCTAACTTTACTTGTACTCTCGAGCCGAAGGATCCACGCACCTGCGTGCAACGATCATCGTCCAAATTCGCCTTTTGCAATCAAGATTTTTTCCCTCCGTAATAGGGCTATAAATCTGACCGCGTAGACGTTTAATACCGGAGTTTAATCGCAATTCTAAAGAAGAATCGAGTATTTTTTGATTGTGTAAAAATGCAACAATAATTGCTTTTCAAAATTTAAGGCAGAGAGGAGAAGAGATATATTTTATTTTTATTCGAACATTAATAAAACTTGATGGATGATCCTATATTGTATATTGACGTTGATAATTATCCAAGATTTCTTTTTTTATTAAAAAAACAGTGCGAACAGTGAAGAAATTAGACTTGGACGTTTAGAAACAATATTTAGCGTGAATTGTTCGTTCGAAAATAGGCAATTTACAGTGTTATATTATAGTAATGGTAACGTTTACTAGGTACGTTGTCACGGTTGTCCCGATTCCACGTTCCTTTCTCCATGGAAAATTGAACGATGAACGTTATCAAGATGTTCATCACGGTCACGTGAGATTGTTGGCCGTTACAACGACGCCTAATCGCATCGATAATGATAAATATTTAGAGAGGAACGTGATTTACGCGCAGAGTAACCGGATAAATTAGCGGTTTAATAATCTTCGTCGTGATTGTAAAACGTAGTATCAAAAGTTTTTTTTTTTTTTGATCAACTCCCTTATTTTCCTGAGTGAAAAATCAATAAATTAATCTTCAGAGATAAATATATTTCTCACACTTTACATGAAAATTAGAAAATCTATAAATATATAAATTGAATAATAAATTATTATCATTTATCTTTGCATCTTCGATTAAATCTTAAAAATTCTAAAAAATTAGTCACCTTTTAAAAATGTCGTGTCTCGAATCTTATTTCCCGGGAAATTATCACAGAAGAAGAATCAAATCCTTGTTCTCTTTTACTCTCCAACTTCATCAGCGCGAAACTGTTCAACTGCACACATTTCTCGACAACTTTCTAATCTCGCGAAACCTCCGCGAAAATCGGCCATTGAGCAAACGTAACAACGACACTATCTCTCTATCCCGGCGTGCAGTCATGCTTTTATTTTTAGAGACGAGAGAACGGTGTCAGAAAGCGAGGACAAGGAAGAAGATACGAAGAAGTGGCGTGCAGCTCGAAGTGCGTTTTCGCAAGGAGGGCAAGGAGGGTTTAATTAATTTCCAGCGTGCTAATTAAGGGCGAGGAAACGTGGTGTCGCGGCCGCCCTATTTGCTCGACACGCCAGCCACAGACAAGCCAAGCTGTTTCAAACTGCGCTCGCCTGAACCTTCCAAGTTCAGCCAACCTCCCACTCTCCCGCTCTCTCATTAGTCCTAATCGTATCGCCTTCACGCTATGGTGAACGGAACCTGGTGAATGTTTGGATGTGTGTTTGGACGGCGAATTTCGATTCGACCCGACCGGCTGTCCCAGCTGTCTCCAGCTGTTCGAATGTCTTGCGAATTTTGGGCAGAAAGTTTTGACGTGTGTGGATCGATAACGAGTAAAGGGTGATTCGTAAAGCGTATTGAAAATAATTCAATGGCGAATTCTATGGACACGGAATTCGACAGTCACGATTTTGATCTTAGAGAAATTTCAAGATTCGTTTTCAAGGAATCCAAGTGTTTTACGAGTGAAAAGTGAACGAAATCCAGATAGACGATCGAAATGTTATCTTCTTATTCCAATTTCTCTTTCTCTTTCTCTTGTAATAACAACAATACTTTTCTTATTTCTCCTTGTTACTTCTTGCCAGGCTAGATGCGATTAAATCTACAAAATTCCCGCTTTTTGCGGGAAGGAAATTAAAAGAATAAGCTTCCAAGCTATTTGCTATTAAAACCAGTTAATAAACTTCCTGGCAAACAATCCTATAATAGTTTTCAGAAATCTCGTAGGAAAGGCGCAATAACTAAAAAGCGGCGCCATCTAGGAAAACGTAACGGTGAATCACGAGTCCCGTAGAGCGGCGCTAATTCCTTGGTAAATAAGGCGAACGATAATGTACGCGTTTCAATAAGTGATTCAATTAAAACTGTAAACTGTCGTCGCGCGTTTTTCTTTTCTTCCTTTCTTTCGAACTCGAAAATCTCTCGGCTCGAGAAACCACCGTGTCCGCCCGTGGTCTCGCCGATTAATTAGATCGCCGCCGACTAATTGAGAGTTGGAACTTTAAGTCGTTTCGTAATAATGGAGAACGATATGACTCGAGATCGTCGAAACGGAATGAAAGTCGAAGAGGTTGGATGGAAATTCGCGTGCAAGATCTGGACGGATAAAGAAAGCGCGAGTCGTGATTGTGTGCAAATTGCACGCCACGATGTGCCGTGTCACGGTAAACGTTTTGCTGAAAAAAAAAAAAAAAAAGACACGTTATTTATACTCTTATCGAGATTCTGTGAATGGCGAGAATCTAATCTGAGCAATTTTCCCTGCAAATATTTTTTTTTTGTAGGAGGAAAAGTGGTAATGTAGAACATCGTCTCGTTTTTTTGAACGAATTCTTGGACGAACGTGTGAACTTTGCTCGTTTCTTATATACGAGGCCTTGGAATTTATGCAGTGCATAATCGTATAAATGTTTATTAATATTTGTCTGTTTCTGCGTATATAAATGAGTTCAGAACAAAGAAAGGAATTTTAATTGGGAAATATTTTGATCCTATATTAATATTTATATTGTAATCGTTATAATTCAATATATGAAAGATGTGCATCTTATTTTATGCAAATAACATTTTTTTTTTTTTTTTTTGATTGATAAAAAATTCATCACCTTGTTTCGAGAGGATGGAATTATCCAAAGATAGTATCTAAATTAATTGAGAATTCCCATCGGTGATTCCAAGTTCCGTATTATCTTCGCGCGTATGGGGTTCGTGCGCATTAAAAATTCCATGTCATTAGGACAGATTTCCATTAATATTTACGAGTAATTAAAAAACTTTATGAAACTTATTATAGCAACCTACGATTAAACAGATTAAGAATTATTAATATAAAAAAAATTGTAAACTTTCGTAACTAAGTATTTAGTTAATTGTTAATAGGATATGTAAATTGTATATATATATATAAACCAGTTTATTTTGCAATTCATATTTCTCCACGTTATCTCCTATTGCTATCAACCTTTGCTCTAAAATACGCAAACTAGAAGGTTAGTATTCAAAGGAGAGAGTGCACGGGTCCTCGCGCGAAACAGTATTTGAAATCTATGAATATTTGATGATTCGGTTTTCATGCATAGTTTGCTCGGTTTGGTACACTGTTCATTATTACTGTTTGTTGACCGTAGCTGGGAGTAAAGCTAATTGGAATTGTTCGTAACATTACACTTCGTACACGATACGGGCTAATTGTACGAATATTATGTTAATGTATTTCCAAATAGGGAAGAAATAATAATTCGATATACGAATCATTGTACGCGTTAAACAAAATAATCTATTTCAATATAAATGAAATAGATCGATTCGATATTCGTATAATTACTCTTCGAAGAAGATGACTTCTGCTTTGAAAAAAAAAAAAAAAAAAAAATTACACGCATCTGAGATAAGATTTCTCTCTTTCACCTTACGTGTTAAAAAAGGAAAAACTATCGAGTTCAAGGAACGCTCTCCTTGCAACTAAAAATAAAACTATCTATAACTCACGCGCAAGTGTTTCCCTTCATTCCATTGATCCTTTTAACACGAGAAAAATACAATAAACTATCTTCTCCCTCGCTTTAATCATTGTTTTCCACTCCAAGGAAATTTGAAGCAATTCTCTTACACTTCTCGAATTTTCCGCGATCTTCGATGCGTTCAAGTTTCCTACTAACTAAAGCGTCGAAAGCGAATTCGAAACGAAATAATTGCGCGGAAAGGAAAGATGATGGCGAGAGGAATTTCGTTTCGCCTCGTTTCCTCGCTTCCTGATCGTTCGGCCACAATGTCTATTATCTGGGTTACTAATTAAAGTGCGAGCATCAACAAGTGGGGGACCCGGTTTTCGCTTCATTGTCTTCCTGTCCGCCCTGTCCTGCCACCGGACATGCGATAATGAGAATCGGCCATCTTTATTTTTACTTTACTTTACCTTACTGTTGTTACTTATTCCCGTGGATCGCGTGTTCTCGGATCGAGCCCCGTGAGAACCGGCGACTCTTTGACATCTGGAAAAGGGGAGAGGTTGAACAGTCCCGAGAAGGGGTAGGAGGTGCGTCGAGACCTTCGTGTTAACCATTAATTAGACCACACGTTCGTTAATTTGTGCTTCTTGCGATCGATCGGCGCGGATGGAAGCTCGTTGGGGGACAATGCTGCAACTGGTTGGAATTTTTATCGATAGGGAAGGGATCGTTAATCTTCTTTGAATATGATTCGATTTTTTTTGGAGAAAAATACGTTGTATTTCGATGGAAGGTGTTATAATTGAATTCGCAAAGGGATCTGTTTATTAAGAAATTTCTTCTGTTTTTCGAAAATGAAGGATAGGATTGATAGGAAAGGATAAAAATTATCCTTTTCGATTTAATGTATTTAATTGATCTGATTCGATGTTCCGTCCATAACCATAGATGATTATTATGCAATTATCAAAGCTTTCAAAATGGATGAAAAAGTAGCTACTTACTAATAAAACATTTTTCGAACGAAATCCAAAGATGGAGCACCACATTTCTCTCATATATACAATTATCTCATATATACAAATATCAAGATTTCCAAAATGATAGATTTTCCAAACAGAGATTCTTCTTCTGAAAACGTTTTCTAAATTTACTATCCAATTATCATATTCCTTACTTGATTGTATAACCAAATTTTAAATATATAAATTAAAAATATTCCACAGTGTTCAATCTTTTCATCTCAAACATATTATGAATTCGTACTTTTATAGATCTCTTTTTAATTTTCTGAAAAAAATAATAATAATAATAACATAATATAATTCTAGAAATCTATAATATATCTATAATATTTATTATATTTATTATATTCTAATATTTATTATATTCTATATCTATAATATATCTATAATATAATTCTATAAATCTATAATATAATTCTAGAAAATCCCCCATATATGTGTTAAATCGAACGAGTGAAATACAGATCATAGCGAACATTCCAATAGCGACGTTAAATAAAATTTGCCGAGATTGAAATACAATAATTTCCAAGACCACCGGGAATCGAGTTTCGATCCTAATAACTTTAATCGGGGGGAGAGGACCGTAGAGCAAGGCTACGGTTCGACGAATAAATCCTGTTACGTGATAAACGGAAACACAAACGCCAAGTCACTTTTCCTTTCGAGAAGAAACGTTCACGGGACGAGGTGAATTAATAGCCGGTCGCCGCAACTGCGTGTTTCACGTTTCAGACCGGTAATCAGACGGTGGATGCATAATGTTATTTAAATCATTTCGTATCCTTACCGGAGCTATTCGAATAATTATATTTAAATAATACGTTTAATCAATTCGTATCCCTCGACAAAGATCCAAAGGATTCCTGGGAATAATAATAATAACACAGGAATCGTTCGAATCGAATAATAAATTTTTGATTGACAATTTAAATATTCAATTATATAAATAGATAAAATCGATCGATCGAGCAGTAAGGTTATCATCGTTCATAGAATCCCATTTATAGAATAATAAAATGATAAAATAATTTACATATGTTTTTAATGTTCAATTTAAATCGAAGGAAAAATAATTTAATTTTCGTTTCATTCCCATTTCTAAGATGTGAATAAATTTTATTTTCGAAACGGGACAATATTATATTTTACGCGATATGGCAATATTAAAGGCAATAAGTATGCTGATGGGGAAAATGATAAAATGAAGTACATACTCTAAAATTGTTTCCGGAACACAATTTCCTTAGCAATATCCTCTGGTGTTACAACATACAATGCATCCCCCTCCTCCTCAAGTTTCATTTTGCCACTGTAAATTGAACGTTATATCCTACGTACGATGTCAAGCAAGATGGTGTTCGCGTGGAAATAAAATCGAGAAACCGAAAGAAGAAACTTTTCATTCCTCTGCAATCAAACAAATATCCACGTGGCTCTCCACTACCTAACTGCCCACATATGAATGAACTTTAAAATAATTTGAAATTTGAAAAAAAAAAAAAAAAACTGGTCCCGCGTAATGCCCCCGGTTCTCCTGTGAAACGAGCTGTGTTGAACACGATAAGCGGTTGCACACGTTGCGAAACATTACGGCGTCCAGCCCAACTCTAGTAAATTTCTTTCTCGTAGAAAAATACCGATTGCTTATCGCGCAACGAAATTATATAAAGGTGTATCCGGTTTCTTAAGCAACGACGAAACGCTTGAACCGTTGTTGCCCCTTTTCTTCTTATTTACCGTCAAAGGAGAGAGGGAAAAAATGAACAATGCTCGATACTTGAAACTCGAAGTCGGGAAATTCATCGATAATAATTACGACGATGCGAAATCGAAAGAAATTTGCAAAGAAAATGCGAATCGAAGTGGAAAGAAGAAGAAGAAGAAGAAGAGGATCAAAAGAAGAAGACGTGGGGAAGAAATAAAGAAAGGAAAGGAGGAAGAATCTCGGCGCAACGAAATTATAGACATCTCTGGATAAAACTTAATATTCGTTTAATCATCAACACGGATCGTAACGAATCGTTTCCCGATTTCTGATCCACGAGTGGCCACCATCGAAACCTGTTCCGATTATCATTCAGAGTCGCGCAAGTATCGTTTCTCGAGATATCGACGACTTGGAAATGTGGTGTGCGCAATCAAGCGCGCGTAATGAATAAAATTTTCACGGTGATCGACCTGGTGGCTGGTCGAAATGAATGGGACCCGTTAAAGCGGGCCAGACTTCTGTAGTCTGGCCAAGCTGAGAGCCATTTTTACGACGAGCGAAATTGCCAACGGGGAGAACGTTCACCCCGCGTGATCATTTACGCGAAACCAGGAATTAAATTCCGCAGGAGGGAAAGAACGATCTCGGCAGTTTGGGGAAATCTGGGCGAATTGGAATTGAAAATTCCAATGCTTCTCTCTTTTTGGAAATAAATTTCCGCGCGAGAGAAGAAAGTAAGATTTTTAATTTTATATATCCAGAGAAGAATTAGCTTAAAACAGAAAGATAAGTTTTCAATATATTTTCGTTTCAACGTATAATTAAACATAACAGCGTAATCGCGCGACGATCCACACGCCCACCAATCGATTTTCGCAACAATACGATAAAGCAGAGTGCAGAGTGGAAAATTGTCGAGAGCCGGTGCTCTAAATACTTTCGGAATTATGCCTGGTGCTCGTGCGGCTGATTTTGTTGGAAGAAGGCCAGCGGTATTCTGTTAACGCAATTTAAAATTGAAATTGTATCCAGCACTATTGTGATGTCATCTCGTTTCCGCGCGCGGGCCCGAAGGAATTGTTTCTTACGTGAAATTATTCAGGCTCGCTTGGGTTAATAACAATGATCAATGTCGCTTACAATGAACAATTTAAATACTATAATTTAAATAGGCTGCCTCGAGCGAGTTATACAGAATGTTATCGAAATGCTGCTCTATGTATGAATATTCCTTCCTCGTTTTCAAATGAAATTTCCATGTACTTATTATTGAGAACGATAAAACATTCCTCGAAAATTTTGAGGAAAATCTCAAAACTATACAGACTCTTCCTTTTCTTCGAAACTATATTTTATTTCTCCAATAATATCTGAATCGTATATTTCGTTATATAGCGCAGAAATAGCTTATTATCGAACAAAACACGAGCCGGTATCCAGTATCGAATAAAGTTCAATCAATCGAAGCAGCATTGTTTTACAAACTCGCTTGGCCGAATAATAGCATGAAAGGCGTCGGATAACCCGCTACGCAAAATCCACCCTGTTTCACCTCGAACGCCGCCTAGATGAGCGCGATTGTTCTTTTCACTCGGCCTCGAGAACACGTCCGCGAGATCAAGAAATCAATTTACGCTCGCTTCTCGCCGAAATTTCCACCGGTTTTTACACCGGTTGGACACCGGCCAGTAAGCGTGAAATCGAGAAAGGGGAAAGGGAGAAAGGCGAGGAGGGTGGTATCGTAGATCCGCGATTTCCTCGCGAGTATCCTCTCTGTTGGAGAGGGTGAAATTTGCATTGCAGAGTGAAATTAGGTTTGGCAAAAAGTGGCCGGCCCAGTGTGTAAGGAATTTGCAATGTTAACGAGGCCGATCGCCACGATCCTCCATCGAAAATCCACCCTCGTTTGCACGTTAACTCGCCGCGGCTTAACTCCTAGTTCCACAAACTTCTCCCCTTCGCCGATTTTTCTTACGCGTGTTTTTACGTTACGTTTACGTTTCGGGAGGTTTTTGGGGTGGAAGAAGGAAGGGGGGGATGAAAGATAGGAGATGGCGTGGATCAAAGAGAATTTTGAACGTCCTGAATTTTCGTTTGTCTTGGTTGTTGAAATTAAATAATGAGGTTGAATTAAATAATTGTGTGTAGTTAATGCTTAATGTATTCGTGATAATTTTTTTTTTACTCGAGGAAATTTGAATATATATATATGTATGTATTTTAATGCTTGACAAAAAAGATTTATGGGCCCGTAAAATATGCCAGACTTCGGCGAAACATTTTAAACACAAACTGGCTGGATTCATGTTCCCATAAATTGCTCGTGAAATCTAATATTATCCAAACCGTGATAAAAAAAAAAAAAGAAGGATACGTGTATTTGTGTTATAAAGCTACAAGGAATAAGAAATTTCAGAAATATCCGATAAATCTTTGTTACTAATTATCGTTTTGTCTCAACAAAATTTATTAATTTAATATTTTGATGTAATACAACATCTTCTGGATAACTATTGATTGAATATTTTAATTATTTTTCGAATTCAACACTCAAATTTTTATCATCATTTTCTATTATACAAAAATTGAATACTTTACTTTCGTATTTAAAAAAAAAAAAATAATATTAAAACTTCAAAGATTTCACTCCCTCAAAATGATATTCCAGAAGAGAAATATTGTTCACAATGTTTCGTACAAGAAGACTTATTCTTGATTCTGATTAAGATATATTTCTAGAAATTCTTATTTATGTAAAAAGATGTAAATTAAATATTATGTCGATCTCGCGACATAAAACACTTTTAGAAATATATTCGCGAGAAGAAATATAGCTAATTCGTCGAATACGTAACGGGACGCGAATTCCTGGCATTTGCCCACTTTCTTAAAATAGCCTAACCGTGATGGATCGAGAAAATCTTGTACGTTTAAGCGTATATTTTCGTCGGTCAAGCGAATTTCCCTCGATCGGTAGACAGTCGAACGATAATCCCTTTCAACGAAATAAACTAAGAAAACGTGACACGCCACGTGGAAGGAACTCTTAAAAAGAACTCGATATACATTTAGATTAGCTCGAGGACAAAAGGAATCGTTCTTTTGTTAATTTCGACGCGTCGAAATATTGCTTTGAAGTGTCGTCGTTTTGCAAAAAGACGTGGACGTGGGACTGAGAAAAGAGGAGAGGGACACTGAAACGCGACAATGCAAATGAAAGCATCGAACGAATTTATCCGGTGGACCTTTTGCCTCGATGAAGATCGATGGGCATAATGAACGCGCGAGTTGAAAATTCCGTTTTTTTCCGTTGAGACCTGCGCGTGATCTCGATTGAAAAGAAAGAAGAAAAAAAGGAATAATTCGAATTGAAACGTAGAAAAGGGAACGAGGGTTTCCCGGATCCGCGTGCGAGGCAAAATTCGAATTTCCCGCGTCACGAGTCCCATTCCTCGTCGACACGAGAGAAGGGCGTAATAAATAAAATGGCCGGTAGACAATTGGCAATCGTACGCTTGCAGTTAATTGTTTGTCGAGCAAGTAGAGGAAGGGTGGATCGCTTTATTCCGGAGAAATACATCGACGATAATAAAAACGATTGTCGTTTGATAATCAATTTATCGTGATTCGTTTTTTCACAAGTGTGACACGATACGATAGGACGGGTTTCCTCGATCGAAACGAGTCTCGAATCTTAATTAAGAAAATTAATCTAACTCGACCACCAGTACGGTCGAAATAAACGAGATATAGGGACAAAATTGGAAAGTTAAAATTCAATTATTTCGCAGGGGAAAGCGAAGCTGTTCGTAAAGTTGTTGGAGACTATGGATAGAATCGTGTTAAGTAAAGTTTATGGCGTTATGTCGTCCTGTAACGTCGCGGTTATTTACCAGCAGCATTGCGGAATACCAAATTATCTCGTTACGCTCGTTGCTTATCGCGTTAATCAGAAATTTCGTACGGCTTTAAGGTTTTAGGCTTTAAATAATTCATAATGCGCAGCTTAAAATCGTTAATACGATCGAGTTATGGCTACTTGGGATGCTAGCCACTCGCCAAATATCTCGATATTTTATTACATTACCGGAACTCTAATCCGAGTTAGAACCAACCTGATGATGAACATCTATTCTCACCTGAATCACATATATAATTATCTAGTTAAAACAGTATTTCCGCGTATACATTACCGTATTACCATAAATTCAGAAAGCTAATCTACTCAGAGATTAGCGGCGATTACCAAGATAATAAAATTGCAAATAAATCGCAACCCGTCGCGAAATCTTTAAGCCTTAAAAACCATAAAAGATCAAATAAGGTAATAATAATTATAAAATCTTGCTACGGTATTTATAAATATAGATGAACAGAAAAATGTTAGACTTGAGATACGTATAATCGAAATTTTCAGAGGGGAGAAGTGGGGGGAAGATCGTCGGAAAATTGGACGGAAGACGACGAACGAGGCGTCGCGTCGCGTTACGGCCAAGCGGAAGCGCGAGAAATGAGTCAGCCAACAAATTGATATCGTTGGCCGATAATCAAGTGGCACTGTCGCACTCGAATAATGGCATTCGCCGAGTGCGGCGACTGCGAAACGTGTCAAGTAATTGGTGTCAAGAACGAGAGAGGAGACGGGAACGGTCGGAGGAGAAACGCGTTTAAGCAATCGTCTTACGGGATGTAATGCATTTCAGCCAGTTAAGATAATCGCGGGACACCGGTTAAGAAAAGGATCTACGTGGCGTATACGCCCAGAGACCTATTGCGAATAAAGATATTCTACTCCCTTCGGGGATTACGACGTTGACGATCCGTGCAGCACACAGGAAAAAAAGATTATATAGGCAATAACGCGGATGAAACTCTGAATAATTGCGTAATTACGTTTGCCTCCTTCGATATTTACATGTAATGAGAGAGAGAGAGATACAGTGTACACGCTGGTCTATGGGCTGTAAATCGGTCGCAAATAAACCATGGTGGAATTTCGTGACGCGAGATAGGGTGACGCGTTATCTCGAACCGGCGATTCCACTTACAGAGAGAGGGAGAGAGAGGGAGAGAGAGAGAAACGGAAAGCCTCCCCGGTATCGATCGACACGGGTTCGAAACGACACTCGTTGCTAAACGGAATACAATTGGACTCGTTCCGGGTTCCCCGCTTTCGAGTCCAAATAATTGGTCGACGACTCGAGGATGCGAAAGATAACGAGACAGGTGGTCGGGAGAGGTGTTAATTGAGAGATCATTTTGGGAAGATTGTGCGAAATTGCGTAACTGAGGCGTTGATTAAAGCGCGGAAATAAACACAAGGAAGCCTGGAAATGTTTAGAAATTTAGTTAGGTAACGCGGTTTGTGTTGCGCGTGCCTTGTAATTGTAATTTAATTCATCAGAAGAAAAGTGAAAAATCTTAGAATTGAAAGGGATATCGTAAATGTGGGTAAAATTTTATCGAAATAAAAATACGTGCACGGGAATTATTAATTATCGATGGGTTTCGAATTTTGGACGGTAAAAAATTCGTAATAAAATCAGTCAGGGAATGTCGCGTTTTAGGGCAATCCATTACAAATGGGAAAGCGATAGTTCCACTCTGAAAAATTAACAGCGGTCCTCGATGTTTCGTTCCAAAACCTTGAACCCTTTACAGCCATAAAATTTCGGATCGATACTTCTACAACGTGAACGAATCCCCACGGAGGAAGCGGCAGTCCAAACAGTGGGGCCAGACCCCCGAAAAAAATATTCAGCCCCTTTCATACCCGATATTCATCCCCGTTCATCGATAAACATGCACACAGGGTACAAGAGGGATGAACGGTGCACCCTCGACTCGTCGTCGAGGATCGCGAGATACAAAACGAGTGCAAACGAAATCCCCTTTAAACAAGATTACGCAGAAGAGAACATTCGACGATGTAACGGAGAAAGCGATATCCCCTTTCCCCTCTTTGCAATTGCAACGAATTCTGCCGCAAATTGGTTTATCGTGTTCGTAGGTGACGCGATCGAACGGAAACAAAATGTCTGATGCTGTTTGATGGAAAACCAGACGGGTGGTCGAGTAGCCCCGTCCAATCGATCAATCATTTGCGAACCAGACGAAATTTCTTCTTCGAAATCCCTCCCTCCCCCAGTATACATTTCAATATCCCTACATCCTAAAAAAAAAAAGACACTCTATAAACGCATCCACGCTATCCTACCACTCTTACAAATTCCCAGATATTCTATGTATATATACTCTGTGTAACTTGGAGAGCAAAAGTTCCTAATAAATCTAAACGAGAGACATATACAAAATCATCTTTGATGATCAAAAAATTGAAGAATCGTTACTTCAAACGCTTCGCACTCCAATGGAATGGAAAGACCAGTATCCTCCTATATCATCTCTTCTCCATTCTTCTCCATTCGTCCTTCCATTTTCGAGAACGCGATTTCTGATCCCCGTGAAAGCGAGACGGGAGGGGGGGGGGGGAGAAAAATGACGGTGCGGTCAAGGATAGAAAAATAGAAGAAACTGGTGGTGGCTCGTCCGCGACCAAATACGGCGCGCGTTCCAAGCTCCTCGCTTTGACGAGGCCAGTTTCCGCTCCTCTCCAGGATCCTCCCTTTTTGCCGTCGTCCTGCCGTCGTCTATATTTATAGTTACGAGCGCGCGAACGAATCTCGTCGGGTGGTCGAAACACCGGCGGGGTTATTTGTATTTACGTCCCTGTCCGAGTGCATAATGCATATGGATCGGCGAGTGCGCTGCTCCATTTTGATGTGACGGAACCGGGGGAGGGGAGGAGAAGGGGCACGGTTCATCCCTTCGAGGGCAAGGGTTTCGTGCGCGCATCCTGGTAGGAGCAGCTGGTGGCTATAAAAGGGCTAAGGGCTTCGCTTGGTCGAGAGAGGAAACAAAGAGCTTGATCGTTGGCACGGTTAAAAATCGCGCGTCCAGGCAAGCCTCGTACGGGACCTCTACCTGGGAGTGAAAGCTGAGCGGATCGGAATCAATCTTTCGAGTGGAGATTGAAAACGTTGTCTTTTATATTGATTGGAAAGATGTAATTGATTGGTAATAGATTATAACCGTGAAATGATCTTCGATCGATTGGATACTCTTCGAAAGTGAAAGTTTTCTCAACGGATCCTTGTACCGTTCCAAGCGTAATGATTTCTCGATTATTTCAATTAAGGGAACAACGTATATTTTCTTTTTTACGCGATTGACGTAAATTAACGAGTTCTAATAGTTCTCTTTTTCTTTTCTTTTTTCTTTTTTTTTTTTTTTTTAATTTATCAGCAGATACGTGGCGATGGCAAAGTCATCTTTCTTCCGTTAAGCAATTTTCTAGAAAGCTCGAGGGAACAACAGCAGCAGCTTGATCAAACGAGACAACGGAGACGAAATCTAACTTGATTTGTAATGTTTCTTTAACAGAGGTTGTTAGTTTTTCCAAGTGTGAGACACGATAGAAGCTAAGGTAGATCTCGAGACAGACATTTGGAAGATATCCTGATACCTCGATCGTGGAACAAAATGATATCCGCCATTGTTGCATTGGAACTGTCGTGCACCGTCGGTCGTCGTATGCAAGCAAATTAACGAACTCGCCTTCTCCATCTCTTTCGTCTTTCGGGAAGACGAGTCGTCGTGCTCGTTGAAGCTAAGTCGATGGTGCAACGATTAACTTGTCGTCTGGTCGTTCGAGAGGTCGAGTTTATTGGCTCGCTTGCCGTGCTTTTCTTGTTAACGAGTTGCTCCACCTTCTCTCCAATCCCATCGGCAATCGATTTCCACGATTTTTGTTGTTGGTTTTAACGAATCCAGAAGGAAAGAATTCGCTTGTTTTTCTTTCGTTTCGTTCGATTTCGTCGTCACGAGAGACGATTCTTCGCGAAATTGGAAATTTCGTTGAAGTATATATATATATATTTACGATCTGATGAAATGCAGGCGGCGTTTTCGATTTCGCAATTCCAAGGAGTGAAATAATTCATTCCTCGCTGACACTAATAGAAGCCAAAGTATGAAATTACTTGCTTATTATCTCCTCCGGGAAGATAATAAAATTGAAGGTGCAAGAACTAATTTGTACGTGTTGTGCAGTTGGTTTAACCTTGATGGCAATTTAACGCTGTGCTACTGTTTACCCGCACCTTCATCCAACGACCATTAAATCCATCTTCCATTAAATCCATCGTTCCGTTTCTTAAGATCGTTCTTAACGTCACATCCTTTGAAATAATTAATCGCTTAAATAATTCATCTCTTCCCGAACGGAATAATAATATTCGACGGTTTAAACCATTCTCGGAAAGGTGTTAACAATTTATTTAAAATTTATTTAAAATTTATTTAAAAATTCTCTCCAACGCTTCTTCCCTTCCCTCGGCCTCAGATTAATTTCATGCGGGCCGGTAACCGCTGAAATTGCATAAAAATTCAAGGAGGATCGAGACGCGCCTCGAGCGCGTTATCCGCGCTGGGAACTGGGGCAACGAAATTATCATATCTCGAGGAAAGGGGAGCTCACCGATCCCTTCACCGCCGGAAGTACATACACACGGGGTGCGCGCTTGAAATCGTCGACTCGATTCTCCAGGTGTACGCGCAACCAACTGCGCGTTACGAGGGAAGCAGAATTTTAATTCCGACGTTCTGAGTTTCGCTTAAAGCATCTTCCTCCCCTAGTAGAGGACAACCCCTTCCCGACGAAAGTGGACGTTTTTATAAACGAAGAAACTTGATTGATTGCTCGAATTTTCACCGAAATTTTCACCGTCTCCGTCCTCTTTCGCGCGTGGATCTATTATCGATTTAATCTAGCGTTAAATTAAATTTTCGCGCGTCCTCGAGGAAAATTCGCGCAAGGGGGAGGGTTGAGAAGCGGCGTGTTAAGCGGTATTAATTACGATTTGCATCGTGGTCGGTGAACGCAGAAACCGGTTGACCGATATTTCGGATTTATCGCCAGGATTTCGCTGGAGGGAGGGGAGAGAGATAAATCGAGCTTCTTTATTGCGCGTGAAAGCCAGATGACGATTGATGAGAGCGATAGCCGGTGTGATTTAGAGATATACGGGCGAAGAGGATATTTGCGAGGAGGGAATAAATTATATCGATAGAACGGTTTATCGCGATTCTCGAAATCCGCGGAATAAATTCAAAATGGTTAATTTCAATCGTAGGAGAAATCATGATTTCGATTTGGAATCCGTTGTGCGTGACGCATTCGCGAAACAATTGAACGCGTTAGGGAGCAGATGGAACGAGTCGAGCGCAATTAGCATACGTCGAATCGAGTCGCGCGCATCACGGGGAAATGGAAGGTCGGATTTCTTTGATATAGCCTCGAGCCAGCTCATTATATTTGTCTTCGCTAACGAGATTGCCTTCTTTTCGAGAATCGTTCATCCGCAATAGCCGAAAAATAAATGAAAAAGTAAAGGGGGAGGGAGAAGGAGGAAGGAAAATGGAATAGGAGAGAGAGAGAGAGAGAGAAGGGAAGAGAGAGAAGAGTTTTCAATGGAGCAAGCGGCAAATACTTTTAATTACTGTCGGTTGTCGAGGGTCTTCCTAATTGCATCTCAGAATCCTCGAGCATCCTTTCACGTCCGGCGAGTGGCCGGTGAATAATTGAAAAGAATAACTGTTCGTTATCAGGAACGGAGAAAGCAAGTGGTCTGTGGTCAGAGATCGAATAATGTGCGTGTGAGCGAAACGATCCTCGCAGAATACGGTCACTATTATAAAACTGTTATCCGAGCTTTCTCTTGCCAAGCTTCCGATCGAAAGAGATTATCCTCACTCGGAGATCTAGCACAACGTAGAGAATATTTCTTCTCAAATTCTTGTATATTTTATATATATACTTATATTTATTCGAAATATTAGGAGAAATATTATCTTCCTTTACGTACGTTAAACAGTGATAAATGATTTTACATCGAGCGCGTTACGATTTTATGACAATTTATCGTAACATTTATGGATGGATATTCGCGATGGATGATACGCAATACCTGGATTTGCAATACGCTCGATCCCATCTCAACCAGTCGTGCATCATTTCACGAGCGGGTCTCGAAACGAGTCCAAGGTTTAGAAAGTGCAACGGGTCAGGTTTCGGTTTTTCTACTTTCCGTGAACCAGTGACTGTCTCTGGTTGAGCCTACTCTCGCGTGCGATCGCTATCGTGTTTATTACCCGCTTGACGCCTGAATATCACACTTATCCACATCGTCGGATTTCATGGAATTGGCCTCGTCGAGACGCGTGACACCGAATGACGATGGCACTCGTGATTCCGAGATTGGAGGCGCGTCATTCTGCCGATTATTCTGACCGAGAAAGACATGCAAATTAGGCAATGATGAAATTTTTACCCTCGATAATAATTCCGTTTATTTATTTAAAGACTAAAAATTTTATAATCTTCACCAAAAGTTAAAAATTTCTTAATTAAAACGTTCCGCTATTCCTTCAAAATTACTCATCGATCGGCTATCTCATCGGATTAAACAATCCTCGCTCTTCCAATTTATTCATCCTTCGAATAAAAATGGTCCAGCCGGGCGATTCAAGAATAAAAATGAAGTGGAAGTGGTTACAAAAAAAAAAAAAAAAAAAAANAGAGAAAACGAAGGCAAGATTCAGAGTGCAAACAGGCGATAACGAGTCGAACCACGGTCGAGGAATTAGGCAGAGATCTAAAAGTCTGGATCTAAAATGGAAAAAAAAAAAAAATATCCGAGAAACGAGGAAGAGCTGGTGGGTGGGTAGAGGTATAGGCAGGGCAGGAGAATGACGGCAGCACGTGCCGATCGGTCGAAATCGGTTCGACGATTCCGGACAGGAAACGGGCCCGGCTTCACGGTCGATGGTCAGATCGTATCGATGAAAATTGCAATGGCCCAGCCGCGGTGAAACGTTCCAATTTCGCGAGAGAACAACGAGCGCACACAACGACACGATCCCAAGTCGGGCCAATCGAAACGCGTTTCCAGCCTCGAATATGGCGATTGATACAGGTAAATGGGTGCGCATGGGGGTTGCGAATCCGGTGGCGGTTATAAACTTCGATGGTAAACTGACCCCCCTGGCCTTTAATTATCGCTCGCCACGATCGCGCCAATCGCGAGCTTATTAGTTTGCGGCGCTCCTGATAAAAATCGAACTTGGAAACTTCGATGATAATAGATCGGTGCAATTGATGGTGGAATTGCGGTGGAATCGTATTTCGAATGGATCGATTTTAAAAATCATTGTATTGTGTATATATATATAAAATAGATTTATAATTCTTTGAAATAAATTCCACGTGCACAAAGGAATTCTTTCACCATGTTTTTTTCCCCAACAAGAAAAACCGATAGAGAGACAGAGAGCGGAAAGGGTGTGAATCGTTGCTTATATAAAGTATGAAGCAAAGTAATAGAGTAATAGAAAAGTGTATTCGCTTCGAGAGAGAAAACTTTGAAAGGATAACGAAGAAAAATTTGCGTAAGAAAATCTTTTTGCTGAAACTTCTTTTGCTTAAGAAGCAGCGAGTGACAAATATCGTATATCGATAACATGTATTCGAAACTCTTCCATTCATACGAATCCAATGGCGTTCCTATTTTCAACGTTAAAATGCATATCTTTTCGAAACGATTCGTTGAAATCCAGCTTCTTACTGGAAGAAAAACTTAGCAAACTTTAACGAGATATCGACGTTAATAATGCGGCTCTATTTAAAAAAGGAGGGACTGTCCAAGAATAGGTGAAAGTGTAATCCCTTGAAGCCACGTCTAATTTCGAGGCATATTATCTATATTTCCACGGGTTGAAACGTTGAAAATTCCTTTAATCCCAATCTCTCGAGATTTTCGTTTTCATTGGGCGAATGTCATGAAAAATTGGCCACACGTAACGTACCACGTCCAATCTCGTCCAATGTCGACTTTATCCCAGATTCAATATCATGTAAATGCGAAAAGGCGTTAGAAAATCGGTAGTTTCAAACCGATCCTTTATAGGAGGATAACTAGCAATTAAATCAAGAGCACGCTCGATCACGTTCGCGATTGATAAAAGTTTCTTTCTTTCGATAAACTCTTCGATATGGAATTCGATATTCGAGATTTGACATTCAAGATTGGTTGATATTTTTCCGTTCCTGTTTTTTTTTTTTGAAAGAAAAATCGAGGATTGACTTTTGAGGGGCGAATTTAATATTTTAATTTGCCCAATCAAAGGGAATTAGATTCGATCGTTGAAAAGAAACGAGTAAAAGTTTCCCTTTAACGAAGATTGCTCTTTATTTACGAAAAGTTCATTAATCAATAGTCGAACTTCGACAGGATACATCAGCGACAGTTTCCTGTGACACACCTGCGCCGTCCTCGATTGAAATTGCTCGAGCTTAAATCCGTGCAAAAACGGTTACTAAATCGAGGATGACAAACAAACGAACAAATGTATCTCTTTGTATATTTAGTTCAATTTGTACGACTGTTCCACGAACAGATTATTTACATCCGATGATAATCGAATTTTGTAAATAAATAACACCGTTTCTAATAATACACCACATATCATTGTACATCATAGAAACATCGTACGATATAAAATATTTTCAGAATAAATTCCAGTAGTAAAAATTCAACGTTTATCTTGTTCCAAGCTCAAAAACTCTTCTCCAAAGTGAATAGAACCAATCGAAATTTCAATCAATCTCACTCAATAGACAACTAAACGATTTGCAGAAAGAACGAAACGAATCGTCGCGACAAACGATTCGTCAAACATTATCGAACGATGTCAAATACGATGGGACGTTAATTAAATATCCCGCTGTCGTCCTCCAAGTCCCCTCATTTCCTCGTTTTTTTTTTTTTTTAAATTTCTGATTTCGACGATTGTTGTTGCAACCAAACACTGCTGGAGCGCAGTGTCGAGTCGATTTGTGCGTTCACAGAAATTAAATCCTGTTGAAATTAAACCCGTTGTAATGGCCCATGTCGGCTTTGAAGAGAACATCGCTTATCGCGTGTTGAACCGCGCTTCGAGTATGAGCCGAGTAACGTTTCAACTTGTTCAGCCATTCCGTGGCTGTAACATTCGTCTTCGTTAGGTGTTTCCACTGCCCTCGAAATCGTTTCTGCCTGTTCTCGCAGTTCCAGTTTGCACACTTTGAAGCATTCGTGGCTTGCTCGTTCCGATTACCGTATTTGAACTATGAATTATCCCACATTTTCAAAATTTCTTTCTAAATTCGTGCTTCTAAAATTGTACTTTGATCAACGAAATAATAAAGTCGATAATTTGAAAAACAATTGAGCATTTGATTTGATTTTTATTTATTTAAGATTCGAACTGCGTCTCCTTTTTCTTTCATATATTACGGAAGAATTTTTGGAACGAAAAGTTAAGTAAGAATCGTAAAGGAACCCAGGTGGATGCCTGTGGATGCCTATCAGGATCTAGAATCGTAAGACAAAACCTATCCTCTATTCCAATGGAACACGGCCAAATCAATCCATTTTCGAAGGATTAAATATTCTCCGTCGGCCTAATCTTCCTCATCTCACCTCCTCTAATCTTCCTCTCTCCCTTCTAAAGGAAGAAAGCGTCCATTTTCCTCTCGTATTCCAACGCAGCCATCGGTTTTTTAATAATCACCGACAACTGTTGCCAACTATCGTTCCTTTTGTTCCTCCGATGGTACTCCGATGAACCTCCTCGCTCCTGTACAAACTCCACCAAACCAAATCCATATCTTCTAGATTGTATACAAATTCTGCCAAATAACAATCGCTTACAATAATTGCTCTGCATGCATAATAATTGACTTCTCTCTCTCCCTCTCTCCCTCTCTCTCTCTCTCACTCGATACTTCATCAAACTTGAGACAACGATCTCTACGTTTTCATTTTCATCATCGATCAACTTTGCCATCGACTCGAGCTCGAAGAACATTTATCTGCCCGGATAACCGACCCGATTAACGATCATTTGAATCGGTGAATACTGAAAGATTCCCCGTGAAAATGGAAGAGAGGGAAACGCGCGAGGAAAAGAAACGAAAAGAGAGAGAGGAAAGAGCACGCGAATCTCTCTGTTCCGTTCTGCCACGTTGGTGGAGGTAGACTGGCTCCTTCCAGCCCGGTGTTCTCGTGGCACACACACATACACACATACACACACATACAGCGCGTGGAACATGCTCGAAGCACTTGAAAGGGTCGGTTTAATGGGCGCCGTGAAGAGACCTGGCGCGCGTACACCGGCTCCAAGCACGAGGAGGAATACGACAGCAGCGTTCCACATCCCGGATTTCGTCCAAAATGGCCGCTTCTCCGCGCGAGTGCCGGTGTGTGTATACTCGAGCGAGTACACTCCTCGCGACCTGTTCTACGTGTGGGAACGCGTATCCCGACGTACGTGTGCGTACGCTGCTCGACGCACGCAGGTTAAGCCGCGTTTCCATCGTACGTACGTACGCTGAGGATGATCGAAAAGGAAGTGGAATCGTAGCGGAGGAATTATTTCCTTCTTTTTTTTTTTTTTTTTTTATTTCGAAAGAAATCTATTTCGAATGAGAATCTTGGTCTTGAGATATATCTGAATGATTAGGGTAAGGTTTTTCTCTTTTTTGGAGAAAATGTGTACAGTATAACGAAATATCAGTAACCTTCGATGTTTGTATCGAAGTACAATCGAGGTGTGTATACGTAGATCTCGAGTTCGATTCGAATCTAGTAGGAAGAGGAAGAAGAGAACGGTGGAAAGGTTTAACGCCCCGATGATTTTAGCGATGATCGAACGATTAATTTTATCAGCTAGGTTGATATTGTGAAATTTGTTCCAAGAATGCAATGGAAAGAGAATTGTTTGAGGCCGGCCAACGTTGAATGTTGGAATTATTTTAAGCACGATTTGCATATAATCTGTTTGATGATTCATTTGGAATGCAGAGACGATGCGGATCGGATTTTTAGTGTTGTTCGACTTATTGTTCGCGGCAAATGCGGTGCACGTTCGGCAAAGCAACGCGCAAGCGGTTCTTGTTATGACTATTGCGGTTCAGTCTTCATGGAATCAAAAGTTGCATTGTAACGACATACTATATGTTATGATGTTACTAGATCTCTTTATGACTAATAGAATAATCCAGCCGTCTTTCGCAACACGATGATTCGAGTTAACAAGCTCGGAGTTACACGCTCGTAATCTCGACTAAACGAAACTGTTGTCTGTTGCGCTCGATTGGCGAGAAAAAGAAATGAGTAACGATATAATTAACGCGGATAAAAATTATGCAAATGAGTTATATTTAAGAGGAAGATTTTTTTTTACGAAGGAGAATGAATAAATAGCGTTTCACATTCGATCGATTCGATTCTCGTCTACTCGTCTAAAAATTCCTCCAGGCTCGTTCGTGCGAAAGGTCGATTTTCTTTTTATGCGGTTTTATCCGGGATTGTATTCCGTAAAGCGATACGAATCGATTGCAGCAATGACATTCGACTATCGTCCCGATCTCGAGAGGAAAACCGAGATATCGGTAACCTCGAGGAGGTTAAAATTTTCCAAGGTAGGGGGAAATTATCGACTTCATATAATACCAGCTCTTATCCTTTACGTGATTCGATTTACTCGCGCGATTGAGCTTACGATTACCATAGCGAGAGAGAGACCATAGTGGTTGTACATTGTGAGCGTTACAAGTATCTCGATCTTTATCAAATTCTGATGAAAATTCGAAAACACGAGATAAAAGTGTAATTCTCTCGTAATTGAAATGGTGTAATTTATATTGTCAAAATCGAAGTATTTAGGACAGCACATTTTTTTCACGGAATTAACGCAGCTTACGTCTGTCGGTTGGAATTAATCTTCGAATCGAATCTTGGATCGATCGATTTATCTGCTAGCTAATTGATAAGAAAGATTTAAACTGCAAAAAATCCAAATCCTCATCGATTAATTTATCCCGTGACATACGATATTCAAAATAAATAATAATTCTGCGCAATCCTGCGTAATCTAGAAATATTATTCATTTTATCTGGAAATATCTAAATATCTCAAAAAGCAAAAATAAATAAATAAATGCAAACGTTTGAAACAAACATCGTACAATTTCAAGGGAGATCGACGTTTATTCCGATCCTTGCAACGATCTTCAAAACCAATCTTGCTACAATTACTCATTTCATTCCATAATCTTACACCCCTCTCGAAACAACGTACAACGTTCGTCTCGAAACGCTCCTTCGTATCGTACGCAGTTATCGATTTCTAGATAAAACCAGCTCGTTTTCTTTGCCGTCTCAAAGTGTTTACTATTATAGCTTGTTTACGCGTAAGATCGGCGAGATTTGCATACGCCGATTGGTATTTATCTATCGTGTCGATTCGCGCGAACGATTGCGCTTAAAACGTTGCGATGGAAAACGAAGCCGACGCGCACGGAAACGGTAAACTCGATGGGGCACGAAGCCTGGCCGGCAATCTCGGTCTTTCGAGCGAATGAGACTGCATCGCAAGCGCCGATCGCTAATTCCAATTCGAATCACGGCCCTCGCTCCGTGCGTCTACGCACCAAGATTTAAGTTGTGCGCCGGTAACCGATCGAATCGAAACACACGAAGAAAGAAGTTTTATTAAACGCGAGTCGAGCATCCCGCTTGTCATATTTCGCCTGGAATAATTGCAATATTTTAACAACGGGTCGATGATTCGAAAATAGATGATGAGTCTTACGTTTACGAACCGAGTGATGGAATGTCGTTTTTCTCCTTCCGATTAATATTTCCATAAGTTTGATGGATTATATTTTTTAAATGTGATGTAAAATAGAATTTTGGAAGGAGTTGAAAATTAGATCGGATCTCAGCCAATGTTTTCGATCGAGAATTTGGAAATAAAATTTAAACGCAGGATTTGAGAATTGAAAGATTCTAAGTTTCTTAAAGTAAAAGTATTCTGCTGTTTTTCTTTTTTTTTTTTATCACGTGGAGAAGCTTTAAGCTTCTCTTGGGAAACTATTTATTTATGCGTTTCTAACTAAGGTAGCTTTGAGTCCTCTAGTCTCGAGATGTAGTTCACGTCAATCAGTTGACGCACAGATAATTTTAAAACGCAACGTCCCGCCACGCGAATGAATGGCGCCTGCATAAGTATGTAAATGGCTGAATGAACGGGAAGAACGAGCCCCAAGCGCGAAAACAAGAATGGAAGTGTGTTCCTTATCAAAGATACAACTCGTTCTTATGCGCACAATTTACACCTCTATTGTAATTCGTATAAATAAGGTTTTGCGGGAAAGGGGGAATTTTCTAAATCTCGGGGTCGATGCGCTTCGTTCGAATTACTTCATTTTAATTCATTTTTTCGTTGATTCGCGCTTCAATTTTTCTTAAGAATTTCCTCTGAAAAATTTCATATGATTAGAACGAAGATACTTTTAATATTGGGGAAAAAATAAAATATAATAATTTGTATTAATATCTAGGAATTGTTCATAACAGAATTTTTAAAAAATTCGGATTTTCACAATGGAACGTTTCCTCCAAAATCGTATTTCGTATAATATGAAAATCCGAGATTACGTTAATGGATGGCCGATATTCGCTAATTTTAACATACGTGTTATCCTACGTTTCGTCTCCCGGGCAAATCGTGAAAGCAGGCCGCGATAAAATCTTACGATAAAAATAACGTTTAACGAAAAAACGAAAGGCGACATTATCGGTGACAACGTTATCATATTACCGAACGTTATTCACCTGGTCGGTCACGAAATACGTGACTCTACATTCATACATATCGGGCGCCAAGTAACAAAATCCATTCTAATAGAACAAAATTCTAAGAATCGATGGGTGATAGCGTTGGGATTACGTGATCAGAGGTAGAAACAGGATAAGAAGTAAATATAAAATATAAAATTATCAGAAAAGAAACTAGAAGAAGAAAAAAAAAATAATCTACAAAAACAGAAAAAAAATTGTTTATCAATCGTATTTAATAATTCAATTTCCATTCAAAATGTTCAAATTTAAATGCCACATTATCCCAAAAATCGATAGAAAAATATCTTTTAAAGATCTCGTTCGAAAAAATTTGAACAAAAATGAAATTCAGACGAGATAAAAATCTTCTTCGAGAAGATTACAGGTGATTTCCATCCGATTCCCTATCTCTCGGCTTTACCTAATTTCGCGATCGCAGCCAAGAGGGTAATTTATCCACTTCGAAGGCACTTGGTGCACCGACTACTTAGCCAACCGTGGGAAAGGCGTAGGTACTCGAGGAGCGACGTAACGCTGGTAGCAAGACCTGTTATACATTGTAGCCACTCAACGACCATCTTAACAGCCGTCTTAACTGCTGTCATTAGCAGGCATGCACCCCTTTTCGCCAAACATGGAAGTCCATCCCGCGAGGTGAGATTCCCGTGACTTTCGATTGTTCGCGAGGATGGGAAGATCGGCTGTCGCTGACAAGGGTGCGAAAGCAGAAAAACGATAAGTGGAATTAATTACAAGGAGGATAAATTGAACGAATTCTCTGTTCTCGAATAATTATTTTAACGACCGATTATAAAATCGAATAATATCCAAATATTAAAATCGTAGTAATATTAAAATAGTAAAATCGTTAATATCCAAATATTAAAAATCGTAGAATCTTTTATCCTTTATCCCGAAGGAAGATTTTTACCCCTTTGCTCGCGATAAATACTCCAAGCAAAATTTCAACATTTCTAGATAGAAATAATTCAGACGTGTAATTCTTTTCTCGTATTATTTTTTCAAAAAACAAACAAGAAATGGAAAATTACGAGAAAACGATTAAAAGAAATTTTTATAATTAATTTGCTTATTATATTGCATTTCGACGCATGTAACATTAATTGCCGATAATTGGGCATAATCGTTAAATAAATTGGGGCTTACCAGGTTTGTCGTTAGGAGCGAAAGGTTCCGTAAGTTTTCAATTTTCTCGGGAATCTCGTGGCTTCAGTTGTGACGAGCCTGGAGCGCTAGGAGTATCGATCCCGCAGGAATCGCGTATGCGCGCCTCAGGTCTTCCCGAGGCGGATAAACATACGATATAATAAATAAATATCGGATCCCAGTTCCGAAATAATCGTTATTGTATTCGTGGTATTCTTAGAAAACTGCGAAAACCAGCGGGTTTGCCCAAGTTATTCCTACAACTTTAACGACTTCGAATTGTGCGTTGTGTCGACGACGAATAATAATTTCAATAGAAACTGATAACTTTCGAAACGAGATGAGAACAAGTTTCTCGAGGGGGGAGGGAAGGTAGCGAGGAACGAGGGTTTTCTAACGAGAAAACGCTCGAAAACGCTGTCTCTCGAAGCTCGTCTCGTCCCTCCCCTTCTCTAACTCCGGAAAAGGAAGGAAAACAAGTCCGAGGAAACTTTTTGAATCGCTTTTAATTAGCCTGGTAAATGAGTTATACGCGTGAAGGGACGTGTTTACAGATCCCCCCCCCCCTCCCCTTTATCCTCGAGAACTTCAATCATCGTTATCTACGTCGAATTACGACGATAGGGCGAGATGAAGATATTATCCATATTCTCGGATCGAAATGGAATAATTGTTGAAGGAAAACAAAGAATGAGGGCGGTGGAGAGAGAGGGAAAGATAAGTTTTAATCGAGAGATAATTTCGAAATAACGAAACAGTTTCGAAGATCAACGGAATATACGTATCAACCAGGCCAAGAGATCTTTCTCAGGCAAGAGATTTTTACGCGGCCAAGTCGTAAGTTTGCCAAGTTTCCTCCAACACGATGAAAAACCTGCCGGCTCGCTGTTCTCCGTCCCCTTTATTTTCCATAAAATTTTGCGAAAATCCAAGTTCCTCGAAATTTTTCATACAGAGAGAAAAAAAAACTGTCTGCCTCGGAATTCATCTCGTTTATACCCTCGAAAATTATTAATTCGAAAAATTCCATTCATGTCACTCTCCGCCCGGGAAGAGGAAGTGAGCACGGGAACAAACGAGTGCAATAATAAATTCATGAGTCAACGAGCGGAGTTCATTCATCGTTCATTCGATACGACACGTATCTTCCTCGACGCTCTCCTACGATTTTCCATTCCCTCGTATTATAATACAAAGTGTGCACGAAGATACTACCACCTATCACTGTGCATCGTCGCGTTTCACTTAGAAACCGCTGGTGGAAAAAAACCGCGTGTTAATTTTTATCCGAAACGGGCGGACAAAAGCGGAGGATTTCCCCCTCGGAGGACAGCGGATTAAAGTTTCTTCGACGAGATCCTATCCCTTAATTGAACTACCGGCAAGTTCAAGCACCGGTAAATCGACGAGAAAGAGAGAGAGAGAGAGAGAGAGAGAGAGAGAGAGAGAGAGGGAGAGAGATTCTAAGCGGAAGAGCATTAGGGAACCGGTATCCAACGATGGAATGGGCACTGAGAGACACAGTTTCCTGGTGTTTCCACCGAAACGTGGACGAGGGTGTGCGTTCAAAGCGCAGTCCTAACTTTTCCCCCCCGTCGTCCGGCAAATAACGTGGACGACGATGTCGCCCGCGTTGAGGACGGCGACGACGAATAAACCGGGAAAAGGAGAAGGAGGAGGAGGAGGAGGAGGAGGAGGAGGACGAAATGGCTACCAGCCAGTCTGGTAAGAGGAAACTAATTCCGCACGCACAAAAGGATGGCTCTTCCGCGTGGAAAGAGAGCGGAGAGGAGGAAGAAATACAGAGGGATGAAGAGAGCCGGATTGAACCGGATGAAGTCAAAGAGGCTCCTCCTCTCCGTCCCTCTTTCTCTCTCTACCGCTCTCTTTTCCACGCTCCACCTCTCGACCAACCAACGATTTACAACCACGTCGAAGGAGACGATCGAAAGTGTTTTCCAGGAGGGGGGGATTGCAAGCATCGAGAAACTCTTGTGGAAAGACTCTTCCGGCCAAGATTAATCGGTTATGGAGATGCCGTATGAAATATGCATGCGCATAGGTCTTGACATTCTCCGCGGGTGGGGAGAGGGAGGGAATCTGCATGAAAGAGGACCGCGATGATGGAACGAAATTTGTGCTATTAACCGTGGAAACCTTACTTACTTTCGCGTACGCGTCTTATTAAAGATCGTATCGCTTATATTATTCCCTTATTTTGCTCGCTTTTATTATTTAAACGGTGGATAAAGTAATGATAATGATACAAATGCGACTCGCCGCTCGAGCAATTTCGTTCGATCGATTATGGATCGGTAGAATGATAAACGGGTGCACGATCATTATACAAGAAGCTGTCTAATGTAACGAATACTGAGAGAGGATATATGGAATTTTCAAAGAAATTTCTTATCGAAACATTCTACGTTGATAGAACGTAAAAATTTAATCCATTCAAATCTCTTCGAATGAAATCAACGATACAGAAAAAAAAAAAAAAAAAAAAAAAGAAAAGAAAAAGTATCGATTGATGGGCAGGGAGAAAAAAAGGATTAGGACGAAGGAAGATTAACGAGGAGAGAACTGGCAGAGAGGATCGCATTGATCACCCAGGCTGGATCGAAACGCGTTTGAGGAAGGGCGATTTAATCGGGAATCGGTTTTGCGGTCGGTGGAAACCGATTTGGCGAACGACCATACACTGTCAATGACTGTTTATGGCCACCTACAATTGGGCCGGGCCACGCGATTTCGTCCGCTATGCCTGAGAAAGAACCGGACGAAAACCGCAATGGAGTCGAGTATGCGTTTATTACACCCCCTCGCGCGCGTGTACCCCGATCGAATGGATCCCTTTCTTCCATCGATCCTTTAAAGCTCTCCTCTCGAAGCGAGCTACTCACGTTTATTAACTACACAGCTGCATCGGATGAAAAATATCGAGAGATAATCGATGAGAGCTTCGAATATCTCGCTGTATAAAGAGAAAATTGGGAGAGAAATTCTTCGACTTCCGTGAATTTTCATAGATTCACACGCTTCGTCAATCGTCAATCCTCTTTCGAAATATATTTATAACTCTCGTGTCCATAAGAATTTAAAATTTGTCAAATCCAATTTTCAATTCGATTTTAATTTTATTTTAATATATAATAATTTTAATTTAATTACAGAATTATAGATATATGTTGTTCGATCGCACATCTGGTATAAGTTTCATATTATCAGGAAATGAAATTAAAAATTGGATAATATCATAAGGGTAAAAGCGCAAAAGGGTTAAGTGTAAAATTTCTCACACGCGTGCACATTGTATTTTACTGCCCCCCCAACTATTACGCCAGTTTGTTGGCGTCCTTCCCTCACGCTCAAGGATCACCCTCGACTTCTTCTCGAGCACCTACGCAAAGAAGGGTTCTTCGTTAAGCCATCCCTCCCCTCTTCACTCGCAGCGGATCTAAATCCGTGCGATTTCTCGAAGCCCGTAGAAAATTAAAATCGAAGGGAAGAGAAAGCAAGTCGAGAAATACCACAGTTCTACGTATACCTCTCTGTCAACGACAAAATTTGACATTTTTTTTTGTTTCAAACCTTCTTCCTCGTAGAAGAAAGAAAACGATTTTACGTTTTGCTTCTTCGTTTCTGTATCTTTTGTTCAAGTTTCCATTGAAAACAATGAAAGTTGCAACGAATATCGAAGAGAATAAGAAAAACAAGAACGAGTATCGTTCTCGATATACGATTCTCCTAGCTAAGAAGAAATAAATCTCGTACTCAAACTGTCCAATTAATTGTTTATAAATTTGTATGTTACTATTATATATGACAATTACAATTACTGCTTAACTTTTCGAGAAACAAATAATTAAATTTAATTTTTACAAGAAAATCCAATGTGTTTATACGATCGTGTTATTTTAATATTTGTATAACAGACGATCTGTATAGATATTTTATGAGCAGTTTTCCGAAGCAAAAACTTCGTCGCCTGAACGCAGAAACGTTTGTCAGTCGAAGAAAACGAGCCACGTATGCATGAAAAAATCACGTGTCCGTATGGCTAATGGAAAATGCTAATTGACTGATTAATAATAATACGCGAGATATCGATATCGGTTCAAGAGAGAAAGAGAGGGGGAGGAGAGAAAGGGAGAAGGGAAGAGCGGAATGGAGCGCGATATCGTTCACCACCAGTGATATTTCGAGAGAGGAGGGTATTGGACACAGTGACGAGCTGGCGTATTTAAGCGTGATTAAGCTCAGCAATATCGGGCTTTCGGGTCACAAAGGGAATTTCATTCGCCGTGGCTATCCTTCCGACGACATCACTATGGAGCGCCATAACCATAACGTTAATTAACGTTCGTTAAAAGAGGCTGCGGGGCTCCTTTGGTGTCTTCGGTATCGTCCGAATAATATTCCCTCTTTCGAAACATTTCGCTTGTCGCAGGGCGTTTCGTAAACGCCTCTTTCTGTACACGATTCGACGACAATTCAAACGACGAGAACGTAGAAATCAGAAGAAGATATTGATAGTATCGTATAACTTTGTCCTTTTGAAGAGAAATATCATGTATAAGAAAATTGTCCGATTCAATAGCCGATCAATTTTCAATAACGATCGAAAAGTTCGTTTTTTGTCTCGTTAATATCGTGTGTATGACAAAAGAAATAATCTCGTGAGAAAAGAATATAAAAGTAACAATAACGTCTCCCGTCTCCCAATATCGAACGAGAAAATCCACAAAGCCATCCCTCCCTTATAATAATCTCTGTGATTCTCCGTGAGGCTCGATTCGATTCGAGTTTCAAAGGACCGTGTGACAAAGTCGACCGCGGATAGATCATTGAGATTCTCTTGTTGTCGTTGATCAAAGCGTTCGATCAAATATCTCGCATAACCTTCGCAGGTTATGTCGAAGATCCAGCGAATTCCCCGCGTGTATAACGTTACAGAAATTGTCTAAACGGGTCGTCTTCGGAGTCAAACGCGAATCCGAACTAATCGTCGAATTAAAGTTTCCTTTTCCGGAAACTCTAGATCACGCTTTCGTGATTTATGAATCATTTTAAACGAGATTCTTCTGTTCAATATAAGCTCTCTCTGCTCTGTTTGATCAGTTTTTGTATTCAAAATGATCATTGTGTTACGAAGATAAATATAGAAAATGAGATATTTAAGAAGGAACTATATGATATAAGTTTTACGAATAGCATTAGAATTTTCGTATAAATGTTCAAAGTGTTATTAGAGGATAAAATGAATCTATCTTTAGATTTCGTTTTTTCTTTCTGCTAACGTGTATGAAAATATGAATTATTATTATTATTATTTTAACTTGGAAGAAGATAGATTTTCGCTGATGTGAAAGATACGTAATGTTGTATCGATCGATATAAAAAAATAGTAATAATAACAAATATTTACTTTATAAATAAAAACGACATATCTCGATACGAGTTGAAATATACGGAGAACGTATCGATGAATAAAAAGATACGGTTCAACGAACGTCGCAGACAGGAAATATTAAAAAAAAAAGAGAGATAATTTTGTAACTGTGCAAAATTATATCGAGGAAAATCGATAACATCACGGGTTCCGTTAGAACATGGAACATGTCAGAAATAAAATGCGGTTCCTCGCGATAATAGAAGAAATAATTAAATCGTTAACCGAGCGCACCGTATTCATTCCAGCCTGCTCTAAATTGCAATCTCCATCCTCTGTCTTTGATTCAAAGCCGTACGTACATACGGCCCCGGCCGTACAACTGCACGGTACAACGTCCCTCGTAAACACTTTCGAGGGCCACGAACACGCATATCCATGCACGCATTTATTATGAGCGTGTAAACACGCACGCCACCGCGTGTACCCACTCGAGGGCTGGCTTTCGAGCATGGACAATATGATCGCGGCTCTTGTGCCGCGACAAACACCGCCAAATGCCATTCAATTTACATTTGATCTGGATCGGTGCAACCAGTTTCTCACTTTGATTGCGTGCCCACCCGATCCCACCGACAACCCCGACACCATTACATTACTCGTTAATCGTTGTAAATTATACGCTTCCGTCTTGCGATATCTCTGAAAATTGTCGAGGTTCGAAATACGGAAGCGAAGGGACGAGAAGGAGGGAGATCGAAGAATGGAATATTTATTTTACGCGAAATTCATACTCGATTCGTACGTTTAAAGTGAAGATTGTCGGCGATTAAAATAATTAAAATAATCGAGACAGCAATTTCTCTCAACTTCGGGACAACCGCCTCCTCGATCGATAACGTAAACGAAATTTTTACGTGTACAAGCGATATAAACCGTGTGACGATCGATCGTTCGACGGAGGAAATTTCTAGGTCCGCTTGAGCTTATTAAGAGGATTTTTACGACAGCGCATTTCCATGAGCTTCCGCCCATGAGCGACGTCATTCCGCTATGAACATCTTTTATGATCGCGCCCCATAAATCGTGTCCGCGTCAACGAGAGTAGGAAGGAAGAAGGAGTCGACCGTGTGTAGGGAGGGAGAGCCAAATTCGTTGGTGACATAAGTGCAATCACGTCGATTAAACGAATTCGCGTCGGGGCTCGTCATTTAGGTCGTCTTTCGATCGACGTTTTACGATCAACCGTTGTTTCGTCGACGAGAAAGACTCTAAATATTTTTTAACGAAAATAGAAATTTTTTGAAAATCGATAAAAAATTTCCTCTTCCCCCAAATTTCCTTCTTCCTTCCCTGAATTTTTGTAAATATAATATAATTCTTATTAAGAGATTATTAGATATCCGTGACAATGAACGATTATCGCTTCTGGTAACAAGCCATTAACGCGATGAATTTCCAACACCGGTACCAGTCATGATTTTCCTTTGCTCGTATATAATACTGCACTGTCGAAAACGCGTGCTATTTCTTATCTAAACTGGTTAACGAGCAAGAATATCGATTTAGCAATTAGCTCGCCTATGTTTCTTGTCAAATAAACGTACGTGCCTGTTAAAGAGTCTAAAGTTGATTATAATTCTTTTTCAAATTCGAACTCGTTCCAATCGATTAATAAGTCAAAGGTAAGATCGCAAGATCGAGTGCCCGAAATTAATTTCTTCGTTTTTATCCTTTAAAACCGTTATGTTATTTAATATAATATTTACTATTTACGAAACAGGATCAAATGGAAATCTCTACAAATAATTCGACCGATGAACACATCCGGATCGATGATCTCCCAAACAGATGATCAAAAACGTTATTTGTTTGCCAGAGAGGGATCTATCCACGATTCTATGAAAACAAATAGATAGATGTAACCGCGGGAATCCGCAGGAAGCAACGAAAACAAATAAGAGCCGCGGTCATCGAGCTTTCCAACCGAGTGGTAGCTAATTGAAAGAAGGCCATCAATTTCCTCGCGACCAGATTAAACGCGGCAAGATTGATGCTCTCCCGTCCCGCGCTCCCCCGTCATTATTAATCCTATATCAATCGATCCACCACTCTCTTCTCACTGCTTAATGCGAGGCAACCGCGACGAACCACGATTGCGGTCCAACTATCTGACAGAGAAACAGATGCAACACGTTCGATTCTATCTGATTCAACGTTCACCAAGTTGTTGCCACGGATAAAGTGTACGAGCGATATAGCGTGACAATTTCTAGAGCAACACGAAAGAAAAATTTCCAATCCATTTAATTTTCGATCCATTCGTATCTTTTCGTAAAACATCGGTTCACCAGCGATATCGTCAATATAAATTTCCACTCCCGTTCATTATCCCTTTCCCCTTAGTCCATTTCTAACTCTTAGACGACTATGTATAATGATATCTCCAACACCCAGTTTGTTAATTTCTGCCCCGTGGCTATGAACGTAGTTTAACAATCTATAGAACGCCTTATGTACCCTGCCAATTTCATGATGAACACTCAATAGCTTTGCCCCTCAACAGCTGCCATCGCTCGCAGCCGATTGTTGAACTAACACTGGGCCAAAGCATCGAGTCCCCGCACCTTTGGCAAATAGCATCGATCTAAATTCTCATTCTCCGTTTAGGTCATTCTCCGTAACGTTATAATATAATCGAAAATAATATCCTTCGAACTTCCATATTCTTCTACTTTTTCGTATGCTCGCCTCTTATCACGCCACAAATAATCTAAAGATCCACGCCACGCTTCCACCGAATCGCACTGCTCTAACCGTTTCAGTCAATTCGTCGAAATGGCACGGGGGTTACGGGGACATGGAAGGTCTCGGGCTCTACGGCCCCTGCGCAACCGTGACTCATCGCGACTATTCATCAGTCGCGCGTGGAGACCCATACACCGTGGAATCGTATTCGCAGTCACGATCCACCACCACCACGTACGTAATTGTGACCCGAGCGCACAGGCTGAGGACACGCGACACGCACGCCCACGCCCACGTTAAACTCGAAATTCCAACGTGGGAAACGGCGTTGAAATGGCTCGAGGGATGGGAGGGAGAGAGAGAGAGAGAGAGGCAAGGCAAGGACGCGGCATAAATTTATTCGATCGTTCGTAACCCGTCCCAATTTTCGCCGCCCCGTTTTCAGAAAATTGAGTATCGATCGATCGAATGCCTTCACGCTTTCCCGACCTCCTTATTCCGATAATAGTTTCACGACGTGGCCGGGTCAGATGGTTCTAATTAAGGAACTTTATCCGTGGTGGTGGTAATTGGAACATTACTATATACGGGCCCGTATATTTCAATTAGGGCACGCTATCAATGCCCCCACCCTTCGGTTTAATTGTTACTCGAGTTATCGGTAATTAATATCCGGACATATATATATATATATATATATATATATATATCGATGGAAATGATATCGAACGGTTGATATCTCAGTAGTAGTGGGGAACACGAGACGAGACGGGAATGATTAAACGCGTATCTGAATCTACTGCATAGGTGGGTTACGCAAGACTGATGTCTGACTAATGTTCTAAGGAGAAAGGCCTATTTAAGCCTCTAAGGTGGGATCTCGATTACGAGTATCGAGTCGATTCTCTCGCGTGCCGATAGACACGTTTCGCGAATATCTCGATTCATCGTGCAAAGCGTTCGTCTCTTTTGTTTTACATTTGTAATTTTAAGATGAAAATTAACGAAATATTAATTTCTTTAGAATTTAACGATATTTTAAAAAATTCTAACAATTCATGTTTTCGCAATTTTTGCTTTCTGTCTCCAAAAAAAAAAAAAAAAGAAAAGAAAACGGAAAAAGGCAATCACGATTGAGTCAACACACGGTCCACTACCCGCAAATGGATTTTTCGATGCATTAAGTCCGATCGATGGACGCGAAGACATCCGAGTCGAAACGCGCAGACAAATGGACCACATAATCGCAAGAAAAACATCCGGACACCCTTCTCGCGTCCCCCCTTTCCCCTCTCGTTGTCGGATTTCGGGGCAGCGCTCGAGAACGCTTTTCCACGAGCTTTTTTCCACGCGATGAGTCATCCGGTGGAAAGAAAAAAAGAAGGGATGGAAGGGTATTCCGGGGTAGGCGTTCTAGCGTGTATGTCATCGCAGGGTGGTGAACCCTTGTCTACTTAAGGAAAAGGGCGAAGCAAGCCTCCTCCTTCCTTTCCTCCTCTTCGCCCTTTCGTCTTCGCATTATCCATCTTAAGCTTGATAAAAGCCGCGCCTCTGTTCATAAAATTTCACGAGAGGAATCGCGTAACCGGTGTGCAATAGGGGCGGTAAAAAAAAAAAAATGGAAAAGAGGCTACGAAGCGAACAGCCACTTTGCGATCGAGCCTTGAAAAACGTGGATGATAAAAAGGTACTCGCGTGTCCCCGGTCTTTTGTATATTTCCTTTGTAATGAGACTTCGTTCAGAGAAATTACGCGAGAAATTTTCCTTCTTTCGTGGATTAAGAGTGTAAGAGACGTCGTTTTCGATAAATATGTATGTACAATTTGTATGTTTAATTTAAATATGAGAAATTTTGTTATTTTTTGATTATTTAATCGGCAAGTTTTTTTTTATCTTTGATGTCAATTGATCTTCGAAATTTTTTATTTGTCTATAATTCAAAGGATCGTGAATACCTCGGTGAGGTGCGCGTTCGATTCTGTATTCTCTCTTCGTTCTGTTTTAACTCAATAAAAACTATGCTGAGCTTGTTGAAATTTTTTTATCTGTAATACGTCTATGTATGTAAAACGATATCAGAGATACTGCGAATTTTATTTAAAAAAAAAAAAAAAAATCCGAATACCACAATACAACTGGCTTTAGAGAAAACAAAAAACAAAAAATCTAAAGAATCATCAAGTTATACTTTTATCAAAATTATTCCAATTTTTCACAAATAAAAGAATAGAAGAATATTCAAAGCGTAGACAAATTTAAAATCTTAAAAATTTCAAAATATTAGAATTCAATTCCATTGAATCTTACCAAGATCTTTCTATCTACGCTACAAGTTTCACAGAAGAAATTAACAATTAAATTATCTCCTATTATTTATCTACCCTCATCCGGTGATAAATCATCGCGACAAATATTGGAATCCCCTCTGGGAGTAATAACTGGATGCGATTCCAATAAAATCTAACCAACCTATTGTATTGTATACCTCCGCCACGTGCTAGAGGAATCCATATCCAATCGGAAGCCTCGTATTTACCCGGGGAAGACACGAGAGCACTTCCTTCCTGTCGTGCCACGTACCACGTAAATCGATACACTTACTTTTAGACGGCCTTCGGATATGTCGTCCTACACGGAGTAATAAAGCGGGGCAACCCGTAATCAGAGGACGAAATATTCCACCCGTGGAATAAAATCACAATTGTGCCGATCTCGGGATGCGGGAAGAAATGCAACAGGTCACCGATGTGGATTTGATTAACCGAGAAAACAATTTTCTAATTTTATTGGATTCGAATATATTTGAAGCAGAATTATATAATTATAAGATTAAGAAATATTGCATAATCATGTCGTGCGACCTTAGTGAATTATCATCATCGAATTACTGCGGGAAAAAATGATCACGAAGGTGTATCCTAAAATTTTTAATAGCCCCCCCAAAATAAATTTAAATTAAACAGGAATAGAAAGAAAGGATAGAAAAAAAAATTATTCCTTTCCATCCCCTCGCGAATCATAAATTCACGAAACTTTTAAACAAACAGAAGTAGTAGATTCAACTAATGAAATTCACCCTCTGTACAATCCAATTGCGCCAAGACTACATTGCTCTCGACATGGGTGCAAATTAAAAACCGAGTACGGGAGAAAATCCTCTTCCTAGCAGGTCCACGACAGCTGTAGTGGAATGCAGAAGAAAGGGAACGAGTCTCTGTTCAAGGATGGAAATTGAATTTCTCAGCTTCCACCTCGATCTCACCTCTACCTGTTCCATCCGCCGCTATTTGCATCTCGCTGTCCTCCTCCCGCCCTTTGTGCATCGTCGTGTACACAACCGCGTTGGAATGCATAGTTCGAGGTACACGGCGTCCCACGAAATACGAAACGGAGGAGGACAGAAAAAGAGAAAGAGAGAGAGAGAGAGAGAGAGAGAGGGAGGGAAAAAACACAGAAAGGGGGTCGCGATCGAGCGAGACACTCGAGAAAAGAAACGTGAGGAACCCCGTTGGTTTCGATATACGAAATACCGAAATCCCGTTGCACCCTTTCTCCCTCTTTTTTTTTATTCTCCTCCACTGAGAAAGGGTTAAAAAACTCCTTAAACGAACGATCAACTGGAGCAATTGTTTCGATGAATCGTAACGACCGACGAATAGATTGGAGGAGAGTAAACAGTTTGATTTGTCGATGAAAGATTCGAAATTGGGCGAGAGAGAGAGAGAGAGAGAGAGAGACATTAAAATTGTAAAAGAATCGATTGTCGAAGACCACGGCTATTAGTGTGTGGGAACATGGTGGAACTGGCCGCGAGGTATCACGAGGTAATCGATAAAGGTAATAATGGATGTCTGTAGCCGAAGATTACGGTAAACCGCTTTGAATGATGTACACGCGCTGTACCTGGTTTAGGGAGATTGATGAAGATGTAAATTGTTGGGGATGGAGCACAACCTGTGCATTTTACTGCGCGCGCCCGGTGCGCGAAATGACGTGGTTATTTTGCAAACTATAAAACAACGATGTGATTCACGACCACCTAAATTCTCTATTACATTGTACGAAAGTGTGTGTACATTTATTTGAATAATCCAATATCTATATAATAATTAATTCGCTCCTCGCATTCCTACAGCCAATTGTATTAACGTTCTAATCTCACAGCAAGTGTCTTAAGAGATAATAATCTTAAGAGATCGATCATCAAATCAATTATAATGAATGGAACATTTATAAAATTATATTTGGATCTACATATTCATTTTAAGAAAAATCATCGCAAGAAATTGTCTAAGTTTTTTAAGTTAAGAAATAAGTGAAATCAAATAGAGAAGAAGGCACTCATATAGTAGGCATTCCACTAATTTAGTTTCTTTATTAATCGTGTAATATACTTGATTTCTCTTAAAATCGAACGTTTCATTAATATCCGTCGAATCGATAATCCAACGACCGATAAAGAAAATTTTGGGGCAACATATGGTCCCACACGGTTTTTGGCAAACCGATACTTCCTATGCGGAAGCGTAAAAAGTGGACGACGACGCCACGTGTTTCCGCGGTTTAATCTTTTTATGCCTCGTCGAGCTGAATCACCATGGACCAATCGCGTGCGCGAAACGAAGAAAAAAGAGAGAGAGAGAGAGCTCACGAGGTTTTTTTGCAATCCTGTATAAGTTCTCAATCACGAGATATATCATTTTTCGTTTAACTGAACTTAGAGTAATTTTCTAGAATTGTGAAGAGTAGATTTTTATTCCATTAAAATAATTTCGTTCCATTCAATTTCAATTTAAATAAAGAGGGAACATTGGAGCAATTATTGGAAATTGGTTGCATCGCTTTTGAGTGCTTGTAGATTTTTATTTGAATTATTGAATTTGAAGGAATATCAATGTGTATACAGTAATTTATCGGGAGAGGAAACAGGTTGTGTATTTAGAGAATTTAAGGTTCGAAGGTAATGGGTATCCGTTACAATATAAATATCGCCGCGAGCTTTTTATCCCTACACTCTGTCACTAATGTAAACTTTAGAGATCCCTGTGATATCTAGAATCAATATTTAATTATGGTATATTTATCGTGCGAGTGTTACGATCGAACACGCCCTCATCCTTATTTGCACCTCGCGTTACAGAAGAACTCTCTGTAAAACTGTTACGAATCGAACAATAAATCCTTAATAATTATAATTCTAACAATACTATATTTATGTCAAGGAAGAAATACCTTGCAAAGTTTTAAAATAATCGTCAGATAATCTTATTTTATATATATATATATAGCATTTTGCAATAAAATTATTCAAATAACGCAATCGTTTCCTCTCGCCGACGATTCAATTATTCGCATTGCGCGCGTTTCGAAGATTCAACTTACTTAAAATCTCCGAGTATTTCAGTTCGTTCCACGGATACCACTAATTCTATCAACGAACGTTCCTCATTCCCGGGAGTCGGGGTTGCCGAATCGAGGTTGGGCGAAGCTATCGCGATGATGCAGCTTGCGTAATCGTTGATAACAACACGCCATTAACGAATCGAAAGGAAAAGCGGGGTGGATCGACGGGCAACGACGAGTTGTTCGCCGATTAAATTGCACGGCCGACAAATGGCGGAACGTTTCGGGATCATTAGACAAACGTTCGAGGGGCGTTATTAATGTCGACGTCGGTACGTCGTGGAATGGATCGTCCATCTCGTTCATCGAGAATAGTCCCTCCCCGCCGTTTTTCCACCTTGAAAAACGTTCCGGAGATGTGGCTCGACCCGTATCGATCGACCATCCCTCCCTCTCCAATTTCAATATTTCGCGCGATTCCTCGATCTGCAGTCAAAGAATCTTGTGAAGCAAAATCATTGATTGAATACGTTGAATAAAAGTTACGAAAGAATCGAAAGAATTCCGTGAGGATTCTTCTGAGGACAGAAAATTCTGTGACGTTGGATGGATTAGTTTTTAATTATAATGGAGAAATTTTATTGGGATAATCGCGCCACACGGATGCTCGTCAACTTGATAAATCGTTCGTCGTCTCGGGTAAAGGGTTGAGGAGTGATACTAAAATTGACAAAGTAAAAAGTAGAGTCGGTTGGTCGGTTCGACTTTCAAGTGGCGACCTATTATTAATGATTCGAGTTCGAGAGATCCGATGAGAAATCTTGGTGGAGAGAGGGAATAAGAAGAAAAAAGAAAGAACGGTCACAGAATGATTAATAACATCTGTAAAAAAAAGAATAGGTAATATCAATATTAATTATTAAAGGAGGAATAAAACCATCCTAACAAGATCACTAGATCGTCGGAATACCAGTATTCGCCAGAATCACAGTAAAATACTCATTACATCTCATCGTGTGCCTCCATCGATCAATCACTCGTAACTACCGTGTTTCATCGAACATTTGTGCGATGCTATTGGAAATGGCGTAATTGGCAGATTTCTCGTGTAATCAAGCTCGATCGAGTCGCGGATTTAATTGCGCTCGTAACCGTGCCTTTTAGATAGCCCTCCTCATTCCCTCCCTCCTTTCTTCTTTTTTTCCTCTCTTTTCTCCTAGCGAAAAGAAAGCGTTCGTTAAAGCAACGAAGGAGTACGGATCTTGGATAGTCGAAAGAGAATTCCAGAGGAGGAAGAGGAAGAAGAAGAGAGGGAAAAAACGAAAAAGAGAGGACTGTTCTCGAGACCTTGCGAAGTGATATCGAAAGAGTGGCGTCGAAATGAATGGCGTCGTTTCCGTCGGGATTAAGTTTTCGTGTCCTACTCCAGGATTCGAGAGAAATTTCTCGAGAAGGCCTCGAAGAAAAAGAAAATATTCCTCGTCGAGCGTTAAACCGGCCCCGCATTTATTCATACTCGGATGTTCTTCGACGACGTCTTCTTCCTCGCGGCTAGAAGAAGATTCTAGCTACGAACGAGAAATGGAAACGACCCAAAAATCTGAAAAACTGGAGAAATCATATTACCACGGTCTCGACGTCCCCTTTTACGCTCAAGCAAGATGTGCTTGAGGATAATGATATTACAAAGGCAAAATGGCAAAGGTATGGTTCGCGGGGACCATTATAGTTATAGTTAAACAGATTACGCGTAATTTGAATTCATATATGTACCGTACGGAATGGTTAACCGTGTTTGGAAACGAAAAATGAAATGAAATACGTCACAATGGAATATTCACGAGGGACGATAAAATTTCTTCCGCGTATGTGGATTTGGGTCAGCTTGACGTGCACATGACATCGAAATATAAATTAAAAATCACCAAAAAAGGAAAGATATATCTACGTTAATTTGTGCGAATCTCTGATATTATTATTATTATTTAAATAAAAATTAATAACGAAAATCTAATCCATCAGAGGAACGAATTATTACCACGAAATTCTCCAATCGAATCTCTTTGCATTACGCGGCTGTTCAATGTTACGTCTCCGTCTGTTTCGATCAAAAACACGCGGAAGAACGTCTCGAGGCGAAAACGAAACGAAGCTAAGAGTTAATTCGCGATTTCGAAGCTTGGCTTTCCCAAGACGTTTCCCGATAATCAGATACCTGACACGAGTTCCGCTCTCCCAAAGCTACGTGACCCAACGACGAGTATCTATCTTGGTGTTTCCGAAGAGATTCATGAATTATGTAGATAGATAGGTGCGTGGGAGGGATGTGTGTGTGTATGCACGAGGGGATCCACCAAGGCGAACCGTTCTGGACCGTTCTGGAAGAATGTTGTTTGCCGGTGTATGGCGTTTGATGGATTGGAATCTGCATCGTTCGAAAAAAGGGGTTGACATTCTTCGTTCCATTTCGTCGAATCATCGGCGCCGACACGTCACGCGGATTTTCCGTATATGCGCGTCTCCAAGAGATCCCCATTAGGGATGATCGAAGGCGGTGACAATCGAGTTCGAGAGAAAACGCGGGGACCATTTCTATTTTCTACTGCGTTTGTTTGGGAATATTTCGAGTATTCGTCAATTGTCAGTCACTTTTTCGAAGTGTTAAGTAGATATTTAATACGTCGCTGTAAAGAGTAGTTAAATTTTGGATTATTATATATTTTGTATAGTTTAAAGTAAAGCAAAATTGTAAGAAAATATTTGCAGTCTGTTTGTCACGAAGATTGTTAGGATGGGCAATTTATTTTTAATTAAATTTTAAAATACTTATTTTTTTTTTTATCAAGTGATAAATATCAATCAAAGTTTATATGATTGACCTATAAATGAATATCAATTAGGACTGAAACACGAGGATGGCTTGATATCTATTACGCGACATTGAGTGTAATTTAATAAATTAATCATAAATTATCGATTTATTTCAGAATGGGGCTTAATGCACGTACGAATTAAATAATATGGAACAGGATTCAGCATATGTAATGAATAACATTACAAAGTTTTTAATTTATGTTTTAATATTTCAAACAATTTGCACTATTTAAAATTCAATTCGATCTCCATTTATATATATATATATAATTCATTAGTGAAAATGCACGCAATAAAGTCAATCAGGAATACGTTAATTGTAAATTATAGTTTCTAAAAAAAAGATATTCTATCGTTTAATAATTATTTTCGAATGTTGCATTTTCATAAAACATGGAATGAATATATTTAAACGAAATTTTGACAAAAAAGGAAATATCGATTGCATGGCTGGATCAATCAGTATTAATCGTTTGGCCACGAGTATGACGTGGAAGATTGAACTAATTACGATCATCGTCATTAACACTGAGCTAAATGTGACAAATATAATTTATAAATATTTCCATCGCTCGAAAATCATTCAACAGTTAACAATTTTAACATATACAAATTTTTATAAAAGAAGCGAGGAAAATAAAATATCCAGAAATTTGAAAGATCCAGTCAACGACGTGCTTTTAAAATTATCAAAGGCACAAGATAAAATCGATTTCAATTAACCAACGCGTAACCAGATAATTTCAAGAGTGCTTGAACGAGATTCGCTTATATTTTCGAGGCGAATCTCCAAACAGAGACAAAGATAAAACGTGAAAAATAAAATAATCAATAAACCTTTATCGAGGTTGAAACTGTCGAATGCATAACGGAATGGAATCAATTCTTATTGATTATATATATCAATACGTATACGAGATATTCCACGATTCGAAATTTTATATTCCAAAAATAACTTGTCGTGTATTTTCCATTAGAAAGATATGTTCGTTAGAATGCAATGGTGGTATGGAAGTATCATGATCGAATAGAAATTAGATCGACGAACCCGTTCGATCGATGCCTCTGAATTATGGAGCGACGAATCCGTTCTATTTTCTGTCACTCCTTGCAGGATATTGGATTTGGATAGATTTAGTAATACGCTAGGAGGAATCTTGACTACAGAGAAATCTAATATCCTGGTCCCTGTCGACGATCGGCAATAATTTGGAAACGAAGACGGAAATAACTGTAGCCTCTAGACAGAGAAATAGTCGAGTTTGACAATCGATTCGAGCCACGTTCCTGTAGATGTTTATTAAAAAAAAAAAAATTCGATGATCTTCTCGATATTTTATATCTATTTTTTCGAAAAATATATTTATCTATTCTTTTAAGATTGAGAATAGATATTTAAATAAAATTAAGATTTGAAATTTTTTTCGAATCCAATAGTGTATTTCGATTATTATTTTACATAAGGCAAGAGATAAATAAAAATTCAGAGAGAAAAATATTTCAACCGTGACTCTCTCCATTGTTGTCTATGTACCAAACAAAGGACTAAACTTTTTAATTTCGATTCTAACAGGACGCTTGTTGCTCGTGACAAAGAGAAGGGAAGACAGAGAGAGAGAGAGAGAGAGAAAGAGAGAAAGGAAAATCTATCAAGTTCGGTCAACACAAAACGATGTCTATAGAAGTTTCGTCGAATACGATCCACTTCGATTTAATTAAACCGCTTGATCGAAAAACACGCAAGCGCCGACTAAACTAACGGAACATGAAATCAAAAGAATTTTTATAAAATGCGACAAGAAAATGAAGAATGATAAAACAAAATAAAGATATTCGCATTGCAAAAATTAAAAGTAAAATCCCTTATACTTATATTATAAATTATATATTGAGCATAATAACAAATGTGTAAATAATATATATTGAAAATTATGGATATGAGGATTAGAGATAAATTAAAAAATGTTGGAAAATGTTGACATGACAGCTGTAGTAAAAAATAAATTAAAAAAAAATTCGCATCTCCGCGTTCCTGTCGCAATATATATATATATATATATATATGAATAATATCCTGTTTTTATAACAGAATAAATTGCTTCACTGAATTTCATATAAAATGAATAATAATAAAAAACGGAAAAATAAAATTGACTACGTTTGGGAAGATTCATAATAAATATAATTTCGATCAAAAAAAAAAAAAAAAAAAACACCTCGTCATGTTCAATATTAAAAATAAAATATTAAAATAAAAAAACATAAAGATATCCATTCATTGTCTTCAACAAAATAAAAAAAATCCTTAGAAATGTTCAATTTTTTTACAAATTGTGATTACAATTTTAAAGAATATTTTTACATTCTATTTTCTCTTTCTATCTTCGATTAATACTCGGATGAACATTGTATGTACTCGTACGTTTTCAAAGAAAGAAATCGAAATTCACGTCTGCGTGTAAAAGTTGAACAAAAAACGAAAAGCAACATATGATCATCACGTTTGATGGGAAAAGCATACGAGGATCGCGTGCAAGCTCCGACGAAATGGCGGGAATCGCTAAACTCTCGTCTGCTCTCGTATCGATCTCACATCCGTCCCTTCTCTTCTCTTTCCCTGCTCTTTTGTGCGAGTTCTCTTCGCTCGGCAAACCCTCGAGGAGTCTTGACAGCGAGGAAACGCTTTCCACGATTTTCCACGCTCGGTCTAACGACACATCCGGTAGCTGGAAAACATCCATCCGAAAACGCGACCGTGTGTTGATACTTCGTCGAAAGTATATCACTGCCTACTCATTGAAATTGCTCGAATTCATGATGAATCTGACACGTTTTATTTATTTATTTATTTTATTCAACGGCGAGAATTTCTTATTTTAAAGCAATGTGAAATTGGGATACGTTGATTGTTTTTTCCTTTTTTTGATTAAATTGACGAAAAAGAACGCCTATTTATTAGGTTTAGATATTATAAAAGAAAAAAGTAGAAAAAAAGAAAAAAAAATACAGTAAAAGGACGATGAATACTTCAAGGAAGGAAAATTCGTTAAATAAATAAATTTTATATTCTATGATTAAAAGAAATTAATTATCAAAGAATTTTTAATTAAACACGATGATTAACTGCATTTAAATTTGAAAAAAATCAAAATAAATCTGAGAAAGAGTATACGTCAACCTGTTGTTTTAATAAAAATTATTCGTTCGCCAATTGTTAAGTTTTTTCAAAAGTCAAAAACCGAAATTATCACCGATAATTTCCTTTTCTTTACAAAAAGTAAAAAAATATATATATATATATATATATTTTAATATTTTCCTTCATCTTCCAAAAAGAAATATTCTAAAAATAAAAATATCACTTCCCTACCTAAAAAAGCGGACGCATCATCCCCGAATCATTTTTCACAAAAACCCACCAGCTGTTTACCATTTACAGAGAGTACATTCTCCTTTTGGAACGTCGACACCCATCTTTGGCCGATGCGTAAGATAGAATCTAGAATGTCCTGGCCAGGGATAATCGATCGCGAAGATGAGTCATCTCTCCTGCGGAAATTTTCGAAGGGATGCTGTGAAGGAACGAGGAGGAGAAGGAGGAGAAAATAGGGGAGAAGCGACGTGGAACACCCCAAAGCCTGACTCGAGAGAAGCAAACGCCTCGCTCCAAGGACAAGTTTCCCACCTCGTTAACGATTAACCCTCCGCCACGTCGTCTTTCCCTTCTCTCGTTCCATTATATTCAATGTTTCCACGCTTCCTAAAAGAAGAACGATCTCGCTCCGCGACTTTACAAGCGAAACGTTTCCGAGTGGAGGCATCGATCGAGTGACCGAAAAAAAAATTGAAACACAACCAATGGAAACGCGGATGTGAATAGTTTGACAATGATTTCCGGAAACAGCAACCGGAAGTCTTCTTGCTGATCTATATATATTCATTCTCTTCCTTATTAATCGCATCGCTCATTGTTCTTTCTCGACCTAATTAATGTACTCGTTATTCTATCAAGATTTTTATTTGCAAAATCACTATAATATATAACGTGTATCGATTATTCGAATTAATTCGGATAACTGATAAATAAAAACGTCATTTTTTTCGTACCATATCCCAGGAATAAGACATTAATTAAGACAAGAATTTAGACACGAATACAAACATTGGTGGATAAATTAATCTTAATAAATACACATTCATCCTGTGTTTAAACAATTGATCATTCGAACAATCAAACCTCGAACGATCAACACTCTGTTACAACCTATCTCGTTATATTAATTACTACTTTTTCATAATTTCTAATTCTCTACCTGTCCAAACCAATTTCGACACAAATTTTCTTTGGAGAAAATCTGAAAGGGAAACGATTATATAATACATCGATTTTCGAATTTTTTACTAATTTTTTACCTAATATAAATCCTAAACGATCCATCGATCGTGCGCGCATACGTCGATAACAATTTCCTCGATCGAGATTCGAGTGTCCCCTCGATTTCCCGTAAATGAAGCCATATCCAGATAATGGCTGCTACTCGTGCTACGCGGCCTCCATTAACCAGCATTCCGCGATTATACGCGGCCGGTCCGGCGAGGAATTAATAATTTATTTCCAGCTCGTAAATTGAGCTGTCCCTGTAATAACGAGCATTGCTGAATCGCGCTCGTATGCCGTCTCATTTTATTCGATTTACTACGAAACTCACGTGCAACAGAAACGCCGCTGCGTAACACGCGTTGCAGGGATGCTTAAGTGGGCAGGGTATTTAATGCGTGTCCCATCTGTGTACCTGTGTATCGATCTATCATCCCGTAAATTTTACTGCCACGGCGATTCGAGGCTACGTGTTTCGATTGTTGCCCGAGTTCGATGCCCCTTTTGCCTGACCTTTGTTTCACGAATGAATACTTTGCTCGGGGGATGGTGTTGAGAAATTCTATGGTGATTTATAAGTAATAATATTTGTTAACAATTGCTTTATCGTTATTACAATGGTAAGGAATTATATTTCGTTATTTTGTATCTTTAAGATCGTTAAGAGAAATTCATCTGGACGATCCTTTTGTTTTGTTACATTTTGTTACGTTGTTGGAAATAAATTATGCTCGCGTAATAGGATCACGCGGTTCGTGGAAGATTCATTAACTAAACGATTTCAATTTTGCAGGAATAATGTACAGGAATAATGTAGGCAAAAATGTACGAATGTACTTCGAAGTGCATTAAGTTAATGCGGAACAAATTGGTGACCGGTATTCAAATTTCTGACATTTCTGCGTTACGATTCGGTTCAGGATTATTTTATTCGTTGCTTAATTGAAAAGCGTTGGATAAAATTCTTTGAAAATTTTTATATTTTCGAGGTACAATTTTATTATTAAATTCTGTAATAATTGCTTCAAATTACTTTTTCAACATTTCGAAACGAAACAATTGCTCGACAATAAGCTCGTACGGGATAGAGTTTTTTTTAATTAAATTAACTTCCGTTCTTTTCCATCGTCGATTTATTTTTTCCAATTTCATCGAACGAGAAACGGCAAAAGCTAGCTTTCCACGAATCGCAGGCAAGCATCAAATTTCAAGCGAAGAATATTTCCAAACAAGAATTCGCTCGAGTTGAGCACGATTACCGGCCCGGTGTGAAAAGCTGGATCGATTCAACTCGTGAACTCGCGATCGTAGATTGATCCTTTTGCACGAACCATCGTCTCTGTATCTAACGGCTTTTGCGGAGATGCTCACAATACACGTCGCATCCCTTCCACACAGGCAAAACTCGCCTTCGGTTTACATACGAGCATAGATATTAGACTCTATAGTATCTAGGTTGCTGCATTGTCGCCGTATGTGCGCTATGGTACAATAACTCGGAGGAACAGGGAACAGAAACGTGCTCCAGAAACGGAGATAGGGCGTTCGACGAGGGAACGGAAGACGCGTTGAATCGAAAACGAAGTAGGATTGAAACTGGCCGATAACGAACAGTTTTCTTTGTGTATCGTCACGTGTATCCAATGCCTTTGTCAAACGCTCAGATTGATTTCGAGGGAAGTGACTGGAAAGTGACACTTTATTCTCTATCTTCCTCGTATCGTCGAATTTATGGATAACAAATTATTTATATTAACGTTATCTCGATGAAGAATTTTATTCTTAATCGAAAGTTAAGTTTTCTTCGTTGCTGGACGAAAGCAACGGGGAAATTTTTTCGAAAATGATAGAGATATGCACGGAGTATTCGGATAATGGATAATGCTCCTATATCCCATTCAATGAAACGAAATTGGAAATGCTTAAGAAAGTGGTGAGAGTGTCGTAGAATTGGCAAAAGTATATAATTGGGAAATTCACGATCGTTAAAAAACAGAAGAGTGAAATCGTTAATTTACTTGTAAATTTTGATTATTTCAATTTTATGGTAAATAAAATGATATCAACGTTTCATTTTCTGAATTTTCTCTGACTATTTGTTCGAATGATGGAAAGAACGAGGGAAATAAATAATTAGAAAATAATGATTAGAAAATTCAGAGGGAAAAGGAAAAAGTTTCACGGAAATAAAATTTTGATATTAAAAATGACATCTGTCGACATAATATTAAAAGATAGACACGTAATATTAAAAGATAGATTAAAGATTAAAGATTAGCCCCACAAAGAAAAATATTTATCTTATGAAAAAATGAAATTAGAAACAGATGATTATCAGGTGAAAACCTATTTCAGATAACGTGAAATCAACGGCAATGTACGTATCAAGGTACAAACGTGCGTAGGAGAAAAGAAATTTAAACGAAGAGCGGCATTTGCGCCAGATAAGTCCAATTGACTCATAAATTTTATTAGTCACTCTGTGTTATTCCTTCGGCCTATACAGCACGAATTAAGCAACGTTTTATGACTTGGATGAGATTAAATTGACATCATACGTTCCAACACGTACTATCCATCAAACACTATCAACAAACGCAAACAAAAGAGCAAATCTTTCGAATAGAAGTTACGGCACATTTTTCAACCCATTACAATTTCTATATTCGTATTACAAAGACAATCTCTAGAACTATATCGAATCGAATTAAATTCTCGAATGATTACCTGCTTGCTTCCGGTTCGTTCACTCTTCCTCCATCTTATACATCGAACCCATCATCGAATCCATTTTAAATCGAAAAAGTTAAATCAACGTTAACGTCAATACCAACTTCTCTCTCTCTCTCTCTCTCTCTCTCTCTCTCTCTCTCTCTCTCTCTCTCTCTCAAAGATTAGATTTTCAATCTTCTTACACCTCTTCCCTACCACTAATAAAAATCGATTCTTGCCGATTCTTCGATTATCGAGAAATCGCATATCGCGCCATTATTACTGAACCTACTGAATTCGAAAAACCGATTTTCCTTCGGACAATCCTGTATTCAACCACGACCCTAGGAAAAACGAGATCGCAGGTGAGCGTATTCGCGATGAACGGGCAGAAAAAGCGGAGAGGATCTCTCGTTCGAAAAAGTAGATATATATGCACAGTAATCCGACCGCAACACGTTCTCTTTGTTGCCGATCTCGTGTCGAATGGCTCCCGCCTCTCCATTCTGCCAGCCTGTACACTTTCATTTTTTTTTTCCTCCCTTTCCCTCTCTCTCTCTCTCTCTCTCTCTCTCTTTCTTTTTCTCTTTTTCCTTTTCCTTCCCTTTCGTACCTGGCTGCACTCGGGATACTATATTGCGAGGGCCAAGTATGGGGCGCCCTCTCCGAGAAGGACGAAAGAATCGCTTTCCATTACACACAGTCACGCGTGGCACACGTACGCTCGGACGGGCGGGTAAAGGTAGATCCACACAGGTTGCACGTACTCGCACAGCGAAACACGTACACGTCGTTCCGCCTCGACCCGACGCACCCAGGAAGTACTTTTTATCCCCGATCCCCGGCTATCTACGACTCGATGATTCCACGGTGAAGTCGGAAACGGCGGGTTATCTCGCTTTTATCGCGGACGGACAAACAGCCCGCGCGATGCAACTCTCATAATACGATCGTTCGTGTAGACGATCAGGTAAGTTTACTGGATACGTGGACGACTGGATAGTTCTGATCGGGAAGAAACTGTGTGTGTGTGTGTGTGCGTGTGTGTAGAGACGTGGTGAAAATCGGTGAGAGGAATAAACGATCGGTCGAAACGAGGACACGAAGATTCGTGGCGGATCGAACATCGTATCTTCCGGTAGAGAAAAAGGAATTTCCTCTTGGTGGTCTGTTGGAAGGACTTTTTCTCTTTATCAATCGTTCTCGAGCGCTTAACGGGCTTAACGGGGGCAGCTTTCTCGTTCGATTTTATCGAGATTGTTTTATCTATATATATATACGAATTGATAAGGTTCGAGGAAAATGAGAATCCTTTTTCGAGAGGTGAAGTTAATGGAAGAAAAGTGGAATTTTTTTCTCTTATGGAGATTTGGAGGAGATTCGAAAAGAAGAGTTAATTAATTATTGAAATGAAAATGGGGAGAGAAGAAGTGTAAAAGGTAGCGAGTTCCAGGTAACGCGGCTTAAGAAATGCGGAAAAGGAGCAACGAAAATAACGATTACCCGGTGAGCCACAAATCAAGGCGAGGAGCGATAATACGATCGGGAAGGGAGAAGAACCGGATTCGATGAGATAGGGAGTAACGAGGTGCGACGATTACACCGGTAAAGTCGGCTACTATATTAGGCCTTTGCGGCTCTTGGACGAGCTGGACGCGATATTCCGTTCCATTTCTTCTCCATATCCCCTCCCTATTCCTTTATTATTTCTATTCCATTAAATTTACTTAACCAAGTAATAATAAATAATCGAACAATTTCCTTTCGAAGAAAACCCATCACATTCATCTCTCGAAACAAAATGCAAAATCCCTCTCCTCGAATCAAATTATTCATAAATACCAATACAATGCATTTTCCATATTGGCAATATTTTACATCGCGTAAACATATATATCCAACTATCCTAGCTATCCTCTCTATGTCCTGTAAATAAAATCTCGTCGACATTATTATTAGACTCGGTAGATCTTGTCACTCGAGACTTTGTACGTATTCTCGAGTCCCTCTCGATCCCTCTACTCGAGCGTACGAGAGACGAGCAAAATCCCTGACCTCGAAAAAACCACGGAGCACGAGCACCGCGCGGAAAAAGCAGCGAGGAAACAAGGGAGGGGGGGGGAGGGATAAACACGGCGAGGAGAATGACGGCTGCACGACCTATCGTCCCACTTCCTCGCTCGATCTAACGTCTAAGATCGGGCATCGTCTAGCCGAGCTAAACTGGTTCGATCGTTTCGAATCGAAACCAGTTTGCGATGGGTCTGGCCGATCCGTCTTGTTCACCTGCACGCAGACACCGGTACGGAACGCGTACGATCGTTAGCACGTGCGTGTGTATACACGATATCCCAGATTCAGAGATCCGATTATTCGGACGTGAAGGGGAAACAGAGAGATCGGGCTGCGGTTGAAACCGGCCGCGGTAGTTGGCCGCCTCGTTTGCCTCGTGTGCGCGACGCGTGGTGGTGGTGGCAGACGGAAGAGGAGGAGGAGGAGGAGGAGGAAAAACACCGAGGAAATCCAAGGGCCAGTTCGCCTCCTCGGTTAGACACCTCGATCTCTATTTCCGTCTGCTCGATTATTTTCCCGGGTTAAGCGCGCCATCTTATGGACATCTGGAGTTACTCTTGACCCTGAACAACTTTCCAGGGCTATCCGCGCCAGTTGGAGAAAGTAAAATAATATCGAGATGGAATTTTCTTGACTTTACGCGGTTCGATCGTGTTGAACTGAAAATATTCTTCGTGCAATATTTTTTAACCGTGTTTTCTCGAGATATATCGGTGATACACCAATGGAATGTGCTTTTTCGGAATTTGTATTTGGATATGGGTGCACCTGCGTGTTTGATTATTATCTTTGTCGGTTGATGGATTTCAACAGCTGGGTTATAAAGTGTTCTTTTATTTTTTTTTTTTTTTTTTCACTATTTTGGGAAGATCGTAAAATTTCATGCGATCGATTTCCCCGCGAATTTCTGCGAAAATATTGTTCCCAATAAAACTAAAAAACTGGTATTGGAAAATCTAAAAGATTCGAACAGGGGATGGAGAAAGAAAATCTTCCGTTAAACGTCATCTTCGTCATCTTCCTTCCTTTTTCCTTTCGATCTCCGTAAGCGGTGGAACTAATCGCTACGTGGGGGATTTCCGTAAAGAAAAAATGAAAGAACAATGCCCAACGGTAAACAATCTCGTATCTGGAAAGGTATACACGATAGGAGTAGGCGTACAGTTATGCTCAGATACTGCACCACCACGTGCGATCTACGGATGCTGAAAAGAATCACGGACTACCGTTTCTTCCTTTACGCGTAGGAGTGAAGGTATCCTTTCTCTCTCTCTCTCTCTCTCTGAATTCGCGGGAGAATGGAAGAAGAGAATGGCGCTCATGGGTCCTTACGATAATGAATTCCGGGTCTCGGGATTTGGCATCGAACGTACGAAGACAATAGGAGAGATGGTGACTTAATTTTTGACCGTCTTCGATGAAATATGATCCCTAAATTAAATATCAAATGTGAAGTTAAATAGAGCTTAATCGATATAAAATTAAAAAAACAAAATTATGGTATCGTTTCTTTTGGAGGAATGATCGTGTTTGGGATAGAAAAATATTGAATTGTAAAATTGTGGTTTTAATTGAGAAAAAATGAAGTTTTATAAAGGATACGTTGAAGACATCGCTTATCCTAATTTTTATCGAATTCAAATAAATATTCATTTTTTAAAATGTTACTTTTATCTGTACGAAATCCCTGGCAAAGGTAAATTTTAAGGATTAGATAAGGTGCTATTCTCGGCAGATAATTCTTTTACTATCACGTTCAATGGATTTATATCCGGTAATCTAGAAGAATCGGAAGGTGATATCTCTCTGACTCGTCGATAATTCTTCAATTCGATAAATCGCATTTTTTTTTTCCCCACTATCATCAGTTACCTCTTCTTACTTCTCTTCCTTGATCTTATATTATTCTTCGCGAAATTTATTACGAAACAAAACTATGAAAGCTAGATTTGTTTCGTTTAAAATTTTATCACTTATCGATGATAAAATCGATGATAAAAATTTTTTCTGGTATATTTGTAAGAATAATTCTCAAAGGAATATCGAAAATTCTCTGATCCTTTTTTATATTTTATTTAAAGACTTCCGTAGATAGTTCGTGTGTCGTGTTCTTTGAAAAATAATTTTCTTCTTTTTTTTTTAACGTTCGGATGGATGAAGAGAGAACAACGGAAAAAATTTATGTTCTGTAAACGACGTTGAGTCATTACGGGAGAGCAAATACTCGTTACACTCTGTGCACAGAAGAAAAGAGTGTCGACCTCGAGACAATGCTGCGTCTTCCATTTATCGAGAAATCGTGGGTGTGTAAATTTACGAACCGCCGTAACACGTATTCACAAAAATAAACTTTCAGAAGAGAAGCGAACGGCCTCGATATGGCCATCATCGTTTAATTTCTCTCTTAATTCAAAAGTGCAAACTTTTTGAATGGAGATATTCGAAGAACTAATTACAACTTTGACTCGTATGCGATTCTATGCGATCAATAAAAATTTTATTTCAGCTTTGAATAAGAATAATTATATTCCAATTATTCATCTTTTTTTACTAATCAAAGTGCATTAAATATACGACAATATGAATCATAGTTTCAAAGATTTTACACGAAATATCTATATCCATTCTAAGAAAAAAAAAGTTAATCCCCAATTAATTTTCTAAATCAAAAACTTGATTTTATTTAAATTAATTTCTCTCAACCACGTGAAACACCTTATATATCCAATCTCGAGTTTCGATTCCAATTACGAGCAATATCCAAGCTCGATTACGCAACGTGAAATTAAAACAAAATACCGCTGGTCTCGTTCAAAAATTCTCAAATATAAAGCAACCCAAATAAATACCAAAAATAAAATCATCGACGAGTATTATTCTTACACGCAATCATTATCGCGTTTCATTGTCTCTTCCTTTTTTCTATCTTTCTTCGCGAACAAGAGGACGTACCCTCGAGATCCCTTCTGCCCGCCAACTTTTAATAGCGAGAACCGTATTTAGACACCTGTCGGGGAATTCCTCGTGGAATGTCGGGGCGGAGGTTGCACGCTGTTCAGGAAACACCGGGCGCGGAGGCGGGAGGAGCACGGCTCGAGAAGAGAGAGAAACGGGCGAAGAAGACGCGACGCGTTACATAATAGTTGGCAGTTGGCATAGTTCTCGAACACGGCGGTCGCTTATTCACGCATGGAACTCGCGCGAGAGTCACGAGGCGACAAGGCTAAGGGCGCGTTCACACGCTGTCGGAATCGCGGGGGAAATATATCTCCGTTTCAGGAATAATTTTCAAACTGCTTGCGTGGAATTATCGCGAAACTTCGACTCGTTGAAATAACGTTCTTTTTTTTTTTTTTTTTTTTTTGCGAGAGAGCAACGAAATCAAATATCGTTTCGAGTAGAAATGTTTTTTTCGTGTCGTTTTTTTCTGGTATATTTGTAAGTTTTCGCGTGCACGTGGAATGCAATTATGTCGAAATAATATAGATATCGCGTGCTTTGGAATAAGGATGCAATTTAGAAAATATAAATTTTTTAAACGCTTTTAAGCTTCCTTATGGGATATCTTAAGTACAAAGTACTTATAAGTGTTTCGTTCGTAAAGTTCCAACAAATTGATTTAATTCTTTTTATATTATGTTTCGCTATTTTTCATTACTATTACGTTTGTTCTTAAATTCGAGGCTAAATTGCGATTACCCAACATTTAAGATAAAAATAGAGGAAATGTTCCAATTATTGAGCAGATATAAATACTTTCTTGAATAAAAGTCTGTATAAATTACAGTTTTATCGTTCATTATTTATCAAAAAAAAAATAGATTTATAATTCGCAATTATATTAATAATTATAATAATTTGACCTTTGAAAACCTTCGCTAAACTTCAATTTTTGCTCATTTAAAATTCATCGAATGCTTGGTTCCACTTAGTCGCGAGGAATGAGGTTCAATGAGCTTAATTAATTCTCTACGAATATTTTTTATACACACAAACGTGCTGGTCGACGAAAAATTATTATTCGCTCTTTCTTTCCTCCAAATTTGATAGAAATTACGAATCATACGTGAAATACACACGTTCTGCCTTATAATTATATTTTATTCCATTCATTAAAACTACATTTCGTATCTATACAAGAATTTCTATGATAGATACCTCTGATACCTGCATTTCATTCATTTTAACATAACTAACTTTTTTACATCAAACTTTCAACGTTATTACTCATTACACACTAACACCTTAATGATCGTTACACACACGTAGATTTTTTCGCATCGATACCAAAAATTATTTACTTTCTCCACGATACATCAGAAAATTCAAAACTCTCGTTGAAAAATATCCTTCATCGTTACTTCATCGGAGTACATCTTATTCGCGCAATACCATCTCGCTTACCTCATTGCTAATTACTTACTGCAACGAAAACGTTATTTTACACACAAACACACACATATATACCTCCATAATCTCAAGTATCCATCCATCGATAATTCCATCGGTCTAAGCTTAACCAGCAATCTTCTCGCGCTATCAAACTCGTCTACTATTAAACCGAGTGGAGTATGCACTAAAAGGCCGTTTACTCGGAATATGCTTTAAACACGAATCCTCGTACACGCAGAATGCACGCTGCAAACCGCACGGACGTTAGATGAAAGGAACGTGTGGATTCAGACGCGTGGGATCTGTCCAACGGTGCACCTTCGCGAGGATACACTTCGAAACAAAAAATAATACAATCTGTTTTATATATATCTTCAGATCAATGCAATATATTTGTAACAAAATATAGATATTCTTTCTTAAAGAAAAATTTTATGATTACAAATATCAAACTTGATATTAGGGAGAAAGGATGAATATATATGTTATAACAGTTGGAAAAAATATTGAAAAGATGTTATTAGCTTTGGGATATGTTGATGTTAGCAAGAATCGATATTTTTTTAACCTTTAACTTTAATTTTTAACGAAAAATAAGAAATCTCTCTGTTGTCAAGCAACGATATCTTGTTCATCTATTTTTTCTTTTTATACGAACGTAAAACTTGGATTAATTTAAAATAATGGAAAAATTAGAATGATGGTATCGTTTTGTCAGGGAGGACAAAGCACGACCCAGTTTCTCGATCTAATATCCCGATTCTAGCAATATCGTTCGAGCTAATCTCGTTGGCGAAACGGCAAGTATCCTCGGCGAATTTCATCGTCATCGTGCCTCCACGGTTCACCCTCGATCATTTCAGGAGGCGAAGATTTTATCTCCGCCTTAAACCGGTTCCCGTGGCAAGAATAATAAATCCACGCGGGAAGTAATTTTCATTCATTCAAGAATATACCGGATGAATTTTTATTCGGCGAGAGACCTCTTGCCCACCGGTTATTGTCAGCTCGATAATTTCATTTCGGTGGGGTGGTGGTTAGTTAATTTTCTTACGTTCGAAAAAATCCCTCACCGGAATACGAAACGAAATTTATAATGAATTAATATTCCAAGAATTAATATTCCATTGTTTATAATTTCTCACCACTTCCTTCGTATTTCCTGATAATTCAATAACGATTTCTCTGTTTGGGGATGATGAATAACAGAAAATATATATATCTGAAAATTTAATCAAGCAACGATATTATCCTCTGGAAAGAAAAATTTTCAAAAATATACATATATATATATATATATCTTATAAGCTGACGTTAAATATAATCCTTTATTCCTTATTTTGTTATGATCAATTTAATTTCCATACATTTGCACGTAAACGTCCATGTGAAATAAATCTTCGTCAAAATTTCAGATCCAAGCAAAAAAATTCAAACGAAGATCTCGCGATTCCTTAAAAATAAGAACGAGGAGAGGAGGGGAGGGGAGGAAGAGGGGAGAAGCGGCGAGAGCGAGATGGCTCCAATTTTACGAAGTTATCAGCCTTAAAGACGTCGAAACGGGTACCGGTTAATAGCGCGTAATCGATAATAATCGAATATATCGAGGAGCCGAGGCTTGAAACGAGGCGGCGCGCCAAAGTGGCCGGTATAAATAATTTAATCTCCCTCGTGCGCGCTCGCCGGCAGAGGTTGCCGATCCCTCCTCGACTTCGCCAACGCGGATCGTCTCTGCAAGAGGAAACGTGCAAACGTTAAGTTTCTACTTGTACATACAACTTGTACGCGCCGAAAATAGATCTTCACTTTGCAACCCTCTTCACTCCCCCCTCCCCATCCCTCAACTATCAATCTCGGTGTCTTTCCTCCGCTTTTCTTGGATCTAAGGATTTCCTCGTCTCGTTTATGTCGCGTTCGTTACGTCTTCGAACGTCTATCTTCGAGAAGTTATTTAATTATGACGTAAGTAAGAGAGAGAGAAAGAGAGAGAGAGAGAGAGATGAGGTTGGTTGATTGGTACAGAGAAATAATTCTAATAGGGAAAATGGGAAGAAATACTTCGAAACGAATTTGTTGAAAGTACTTTACGCTATACCAGATTCTGATTCATCGATAAATGTTGGACGAGTTCCAAAAAGATCGTAAATATTCTATGGTTTTGAAGAATGTAATTTTGAAATTTTGAATATGGTCCTCAGAGATTTCCATAATTCTTCTCCGTGTATCTTTTCACTTTTATCCATTTATCCATTTTTGTACAACGACATCTTATAAACTTTATTAATCATCGAATCGAGATTAAGTTTGAAACTGATTTAGACTTTCCAAGATCCAAGTATCGCTTTTTTATCAGTGCGATGTTTAATATACGGAAACTTGTTAGAAGAACGTGAATTGATAATAAAGGTATTGGAAGGATTTAAAAAAGTTCAAGTTGTACAAGGGAGTCGCGAATGGCGTAATACAAGACGTGGATTTTATGTAAATTTATGGTATCGAGGAAAGTATCAAAGGAAGGAGGTCGATTTATATGCGGCTTCGCTTTCGCGGAAACTGGTAAGCGTGATCTTGGTGTTCGACGCGCCATTATACGCGACCGATCTTCGATACTTGATATTCAGAAGTGAATCTAAGAGTTTCCGCGCCGCAATTTGCATTGCTAGCGTAACTCGGGATGATTTGTAAGTTTCTCGCAATATCGGCGACATCCAACCATGTTTTCGATGATTTTACTTGCAGAAACGAGGCCGAGATTCTTCCAATACCATTTACCAATATATATACATCTCGAATCGTCATTAATCTATATATCTATGGATAATATTCAAATAATTGAGAAATTTATCGATTAATTTCTTGAAAAAAAAGAAAAAAAAAACAAAAATCAAAGGCTGTACAATCGTTCCTTTAACAAAAAAGAAACTATTATATATATCTCGAATGTATCAATCCACATACCTATAATATAATATAATATTCGAATAATTGAGAAATTTATCGATTGGAGATTAATTTCTTCAAGAAAAGAAAAGAAATAAAAATCAAAAGCTGTACAATCGTTCCTCTAACAAAAAAGAAATTATGATTACATATAACTCGAATATATTAATCCACATATCTATAATATAATATGATATTCGAATAATTGAGAAATTTATCGATTAGAGATTAATTTCTTGAAAAAAAAAGAAAAAAAAAACAAAAATCAAAAGCTGTACAATCGTTCCTCTAACAAAAAAGAAACTATGATTATATATATCTCGAATGTATCAATCTACATATAGATAATATTTTAAGATTAATTTCTTGAAAAACAAAAATCAAAGGCTGCACAATTATTCTTCTGACAAAAAGAAATTATGATTAGCTACTTAGGAAAAACTAAACGTAAGTATCCTTCGAGAAATTCGATCAAAATAATTCGACACTCCTCGACAATACGTTTCACCGTTTCACAATTGATACCATCGTAAATACATTGTTGGAATATTTATAGCCAGGCTAAATAAGGGGGGGGAAGCAAGACCTCGATACCCTAGCCCCCAAATAACGCGAAACGATAATCATCAACGTAAGGAAGTGAACCGTCCACCAGCGTTTCATAAGTCGACGCGAGGAGAGGCACGATCAAAGGTATGATTTACCAGTGCTTGGACTAGGTTGAAACTATCGAGGATTATCTCGACGTTCCGCATAGAACGCGGTATATACGGCTCGATAGTGCACGTTCAGGGGCGTATATAGCGACAGCCTCGCGCTGGCGCTTCCTATAAAGAGAGAGGAATATCGCGGGCATTAATTCCGGATAGGGGGCAGGAGGTTGGTGAAGATTGTAGATGTTGGGTGTATACGGCCAACCATCGGTCGATTAATTAAATTCTACGATTTAAACTGTAATCCTTGCCCCCTACCGTCGCGTGAAAAAAAAAAAAAAGAACGTGATCGAGGCGTTCGATAACGTTTCATTAACTACGTTTTAATTAGGAAATATATACTTTTGAAAGGGTGGAGAGTTAATCGTGAAAGAAGATTTATACGTATTTAGAAAATGAGATGGTAGGAGATATAACAGGAATTGGATTATGACTGGGATGCAATTTGTTTGTTTGCATTTACAGTTAAGTAAACTAGACAAGATCTATGATTTTCGTTCGATGATTTTTCTCCATCTCCTTTAAAATTAATGTTGGAATGGTATAAAAATCAATGTAACGAGAGAATTATATCGATATCTTGTTCACATAAAAATGAAATTTAAATATGTTTTGTTAAGAAAAATTGTTATGCTAAGATTATCCTCTTGAGAATACTTTGAAACGAGAAGTTAAATTTTTCGAGATCGTTTCGTCGATAGTATAATAAATTTAACAAGGAGGATCAGATTAAATTTTTTCGTAAACGAGTGTCGAGGCAAAATTCTCGTTTTTAACGAACCCCAGGTAAAGAAGGGGAACCAAAATCGAGAACAAGTCTGTGAACGTGAGGGGGAAACGAGCTGGAATTTTGTAGGTCAGAAGGAAAATGGGAAGAGAAAGAGAGAAAAGCATCGACGTCGTAAAACAAAGGACCGAGGTCTGACCTGACTAGCGTAGTAATTGCCTAGATTCTTGCTTTCCTTTCCGTTCTTTGCCTTTGGTCCATTTGCCAGCAACCATCCCGATTAAACCTTGCTTGTCAATAGACCGTATCAATGCCAATCTAATTCTTTTCTTCCTAATTACATACTTACATAGAAATAGAGCAAGAATCGCAAAATCTCTTGATGAAAAATAAATCTTTATTCTTTAGAAGAAAGAAAAGAAAATTTCTTTTACCAAAGAAAGCTACTTTCATCTTTCCATTATTACTCAAAAAAAAAATAATAATAATAATAATAATAATCTCTTAAAGAAAAGAAAAATATTATATTCACAGCGAATCCCACAAATCTACACGTCAAATCACGAGAAAATTATTTCGCGTGGATATAAAATAAAGAAATGAATCACCGTCAATGGATTCAATCATTAAAGCAAATACGCGATAATTCCTCGAGGAAATTCTTCTGTTTTGCCCGGAAATCGTAATACGCGTAATTTGACTGGTAGCAATGCGATCAACCTGAATGCAATCAGAGAGACGTGGAAACCGCCTGGTCAGGCTCCTTTTTAAGGAAAAAGTCAGCGACCGCTTAACGACTGGCAAACTGGGGAGGATCTTTGCCGGTCTTGGTCGTCTCTGCGATTCTCACAGAGCCTGTTCCACCTTCATCCCGGTTAAACTGTGAACGATGCACACCGTTTCAACATCAACCGGTATTATACACCGTAGAGGAGGTCCCTCATTGTGGACTGGTGTTTACGGGCAGCTTTTATGCTCGTCGGCTCGACGGCCATGTTCAAAGCGCGGAATAATGCCAGGCGTTGATGCGTTTAGAGTTTCTTTTTCTTCCTCGCGATCTTACGGCCCTAACGTTGCATTAACAGTCGTTTAGGAACTCTTCGATCCTGTCCCTCGCCTCTTTCATTCCCCTCGAACACGGCTGTTTATTAACAGTTGTTCAGTTTCGTTAAAGGAAAGTGTGGATCAACGAGTCAATCCAACTTGCCATCTGATTATCTCCCGGCAATTGATTCGAATCGAAACGATTTCGATTTTTCTACGTCGAAGCGTTTTTTTTTTTTTTTTTTAAAGAGCGTTTTTAGTTATTTGGTAATACTATGATGAAATGCAATCTTCTCAAATCTAATTTGTATTATTGAATATTTTTTGCTCTCCCCCATGAATTTTATACGATAGTATAATTTAAATTAAATTACCTCTAGTGTCAGGAAAAAAACGTGAAAGTTGCGGATTTCTCCATTTGACAATTCGTGCAAAAACCAGTGTGCCTGAAATACGCTTTGTCATGTGAAACATGCTTACTGATCTCAAGAACGAGACATTTTCACATTCTCCCTTCAATTTTATACATACTGTTTGACATCTCTCAAACTTTAAAAAATTTCTGACAAAGCAATCCTTTCCAATCTTAAAAATATTAATTTTTTTTTCCTAATTTCACTATTCTTCTCTTTATTCAAGTATTATATTCACATTAAAAATTAATCCTTTGTTTCTATCGAGCATTGTCCATTCAACTACAAGGCCAATTATCCACGTGTTAAAATATTTTTCTAGCGCGCCAAGATTTTCGTCACCTCGTTTCCATTTCATCTAAGTATCTCAAACCTGTTACATATATATATATACATACATGCACACTGGTCAGAATCAAGTAGAAACGTCTCTTTGTATTTTGACATATACCCTCGTTTACGTTATCGCACACGAGTATACACGTCAATAACTCGCACACGTGTGCGTTTCATTCTTCTTTCTTTCCTTCTTTCTTTTTTTCCTTTTCTTTTTTTCTTTGCTCGCACAATACACGTATTAACTCGTTACGCAACGAGCAGCCACGTTATATGGGTCGGTAGTAACGCTGTCGCAGATGTAATGAAACGAGACTCTGAACGCGTGCAAACACGCGCCACGATCGCACACGTAGTCATCATTCAACTGGAAACTAATCGAAACTGGAGCGCCATTGTGTATACCTGGACACGGAACACGCAGTGGCCCTGCTAAAATTTACTTGAGGCGGCTTAATAATAACGAAGATACCCTCTAAAGACGATTTTTTTTTTTTTTGGAAACTTAATACTTTCGCGCATTCTTATTCGTAAGTGTTGGAGATAAAAGAGATATATTTATTAAAAGGATCATCAAAGAAAGAATATTAATAGACAATTGTTATTTAAATATCCCTTTTTAATTAAATTCAACATCCAATTTATATCGATTTATTGTATGCACGATTGTATGAATTTTGTAATATACGCGTGTGTGTGTATCTCTTTCATTGGCAGTAATTATTTATAAATTTCAAGTTTTGTCAACGTATCTGTGCGAGTTAACAATTAATTAATTCATCTACCATCACATCACAATTATCCTCTATAGACTTATGTATAAAGTAATTGAGATAATTGAGAAACGCTTTTACTTAAGCAAACACGACACGCCGCATGAGTAGAACGACCGGTATAATACGATTGGTAATACGTTTCATTGATTCATTATGTTTTATGTCTGAGAGAAACGACATCAGAACAGACATACGGTATATCTGTTACACGTACCATGTAAATCTCGTAATAAGATAATGTTCATTACGAGGAATCTACATCGTTAGAATTCCCACGGGTATGCTCAATGATGAAATTAACGTAATTGGAACGGCCTTGATAGATTAAAGAGAAACAATCCACGATTTCAAACACGCACGGATAAACAATTTCCTGTGTACGGGATCATCTCTGCTAAAGTGAAATTTCATTTCTGCGGGATAAATGAAACGTGTATAATCAAACGACATTACCAACGAAACGAATTAATTTGTAATCCAATTAAAATTCTTTTTCGAATATACAAACACGTTGTAAAAAAAAAAAGCAATTAGCCACGTCCCCTTCGTATAATTCTAGTCACTCGGATTCGTTAAAGGAACGAATATAAAACGATCGTGGATACCATTACTTTTCTACAAATAATTTTATTGTTCATCGGAAGAAGATTTACGAGCGGATCGTGATCGCGTTTTACTTTTTGCCCGAGCTGTACCACCGGTTAGGTCGGCTGGTCCACTGGGTGAACGAATGGTAGGCCTCTGCGAGCCTCTCAGATCGACGATAGTGACGAATTAATACCGCGTGAAATATTAAAAAAAAGGAGAAAAGAAAACAATTTTTCCTCGCCGTTTTTATTTCGAGTATTTCATCTTCGAGAAAAATAATTTGGAACGGGACAAAGCGAGAATAAATATTTTTAAAACGTTATTTATCTTTGGCAAATATTAATATTTTAATCCTGTATTCAGTTGCAAATAATGCAGCATGCGAATAATATTTTTAACGCGATTGAGGATCCTATTTGTTTGGACAAAAATACTGAAACTTTTATAAATAACTCTGCGAATGTTTATAACAAGAATACCCGTGATAAAAAAAGAAGATATTCGTTATGAAGTTTCATTTAAATTCCATTATTTTAAACTTATGTTTGAAGGAAGAAAAATTTGCATGAATATTCACAACCTAGCAATAAGTTTTATATATACAGGCATGAAATAATCGAGTCTGAAAACGAGTATTTATTTTGTGATAAAAGAGAAAATAAAGATAAAATTCAAAATAATAATTTCGTAAGATTTTGCTTCTGGAAATTGAACGGTAGCAATGATAAAAGAAAGAATAAATTTCCTAATTGGAAATAGAAACGAAACGATATCGGCATAATGGTAGCAATGAACGTTCGACCGATCGTTCGTGGCGATGAATTGGAAGGTAAAAATGCAATGAACGGATCGAACAAGTGCAAAGAGTTAATGTAAACGGGCATTACGTAAATCAAAGCTTGACTGATGAACGTAACGATGCTGGAGCGCCCATTAAAAAAGGATCTCGGGCTTAATGATCGGGCTGTTCGATCGGCAATGAAATCGACCTTGATCTCTTGCGCATATACGCGAGGTATTCATAGATAGCCTCGATTATTAAGGTCGTCTTCTATGAACCGACTGGAACTGTGCATTTATGCAACCCTCTTTGTCTATCGCCGTATGAATGGAAATACTTTACTATACTTTCGTTCGTGCATTTCAATGCCAGATTCCAGAATTCAGACGAATTAAATATGAAATAATTTTAATTATATATTACAGATTCGCCTCGATACCAAAATATCCAATAAAAAATTAAAACAAAATTGCGATATTTTGTAATAAAATTTAATATTTAATACAATCTCGTTATCTCGTTCCATTTATCTCGTTCCACACGATCTAAAAACTTGACAAATGGATTACAACTTTCTGCTAAAATTTAACATAAAAATTTTTCCCGAATAATTAAATTTGTATCCCTAATTTCCGTCACGGGAATGAGCAACGATAACGCTAGCGAGGCAAAATTTTTTTTTAAAAAGGAAAAAGAAGGAATTTTTAAAAAGGATTGAAAAAAGAAGAAGCAATTTATAACAGGCCACAGGTTGAAAGCGGGCTGTTCCCTATATTTAGCCCACGTCCACAAAATTAAATATAATAAAGGAAACGCGAAAGCGGGCACGCAGTGGTTCGTAGGCTGACCGTGCAAAGCACACAGAGCAGGGCTCGCAAATATTTAGCCTACTTGCGTACAGGGAGCGCAAACAAATATTAAACCTGTTGACGGAGCGTGTATCTACGGAGCCTCGTATTCCAGAAAATTTTCCCTTCCATCGCGAAAACGGGATGCAAATTTCAGGGCCAGGCCCTGGTTTCCGCTTCACCTCGCTTTCGAGGGATTCCGAATAAACCGGAAACGGTTAAATAACGAACGGGGGAAAGTATGGGGGAAGAGAGAGAGAGAGAGAGAGAGAGAGCAATTGTGACATCGTACCTCGTTGTTATCGCGATGCTTAGGGGCGAATTGCCATCCGGTCAGACCGGTACGGTAACGGCCTAATCTCGATATGCCAGGTTAATCAGTAATGTGACACGTGAAACGTGTGTCGCATAACGTAAGGGCGATACGAAGGGAAAAATGGCAAGGAGTACAACAGCAGATACGAAAAACGGCGCCTTTGTTGCAACTTTGGCGATTGCAATGCGTGCTGATACGAAGAAAATAAGGGTGAGAGAAGTTTACTCTCGCTTTCGAGATCGTTGATAAGGTACAAAGATACTTTGTACGAATATTTTGAGAAAATGAGTGAGTGATACGATTAAAAATATCATATCTATTCCCAAGAAATATATAAAGAATCGCGTTTTATTTATAATATAACGTAGCATGGTGAACGTTTGATGTTTCCATGCTTTGGCTTTTTCAATCGAAACAACAAATTTTGGAAAATTGTTTTTATACGTTTGAACAGATTCGCGCGCAGTTCGTTGCTCTCACTATCGTTGGAAACGAGCGGACCCGGACTCGTGGGTATTGGCGCGGGGTATCGGGAGGGCGGCTTAACTAATTTTTAACCCCCTTTCTACTGACCAGTTCCCCGTGCACGAAGCCGGCATCGACGTTTGCTGTGCCCAGGTAAATTCGAGTGCACACGTCTGTCACGTTTGTACCGGGAATAAAAACAATAACGGGACGACCTCGAATGCTAGAACCAACGCTCGATACTGCATTCGTTTGATTTTTCTTTTATATATCGACGATGCTTCGATTTAGTTCGCGACGACTATTCGTGTCTGCCTTTCACGGAATTCTAAAACTTCGATCTTCTCGAAATCATAAAAGACTAGCCGATAAACCGATGAATGGTCGTTATTGTCGTTATAAATCGATGTTCTAAGTAAATAGAATTACGTGATCGGAAAAATTAAAAATCGCTATCTTCTTCTTCTCTGGTCAATATTTCTATCGATATCTTCGTTTTCTTCTTCACATTCTTACGTAAAACGATCATCTAATTAAAAAACTAATTTGTCAAAAGATTCAAATTTATTATTTGTACGTTCAGAAGAGGCTAAAAATACGCGAAATGCGCATATAATAAATTAAATCGTATCCCTCTCCCCTATCCCAAAAATTCCTGCGAATACAATACCAATTTGAGAACGAGAACGATACGCGAACCCAGGGGAAACCAGTTTCGAGAGAGAGATCCGAGCAGCTGTGGATCGCGGAGCGGGTTATCTAATTTTCAACCCCACGTATTACGTGAATGGGCGTAAGTTGCGTACAATAGATCTCCCCAGGTAAAATGGAAAAGACACCTTGGCGCCGTATTGTTCGAAATAAGCAGACTGGGTAGGGATCGAGAAGAAAGAAAGAGAGAGGAGAGGCGCGGGGTGGGCCACCGTAGGGGAGGGCTCAGACCGAAATTATTAATTACGCTTTCCGCGCACGGATATCCGCGTGCACCCGGATGTCCGTGACTCGACCGCGCACGCGTGTGCCTCGTAGCGTTTAGAATGCGTGAACGTGCGATATGCGTATCACTCGGCTCATCTCTTTCGCAGATCGTAGATATCTTTCGCGATCTCTATAGTTTACGTACAACCAGCGTTAAATGTATTTTCCGCTCGTCGTTTATTTTCTGATGTAACGTCGTGTCTGAAGCATGGATAATAAGTACGGTGAATTATTAGTGTACGTTTGGGTTACTTTCTCGCGGTTGAATGAATACAGGATGTCGCGTAAACAGAGAGACAGAGAGAGAGAGACAGAGAGAGAGAGAGAGAGAGAGAGAGAGAGAGAGAGAGAGAGAGAGAGAGAGAGAGAGAGATAGTTTAGAAAAATGAGAAAGTATCCGTGTACACTGTCGTTTAAAAGGTTGGAATTAGCGAGAAATGATTATTTCTTCGTCTCTTTAAACAAATTTTAAGTATTTTATTTATTGATTCTTCTTTGTATAAAGTGTACGAAGTCAACGTTCGAAATTATTTATAGAAGCTTCTTTATTTCGTGGAAGAATAAGACTGTTTCTAAACTTTTGAACGGTAATGTACGCTTTGTTTGATGTCGTGGGTAGATATTATTATTAGACAAATTTATTATTTGAAATATTCATATTTTTGTACGTGATGAATCAACGTTTGAAATAATATATCTCATTTGCTACAGGACGTCCTGTATATTTATATATACCGAGAATATAAACAAGATTTGAAATTATAATTTGATTACCAGAGTAATTACATCGCCTATGAGATTTTCAGATTATCATGAAGATGATTATGGTTGTTTATAAGTTTTTATAAAAACTGTATAAATATAATTTCGTTCTGGCGAACGCCCCGGTTGGAATTCTAATTTAAAAATCAACGAGTTGAACATTTATATGTAATGTAAATTTGTTATTTTTTTCTTTAATCTCTGTAACGATTTAATATTCATCCAGAATTGATCGATCTTTTCAATTTTGAATGAAAATTTATCAATTTCATCGTCAGAAATTATATCTATTATGTTATCGTTATTGCGCAATTACTACTGGAATAATCGTAGATTATACTGTGATAATACAGACACGTTTTCGAAGTTATAAATATACGACAAAATAATACCTAAATATCTAATTCAAGTTAATCATAATTATAATGGAATAATAAATTTACTTTTATTCGTGCTATTTCATCAAAAATAAATATATTTTTACTATACACGTCTATCGATATTCGCACAGAGGTTCTTAAAATTAAAATAGAACTTATCGAAATAGAACTTATCTTCTACGCGAAGTCAATGCTTCGTCAAATACGTAACGTAAATAAAGACATATAACGTAAATAAAGAATATAAAGAAAAAAACTTTAATCTTTATTTATCATTCTCTTCTGTATCATTTTTATGTACTTATCTACGCTACGTGTAATAGCGGATCATTTAGCAATTATGTACAACGTAAAAATATTCCTTGGCAAACGTGACTGCAATTTTGTAATACACGAGAAGAGGCAGAATTTTTGTTCTAACGACAAATAATATTCTATACACGTTACATTTCATTGTTAAAATGCATATTACGACCCAAATATTTCAGCATACGAGACAATTGGATAACATTTTCAATGCGATACGAGATACTGCATAAAAAGAAATTTCACATTTTCCATTTTCCCTGCAGAAATTATAAAAATAATGAATCCAACGAAAATATGGCCGACTGGAACGAATGAACTTTTTTTTTAAACGCGTTTAATGATGAACCAATTTCAGATTTTAATGAACTCCAAGTGCCTCTGCGTAACAATAAAAGCCTTCCCTCGCCCTTTAATTAACCGTATCGGGTTTGCAACAATGGAACGAAATCATTGGACGTAATGATCTCTACGTTTCCCAATTATACGAATTACAATGCATCGGGGAAGACATTGTCCCTTAACGAACGCGAATAATTTTTATCTTTACCGTTTTTTTTAATCGATTGTTCAACTAATGATTACTCGAGCATTTTCAATCCAATAAAACGGACTATTAAACATCAGTTTATCAGTGAAATTTTGTTATCCGAAATTTTATTCGAGAAAATGATTCAAACGTTAAACTCTGTATAAAATATGGATGATCTTGTATTAATTAGAACTCGAAACTGTTATTACATTCCCTCCTCCCTCCCTCTTCTGTTAAATTAGCGAAATAGCGCAATCAACAGCTATTCAAACGAAATGGCAAATTCGTAATTACATCGCTATACACCGAAAACAGTTCCGCCCAATTTTCAAAACTTTTCGTATAATGTTAAATTAAATTATTTTGAAAATGCTTTATAAAATTTTGATTTGAATTGATTCGATTTTTCGAACAACTTTCCATATAATTCTTTAATTCCTGTGCATAATTTTGTACCTTTCACCCGATTAAAGCCGATACATTATTCATTACATCATTACATCGATCGATTAAAACGTTCATCATTAATCAACATTCGATTCAGGATCAAATCGATCAAATCTACTTCAATTTACCTGGCATCAATCACAGCCCAATAAAAACTCCAATCCTTTCCATTCCGTAGTCCGCCACCATTATCCGGCACAATTTGCTCGAATTGTCCCTAATTGCTCGAAAATTTTAATAATTTCATCGTTGCATCGCTCGAACTACGAATCAAGTTATATCGTACTCGTCACGGTCGTTCTCATTTACTTGTATTTGGGTCATATAGCTACGCTCGTTTCGCGGCGAATTCCGTCTCTCCTTCGTTCGGATCGCGCAACAGGAATATCAAGAAGGGCCTCCCCACGTGCATGGCAATGCACGGCACAATTTCGTGCATCGTCCGCACGGGACCGTGTCGACGCGATGCACGAAACTCGAACAACAACAGGTGTGCAATACGCGTCGATATCCACGGCCACGTTCGCCAAGGAAACTGGGTTAGAAAAATCCATCCTCGAGACTCGGCGGTGATCGGATATACATCGAACGAGAGGCGAGGCGGTGAACTTGAAAGCGAGAAACGATACCGACACGCCGATTCGAGGCTGCGGCGAGACTTTTCGAATGCTAATTGGCCGACATTGATATTCACGGTGGGAGGATTTCGAATCGGTGGATTGTGGTGGGAAATCGTGTTGCTTCGTGGGGGATGCGCGATGAATAATGTAAATTTTCAAATTTGCAATTGTTTCGAAGCGAGTGTTATTGATTGGTTTGTTTCTCTTTTCTCGAGAGTTGAAGTTTTGGATGGGGATACAGAGAATTTAATATTAACGAATTCATTGATGTTAAAATAATTTTTTTTTTTTTTTGAAGTATTATAACGTTGATATTGATCGAGAAAGATGAGAGAGTTTAATTTTAAAATTTAAATTATTTTCGCAATTGAAAGAGCTATAGATAATTCGAATTATAGATAATTTTGCAAATGATTTTTCGAATGATTATCTATTATAGCGAAACGATTTGTAGTCGATAACAAATTAATATCAACGATACAAGACCAATGAATTCTGTGATCAACTGGGAGGAGGAAGACAAGCGTGGAAAAATGATGGAAGGAAAACGACGATTATTAATTGCGAATTTCCAATCTTGTTCCATGCAAGACCAATCGAAAACAATGACCATTAAAAAATTCATTGTACGCTCGAATCAGCGTGACGGTACTATAATTGAAGTAATTGGAGCGACGCGATGTTGATTCGCATCAACGAACGTTTGACCATCCGTAACTCTGACAGATCGACGACTATTTCTCTATATTTATCTTTTTTTTATTTTTTCGAATTTGCCGCCGCGACGCTGTCTCGAAGATCGCCGATTCGATGTCCTGGAGTCTCGATTATGTATCGAAACGTGAGTATCACGTCTTGACCGTGGGACGAACGACAACCCACGTTGCCTCGTATGATTTATAGACAATAAAAAATACGAATCCCCTCGTCCGTGTATCATAAACGCTTCAATAATGATCGGTCGCGTAGGTAGAAAACTATTCAGTTTCAAATTTTATTCGCGATGGTACGAAAGATTCAAATTTCCCGATGAAAAATATATTTCTGGATGTATTCTATTGCAATTTCAATATTGATTTTTCATTTTTTCAAATTGTTCTATTGAGTATATATATCGTTATATAAAACTTTTCGGGAATAATTATTTTTAGGAATAAAAGATACCAAAAAATTGAATTTTTGTCTGAATGAAATATTTTTAACAGATATTAATTAATTATAATTTATTCATATAGAATTTTGGTTCAATTTATAATTTTCAAAATTGTTAACTGAACTGCGATTTATAATGTTAAAAAAATTGTAACATACGATACAAGTGATTTTAAATCGTTTAAAATATCTTTCTAATGGATTTATGATTTTATTGGAATTGAAAATTTTTGCACGTAAAAAGAAAATAAAAGTAAAAATCGTATCGTGCATAAATAACATAAATCATTTTAATCGAATTAAAATTAGAATTCTTACGCGTATTCGTACAAACGATATAAATTCAAAAGAAGAATTTATAAAACAAATAATTTCAAAGAGATTCATTTTGTTATTTTATTTTCATTGAAATTTTATTCAAGCAATTCAGTTGATGAGCTTAAACAAATACTCGTTAAATGCCACGAATTATTATTTGCAAATTTGGAAGATCAAGAACCATTAGAATTTTAAAATGTTCTAATTACAATTGCGCGCGCTTATTTAACTAAATATGGCCGCCGCAGCTCACCAACAATAAATATAATTAAACGTATTGAAGATTCGATTGATAATAGAATACCGACTGAAAATCGACTGATTTTATCGAATCGAAATGATTTATTTATGAATTCGTATCAATATTTAAATTTAGAGCATGGCAAAATTCAGATTGCATATTTGACAACGAAAATTGTCAATATATGTATGTGTGCGTGTGTTATTTCACTCAAAATATAATTTGTCACTCGTCCCACGGTCGCGATGTATTTTATACAATACAAGTCCAATGTTTATACATGTGTCCACGCAAATTGCGATTTAACCAAGACAAGAAAGGAACACCTGTTCTTTTATCTAACTTTCAACAATATTTATCGGAAGATTCAGCTATAGCAAAATATGTTTATGTTTTTTACATCTCGACGCGATATATTAAACGAAACGGAAATACTTGTCTACGTTTCTAACTACCTCGTTCGTAGCTACGCAAGAAACGTTGGACGTGTCTTGTAATTACATGCAAACGAATAAAATATCATTGACTCACTTGACGTTTCCTCCTGTTCCGGAATCGTAGAAGCAACGCCACGCTTCGTGGTAATCCAATGGACACTCAAAATACACAATAATAACTAATGTTTCACGAAACAATAACACGACTTTTCACAAAGCACAAGAAAAAGTAACGTTATGCACTCGATACGTTTATCGACGCAGCTACGAATTTGAAAACGCGGGAATGGCGTTGAATTTAGAAATCAAACTACGTTTTTAAAATTGTAAATGAATCGGCGTTTCGATGTAAAAACCGCGAAGAGACGCGGTAACGCGTCTTCCAAAATGCCCCTCGGCGATGACATTAATGTTTATTTACACCGTTCACTCACTCACGGCTTCGAATAAACGAGAGAAACCACCAAACCGAAACACGACACATACGATCTACTCCATAAGAGCGCTCGCGGCAGACTGACAAGTGACAATAAGCCGGCGCAGCCCCACGCGCCACGCTATCCCTACTCAAGCGCGTATACAATTCACGCATGTCTATTATATACCTGCCGTACATTCCTTCCTCTCGTGTCTTCAATTATTCGAGAATCTCAAGAATCGAGTACTTCATTTTTTAATAGTTTTCACTTTCCGAAATAATTCTGTAACACGATTGTCACCCGCCATACTGCTACGAACTAGACATTTGCGCCATCAGACGACAAGTTGTGGTAACTATACAACGGTTACTCGAAAGAATATCGAATAAATATATCGAAGTTAAAAAATAATATTTATATTATTTTTTATTTTGCTATTATGTTAATCTTTTGTAATTAATAAAGAGAAATTTTATTTTGATTTTTAAATATTTTTATTATGTAATTTTATGAGATTCCGATATTTCTAGTAATAAAATATATCGATAACTTGCAATTCATTTATCGATAAATATCGATGTTTTAATATGGCGTGAGTAGTAGAATGTCTTCGTCGAATATGCAAGCATTTATTTTTTAATCAATATGATAAATTTGTGAAACATAAAGAAGTGATAAAGTGATTTAAAGATGTGTTTAAATTTCAAAAGTGTAATCATTCGTAATATATATTATATGTTCTATTTTCATATATGAAAATTATTTTATGTAAATTTATTCTACGTATTTTACGTCGCAATAAGAACAACTATTATCTTGTCAAGGATAAACGTATAGTAAGTATACTAGAAATAGTGAAAATGAATTTATCAATTTAGAATTGTCAAGGTAGAGTAAGTTTAGTAAAAAATTCAAATATATGCGCATAATAGATCATAGAATAGATAATAAATATGTAACTTTGGTATCTTCGCTTATATATATATATATACAAGTATACAAGTATATATTTTGTATCAAATTTTTTTACATGCAATAGGATACAAGTACAAATGAAAAATAATTATGCACTTTCTATAATAATGAATATATTATGTTATTTATATTCAATTTTCAAAAGTAACGATAAAATCAAATACTTCTATATACGTAACAGATAATAGTACATGATATTGTTGCATCCCATGATACTAACCTGCATTATAACTGAAATATAAGATTATTCTCTTCTTTAACTGCAGAAGTGCATTTCAGTGGTCGGTATAGAAGTTTTCTGTTAAAGCAACGACCGTTGGGACAGAATCGATTTCACCCTTTCTCTGAAGATGGCAACAACTCCCACAATCCTATGAATATTAAAACTGTGACCAACTTCAATCGATTAACGAGCAAACTTCGTCTAATTGTTGGAACGCTAATTAAAATCAAGAAGTTGGAACTAAATTAGGTATGTGCCTTCAAATTTGAGAGAATTTCGTATGCATATTCTTAACAAATGAGAGAAAATTAGAATATTAGTATTAGAATATTGAAATTAGTATTTAATTATTAAGAATGGCGATATCGAAACGATATAATAGTATCGAAAAGAACATCAGGTAAATGAAATTTTCAAAACGTCATTTTAACATCTTGAAGTTGTATATTTTAAAATATAAAAAAATCATTTTAATATGTAATATCTAACAATAAGAATTGCATGTATCGTATCAAAATAAAAATATTTGTAGAAATTCTAACTTTCATATACATAATATCTAAAGAATATTCGAAATAATCGTGTTTATCTTAATTTGTTCCTCTGTGAAATTCATTTTAGATAGAGTTTCATAGTATTCGTACTAGTTAGTATTAGTTTGAAATAAATTTAGACGATACATTCTATGGGATTGCTAGTCGAGGTGATATTGTCTTAGTAAGTCTTTCGATGGCAAGCAACACACCGGGGAGTGCACTTTCTACGAAATTCGATACGAAGAGCAAACTCGATTTAAGCTTTGGTCTCTTGACTCCTACGTCTTCAACTATTGCAACCAAGTGACTCGCATGTGCTCTTATTTACAGGAAAGATGGAACCGTGTGTCCCTAGCGTGTGTCGCCAACCACTATAAACTTCAGAAGGCTGCAATTACTTCACTTTGCACTTTTTCAACCAACATCGTTTAAAGTGAAACCATGCTGTGTATTCTGTCTTTTAAGGTACTGTTCTTTCAAAGTATTAATTTAAAAATTAGTGTTCATAAAGCTTTGTAGTATTATGAGGTTAAGAGAGTATTATAAGAAAAAGTTTTCTTGTTGTATCATAGTAGAAATAATTTTTCATTAAACAATGCTATATATTTATATTCAATTGCATTATATATCTAATATATAATACATATTTAACTATTATTCTACAACTGTTATTCTACTATTAAAAATATAATGAAATTTTTCATACAAAAGTTATTTTATTTGATGGGAGAAGCTTGATAGAAAATTGAAATTATTTTCATCATTTTTTTTAACAATTTCAATATAAACTTATTTAAAGAGTGAAAGTATTTATATTAATGAAGTCATATAATTCTATTATTGTTAACTTATTTTACACTTCAACGTGCGTTCAATAATATACGTGAAGTGTAAATTTGAAAAATAATTTATTAGCTTTATGAATATTAATATGGATAATATTTATTATATTATATATCATAGTGTAAAAATAATGGAATTTAAAAATATTTTTTAAAAAGAATTCAATATTTAATGTATTATTATTATTATTTATAATTAAATGCTAAATATATGATAATGAAATATTTTTAATAATTGGAAATTTAAATCATTAATAATTAAAATTCATATCGATCGTCTATTGCAATATGCGAAGTAATTTATTGTAATACCTGTTACAATATGCAACGTAATTAATCATGAAATTATTGCATACTTTATTTAATGAAATGATAATGTGCAATTTGATACATATTGTACGTATTATTTCGATAACGAAGTAGAAAATAGTAGAAAATAGAGGGGTAGCAGTTTGAATTGGTATTAGCTCGAACAATTATCATTTTCTGGCTTGTCGATACGTTGTCATACGATGCAAATAAATTAAAACCGATTCTGGGTCGAATAATTAAAACAAAGGGAAGCGAGATGCAACAAAATCTGAGTTGCGGTGAAACTTGAAGAAGAAGGCAAGTAAAAAGAAAAGGAAAAAGAAAAGAAGCTCGTAATCTCAAAATTGTTATAGAACAATGAGCAATTTAAATTAGGAAAGGATTAAGAAGTAAATGAATAAGAAAAAGAAGAAACATACCGTTAGAAAATAGAATCCCATGTGATAAAAAAGATCTGGTTCGAACGCTTTAAAAGTATGAAGGAATTTACAGAATGGGAGAAAGAGATAGAGTGACTGAAGAAAAATAGAAGTGTTTACAAGAAAAGGGGACAATGAGGGTTGCACTGGAAACAAAGAAAGCGGGGGAAAGAAGTAGAATATGGGAACAAAGAGAAGACTTGGAGAGTTGAAGAAGTGGTAGGAGCATGAAGAAGAAGTAAGAAAAGAAGGAAGAAGAAGAAGAGGACAGTGCTTATATAAAAGTTGAAAGAAAACACAGAAGCTGTCGGTGGTGGCTGAAGGAGGCGCGATGATAGCGAGGCTTGGTGGTAGTATTAAGTGCTCTTTTGCTGGGCACAGACGTCTAGGATGATGATGAAAGCGCTCCTTTATTACTTTCTTGTAGTAGGTGCGATTTGAATTTCAAGTAAACGGTTGGCCAACCTAGTCGATTTCTCGAAAACGAAAGATCGATCTTCGTTGATCAGGAAAGACTATTAATTCCAAATAAATACCTTCACTCTTATTTCTTCGTTCTCTCTGTTTCTTCGTCTATCAACTTTATTAATAAACACGAATAATAAAATGACGAACAGACTTAAGCTTTCATAATTATTAATTTACTTGAGGTATTTTCTTCTTCGTTAAATATCGAATTTTTTCTTTTTACAAACTTCATTATCGCATAGCATATCGATGCAGATTATTTCAGATTTGTTCCGTAAATTGTTTTTATAGTTAAAATTTTATAATATTATAATTACACATCTTTAGTTTAATACTATTATATTAAGGATGAAGAATAAGATTGAATGCATTGCAAGCTGGATTTGAAACATAAATTAGCATCATTGTATACTGCTGCATCATTAATGAAAAATTATTGCACTTCTACTAATGAGCCATTTCGTTTCATGCGCGTAAAAAGTTTAATTACAAATTATTTTTCCTTACCACGTACATTCATTTTCCTTGAAATTAAAACAAAGAACTCTATGAAATGTAACCCAAATGTTGGAAGCATTTAAAGTAGTTAAAATAATTCCCCAAAATTCTCTTTCAATCTTCGAGGGAAGAGATAAAGAGTGAAAGAAAGAATTTGCTATCCCTTCAATTCGAGAGAATTCCGAGTCGCGATGGTACTTGCTCACGGTATCCGGATGCAATAAGAATCAAGGTCTCCGGCTATTTACCCGAGAACTTAGACGAGTTGGAAACGCTTTCGGATGCAGCATCTCGATTTCTCGATCCAGAAACCCGTGTTGCAGCGCAAAAAACCGTTTCTCCACTCCTTTCCACCTCTTTCCCTATTTTCCTCTCTTTTCCTCTCCTCGTTCCCCTGATATCCTAAACCATCCTCGAACGATGATCCCCCTCTCCCTCCCCCTTTCCCCTTCCCTCCCCCAGTTTCTTGCCATTGCGTCGACCCGCTCTTCCAACAGAAACTGTCGATATCTTTCGGTTTCTTTCTCGTTCTCTGGCCGGTGAAAGAGCCGGAATATTGAAGTTTTCGGTCAGTGCCCGATTTTAACTATACGACCGTATCTCCGACGAGCACCGAATCCAGACTCGACTCGACTCGACTCGACTCGACTCGACTCCACGAGGAAAAAGACGCCTCAGCGTGAAAACTGGGCTGGCTGAGAGAGGAAAGAGAGTAAAACAGACAGAAGACCGGAAAGGAGACGGATAGAATCGGAGAGTTGCTGGAAAAGAGAATGGTAGAAACGAGAGAAGAGAGAGAAATAATCAGGTATAAGAATCAAAGGGGGGAGAGAAGGTGGATAGAGAGAGAGAGAGAGAAAGAGAGATTGCAAGTAAACGAAGCCCTTTTGACTTTCTGGGTCAGGAAAGTCGATTACTCGGCACCCCAGCGCCTGGGAGAAGCTCTTAACTCTTCGCCAAAGTGTAAACAAGCTTTGATGCTGGGTGTGCATAAATCTAACGGGTGTATCGTCACTTTCTTGGATTAAACTTTTCGAGTGGATGCTCGATCGGTATGGTTAATAATTGCTCTTGAATAATAATAAACAGCTGTTCGACTTTACTTCTCTCTATTGTCTTTTCTCAATTCTTTTCAATTTTTTCGAACGAATTTATGAAAAAAGTTGGTTAAATAATGGAGGGAGGGGGCAAATAGCTTTCTATTGCAACAATATAAAATAATACCATGTATGCAATGAACTACGAATACAATTCATAATTTTATTTCGACTATTGGTGAATCTTTACACGAAACAAGTTGTATTAAGCACTAAGTTATTATTTAAAAATTCACTTCGATAATTGCAGCACTAGTTCAATTATCATTGATCTATAGATTCGATCAAGTTATTACACTGTAACACAATAGCGAATCAAATCTAATGTTTTTTTATCGAGTTGGTAAAAGTCGAGTTGCCACACCCGGTAGACAGGAAAGCGACCACGTAGCGAGGAACGACCTCCCGCAGAAGGTTTTGCAACAGAAATCATAATAATTACTAATTAAGCAACAGGCGCACTTGAATCCGTAATTACTGCTCCCTTGGCACAGCTACAATTTTTAATTATTACGACCCACCCAGCGGGGAACAATCTGAGTACCTGCCTTTCCTGCGTATGGAACACTTGTGCATGTGCTTTTTTTTCCCCCCTCCCTTCCCCTCCTTTTCCAAGAGATAGTTTCAGCTTTTCATTTTCTCCGTCGTGTTGCTAATACGTGAAAAATATTTTGTTCTTGAATTTCGAGGGATCAGAATGCAGATGCGACTGTTATTATCTCTTTTTTTTTTTAATATTTTTAATTAGATTATTATTAGAAGAAGTAAAATTAGGTCGTTATGCAATAGATTGGAACGTGGAGGGAAGTTTCGAATGCCGATATCCATTGATATATAGTAAGATAATTTACAGGTTAGTTAAAGTATGCTTCTGTGGAATGTAGAGCATGGATCGGGAGAAATCTTGTTAATAAGCTTAACATGGTCCATCATTGAAACTAAAGTGTGCTTCTGAAATTGAGGTTTAGAGTCCTTCGTTTTCCCATAAATTCGACCGACTATCTCATTCTATATAGTTATTTTAGATTATTAAGCTTTCTCCATTAAATATGAATATCTCATTTAACACAATCGTAATTATCTTTCGAAGAACATCGAAATATCTTCGTTAATGTCAAAAACGTGAAAATTATTTGAAGCGCGTAATGAATAGTTTCGAGAGACTATCGTGGAAAGATAATAGTTCTTTGTATCTCTTAATAATAAGAGATATTGTTCGCATATTCTCTTTATATAGCTTAAAAGAATTTCAAAAAAATAATTAAACAGAAGGAACACAGGATAAAATGTAGGGAATCGAATACAGAAGGTATAATCGAGGTGATTAAATACAAAATTATTCGTTAATGTAATTCCGAACGGTGGAATAGATTGATAGGTCGATGAAACGTTTCCAGTGGTGATTTTTGATCATCTGTTCATCGTCGAAAATGACAAAACTTATCGTCGATATACCGTGCTGTCACAATTATATCGTGGAATCCCTTTTCTGTTTAATGAATCACACGTTATAGTAATGGGGAACGATTCAATTAATTCCGCCTAATAAATTCACGCAAGGAACGTTGTTCGTAGGGAAATGAGCGAGTTGTTGCCCTTTATTATAATATTCCAACCGTTTCCGCGTTAGAACACGCTGTTATCATTGAAGTTTCGACGTTAGTTGGTGAAGTTCGCGCGTTGCACGCGAATTCATAACGAAACATATTCATTAAAAAATTACGTGCATCATACGAGAAAAATCGTTTGTTATTCAGTTAATTGCCTCTACTTTGTGCAATGTATTTCAATTAGACTTTTTACGAGATACTTAAAACGTGAAAAACGAAAAAACATTGGTAGAACTGTTTACTTAATGCGTAAAATTTGTTTTAAAATTCGAATGAAATCTCACGAAGTATATAAATTGACATGAAGAAAATTTGAATTCGTTTTAAGAAGATGTGAGTGAATAAAGTTTTTTAATAAAAATTAGGAACAATTTTAGGAGCATATAAAACTTAAGAGAATAATATTTATGAAATCCTTTCAAATTAATCTACCGCCTATTAATTTTTAAAAATTCCTTCCAATTTAATAAGATATCCTTCCAATTTAATAAGATAAAGTTTTTTACGAAGTTCGAACATACCATTAATCCGACAAATTCCCACAGAATTTCCCGATAATTTTCTTTAGCCAAAATAATTTTGCTCGCTACCACTCTACGATGAATCCTTATCAGAAACATTCGCCATTGTAATTATTTTCTTCAACAACGACAAATAACTTTCCAAGTTTCTTCTCTTCGTCGTCACTTTGAATACGCTACTATAAACTGTACATCACTTTATATCTTCTCGGGGAAATGAGCAATTCGAAGCGAGGGGTAGGTAAATATCTCGGCACGGAAGCAAACTCTGGCATAATTTTCACCGATTGCCATTGCTATTTCTGCTACTGCTTCGGTTATCTGTCACGCAGTCGAGCCAGTTATCAACAGTCTAACGAATGTTTACAGTGACTCGGGCCCTATTATTCATCGGCGATTCCCTGAATTTCGCTCATAGATCGGCGCGCATTCAATTTCCGGTAAGCCGGATTTCTATGTTCATCAACGCTCGGATAATTATATCCATTAAATTGAATTTCAACGGTACAGACAGAGGCAAAGTACGGCCACTGATTGTCATCGGCGACGTTTAAGTTTGCCGCGTTGATCCCCCTTACACTGCGATTGTTCGTTTCGTCGTAATTACGCTCGAAACGGAAGTGATCTCTCTTGGTGATAGTTTTCATACCTTGATCCTTTGAGAGGGAGCATCCTTTGAACGTAGCTATCTATGAGGCGGATCTAAAGGATGAAATTGAAGATGGTTGATTTCGAGCAATTGTTTGGGACAATAGGGTTTCTTTGAAATGATCGAAATTGCTATTCCAGCGATGAAATTTTTGTGAAATTTTTGTGAAAGGAGGTTTTTAATTTTTTTTTTTTTTTTTTTCAAAAAATATTTAGAAAAGTAGTATAATTCTTCTTATTGCGGGAAAAGAAGTAAATGGATAAGAGAAGATTGATATTATTCGTTACATTAAGTGTTCCTTTAAATTTCAATTTTTTTTTTTTAAATTTTTCACTCAGGATGCTTGACTTCAAGAGGATTAACTATTTAACGTATTGGTCTATTTAATCAGTGAATATTATTCACGTTAATTAAAAAACTTTCGTTCAAATTCGTATAAAATATAAATATTTTGTTAGGAGAAAGGAAATATATGAAAATTCGTGATAGAAATCGAAATAATAATCGCGCACATCGATCGAGAGAGGCAAATATTATCGTAAAGCGTGTAAGGATATGGTTGAAACGAGTTCCTGCGTTTTAACTCGTAAAGTTTCTCGTTAATCTCTTTTCAAGCGAGGTTACGAGATTTTTATCCGCGATCGCATGCAGACATGAGATCATTTGTACGCACTGAAATCATTTGAAATGGTGGCGGATGTACGCAGATAGGCTTGCACGGTTGTCCTTAGAAACCGCAAATGGCGCCACGCTACGACATTATTTATTAAACTCGCGATTTAATAGCCCAGAATTCCTGGTATATCTTCTTGCAGAAATTCCAACGGCTATGTCTAGTTACGTTCCTATTATTTATAGTTTATGAGGACGAGTCTCGTGAAATGGAAGTCGTTTAGAACGAGAAATGAACGTTTCTATATTTGTACTGTTCAAGATTTGTTGGTAGCTAATTGTTTAACGCGATTAAGATTAACAATTGTGAATTATTCCATAATATCATGCCTGTTTTCCGCTTCTCATTAATTTTACCCTCATTAATTAGCAATTTTTTACAATTATTTTATATTATATTATCAATTTAATTTGTTAATAATGGATTGTAATATGTATTTCGTTATTAATTTAATTTCTTAGAGATGTCTATATTTGACACGAATATTTTAATCGCAATCGTTACGAAAATTTTATCTCCAATTTTTCCAAATAAAATGCAAACGCATCTTACTACATCATCTATATTTTTCGACAATTTCTCGTTTACGATAATGTACGACCGCGTGCATTATTCACTCTCGAGCGTATATTACATTAAACATGGCGGCGAAAGTAAACCAATCGATGACGCGAAATTAGCACGAATCGAAACGTATATAATCGACGTCATAAAGGATGAGAAAGTAAATTAGCACGAAACATTGTTTATTTGAAAGCATAAGCCTTCCCTCCCCTCCATAAATATATCCCTTGGAATCAAGGAATCACAATGGAAGATTTATAAACCGCGCAAATAATTTACGTCGGTTGCTCGAACGCGCGTTCGTGAAATACGATTCTCATGGAAACTCGTCTTATTCCGGGCGGAAATGACGTGAAACGCGAACGTGTGCACATTCCTCGTGCCTTTTGTTCACAGAAGAAATCATACATTCGACGTGTCACGTTGATATTTTACAAATCGAACTCACCACATTTAGAATTGTAATTTTGAAAAAATAATTTAGTTTGTTAATCGGAATTCAAACGTTTGCACGTCTAGATCTTCATACTAAATTTCCACGTCCTTCAGTTCTGACAATGTTCACGTACTAACTTTGACTTAATTCAAACACATTAGCGATATGGAACTTGAACAGTAGAATCTTCTAAGTAAACGATCATCAATATGTCGTTATCAACACCTGGTTCCCTCGATAATGCAAATTATATTCCTACCAATATACCGTGCGCACAAATTTCAAAGATAATTCAACAAGTTACGTTATATACAACTTTGATGATCTTGAATACCAATTACTGTTCCACTATTATTTACGATACGAAATTAAATTTCATCATTATTAAATCAATCTCAATTTTTCACTTCGTTTTAAATCATAAATTTCATCACAATTTGTCAATTTCAAGAAAGATTCTATTATCATTTTCTTCAAGAAGGGAAACAATCCGTTAATTTTGAGAACTTATCATTAAATCAATCTCAATTTTTCAAAAGTGCGTTTTAAATTATAAATTTCGTCACAATGCCAATTTCAAGAAGGATTCTTCAAGAAGGGAAATCATCCATTAATTTTGAGAATTTTTCACAGAATTGTTCTCAAATTTTTTTTCTTCACTTTTTACTCTTCAAAACCTAAGTTCGACAAAATTTCTTCGAGTTGAGGGACAATTATAGGGAGTTGGCAAAAATCCGAATCGCCACATCGACAATCAGTGACACGGTCATCGAACAGCGGGCGTCATTCAGCCAACCGTTTCCTTCTTTTTTTATTGTCCGCCGGTCCGTTTCCTTACGATATTCGTTTCGACTTTCTCTTTATTTCCGTTTGCCTAACGGTGCGGCCGCGAAACAAAGAGGACGGACGCCGGGGGCGGGGGTGACGTGCACGGGTTCTTTTGTGTCTGCTCTCCTCTTCCTCCGGGCTCATCACCCAATCCCTCCCTCCCTTCCATCCCTCCACAGTCTTCCGCCCTTCCATAACTTTCCATTCCTCTGCATGGTGCTCGCTACTTCGTCTAATCACTGGGTACCTCGGCGAGATAAAAAGGAAAACGGAACGCGGCCGGAAGGGGCGCGAGGAGGGGGAGGGGGGATGAAGGGGAGAAAGGAGAAGTCACGACCTGTGCGTAAACGGCGAGAAAGGTCCATGATCGAAAATATCGCTTTTTTTCAGCGAGAAATCGATTGTTTAAGGGAAGGAGGATTAAAGAATTGGTGGCAGGGAAAAGGAATTCGTTGTGAATTTTTTTTTTTTGTAATAATATAGGTGATTAAAGGAGCGAAGATACCACTTTAGAATTAAGGGATGATAGGAAGAGTTGATAGGAATTTTTGCCAATATCGGGAAATGAATACTTTGTTTGCGATGATGAGGACGATGAAATTTTGGAATCTAAAAAATTATGGGGAAAAGGGAGTGTATCTCGAGATGTGAAATTAAAAATCAATATTGGAATCGCATGGATAAATGTAATTCACTTCGAGTTGCTTCTTCTCTGCGAGGAAAATAATAGAATCCGTCGAATACTTTTCTGAAACGAAACTTGACAGGCAGACAGTTTTCGATAAACGTTGACACGTTGTACGAGCTTTTTGATGTGGCTTTGTTTGATGTAGATTTAGCAACTTCGAATTTGAAAGGGATAAGACTGCGTATAAACAACGTTTTAACGTTCGGATTGCAACAAAACGTTTGATTTCGTTTTGTGAAATATATGGATCTTTTTGACGGCTCTGTGATTAATATCACAATAGTTGATGCTTTACGCTTGGAATTTGTAAAATGGGAACAAGATTTATCCGAGACTCTTTGAAAATAGATTTTCATTAATGCACTTTGCATGCATGTTCTTGCATTTTACTCGAATCTGCGCGAATCATTCCGCCGGATTATACAGATCAAGGGGATGAAAATTAAATTTTCTACCTTCATTATCAATTACTTCAACATTTATATTGATCCAATCCTTTCCACTGCACAGATTTTTTAATAATAATCGTTAAAATCGATAGAGTTTCCGTTCAGTTCATAAATCTCTCTCAACACGTAATTTTCCGTTTGTGATAGTTCACGCTTCGATAAATCCCCATTGCTATTATTTTAATCGTCTAACAAATACAAAGCGGTAAATATAGGAAATCCGTGAAATTATTGGATATTCGATTAACGCTTGAAATAAATCGTGGACTTTAGCGACGCATAATCAGCGGGACAAGAGCGGAATTTCATAGCCACTCTGTTTCCAGGTAATAAAATGATGGTAATTCCGCAAGAATCAATATCGAAATAATATGGGTGTAAATTCGAGTGCGTGCGCCGAGGGTCGAGGTTTTAAGCTGTGTTAATCGATAGAAAATTAAGATATCGATCGACGTATGAATATTCATTGACACCTCTCCCCCTCTCCTACTACCGCCGCCCTTCCTTCCTCATTTGGTTATACGTTTGTCTCAATTTATTTCGCCAATAAGATCGAACGAATTAAATTATTCGCGGGATAGACCGAGAAACAATTTGTCGGAATATTGAAAGAGACGGGGTCTCGAATTTAGAATGAAGATCGGCTGGTTTCAGTGATTGCTAAGCTCCAAAGCTCGGCTTGCAGTTTGTCTTCTACTCTGGATCGTTTTATATTTCCATGCCTGCCAATTCTCCTTCGGCCGACGATTAAAACTGAGTCCAGATTTTAATTTTCACAATTTTCCTCGCCGAAAGGATTTAAATATTCGCGATAAAATCTATAATGAGATTGAATTGAGATTGAATCGACCGATCTATAATACTTTAGAAATCGAGATACTTTAGATGATACTTTTACTTTTATTCGCAAATAATCGCGATTAAAAGTAGCTATTTAATATTTTGCATTACGTAAAATTCTTGTAATTATTTGTTTCTCACTCGTATGAATATATATTTATATACGATTTATTCACACTGTCGGCAAAAATAAGCTGGTCAGCGAGAGAGCACTATTTTTTAGTACTAAATGCTGCAACGTACGCATTTCGAGAAAGAAAAAAATTCAGGTCACGGTGCATCCCAGATTTTCAACCTCCATTCATCATCCACGTGTTTTAAGTGGCAGGCTTTGAAGGCTTGTACCCTGGGAGCCAATTGAGCCGCCAACTTGGAACAAAGTGCATTTTAAAATGCACTTTGTGGCACGCCATTGTACTCCATTCTACAATATTTCGAGCATTGGTAATCTTTCGGTATAAAATACAGCAGAATATAATTAATATCTATTAAAATATAATAATTACTGTCTCTTCTCGTGCCTTCTCGCGAAGCAATCCAACATTCTCAACGAACACGAGCCAATCTCTCTTATATATATATAATATTCCAACATTTTTATTATTAATACTTATTGCTTTTATCCCAGGAGAAAGTTGCTACAATATTTACGAAACATTCGCGTCAATCTTTATAAAAGATCGAGGGAAGGAGTGGATACATGTAGGAAGTGGTGAATCTGCCACGATATCAAACTAAGTTCGCGGTCGGAATCGAAACAGTGGGATCCCATTAAACCATGGGGCCGACCATTTTTCTCTTCCCCGCCGCTTCATTTCCAGAAATGGCCGTGAGATCGTTCTTCCTCTACGTTCCTCCTTCCAGACCCTTTCACCGTTGCTCGTCCATCAGGAGGACATCCGCAAAGCAGCGCGTGGAACAATCCACCCATACACGTTTTATAGTTCTATGGTTCCGCGTGAAAATTGCTCCTGCAAAAGGTCATTCCCTCGAATCGAGATGAAATCCCTCCTTTCGATTGTTTTCCCGTTTTCCATCCCAAGATTGGAAGAATTTATTATCGTTATTCCGGTCGGCGATAGCGATAGGATATTTGTCTAAGAAGATCGATGAATCCTCTCGTTCAATTGAAATTCCATTGAACCCGTTCGATTAATTTGATCCGGAGTGGAGTCGATATGCTTTGTAAATTGATTATGATTATTTGTGATTAATTCTATCTAAGTTATTATAAGAATGTTCAAATTCGTGAAAATACAAAATTGTCGAAGTTTTTGAAGTTTATGTCAAATCGATAACCGACTGAAACTTAGTCGAATTTTTAACGCGTTTCTTTTTTTTTTTTTTTTATTTTTATGAGAAAGCATTCCATATTTTGCGATTTTGATATTTCAAAATGAATCGATACCGATGGATATGTATCGACATCGACAATCTGTTAACATCGTATCCTGCGAAATAATATGGATTATTATTTTCCACCGGAAATTTTGAATTTCGAATGGAAGGAAAGAAAAGAGAAAAAGATTCAAAGATTGAATAATATGGAAACTAGGAAAATCTTTTTCTTTTTCTTATCATTCAAATAACAAACTACTAAGAGATTTCTTGTTCTGGAAATTTTATTAATCACAAGTCGATATATTTATCAACTAATTGTAAGTTTAACTTCTGAACCTTCTCCAATCAAGATCAATTCACTCTCGAAGCTACACCATCGTGCATCACGGCGACGAGCCGTTTCGGGATAAATCAAGGGGATAAAAACAGGGGGTATATATACACGCTAAACGGCACGGATAGAATCGTTTGACATCGATTCAAGCGCAAGAAATGTGATGAATCGAGGACCGAGAGGCGTCTCTCACCACCGATGAAGAATCTTCTCCGCGTCGGTTATCGGTTAAACGGAAGCCGAGACGAGCATTTGGCGTCTGTGAAAGCCGGAAGAAAACGCGTCTAGACTGACAGCATCGCGCGTGTGCTTTCTTGCGCTTTTTTTCTCTCTTTCCTCCCCTCCCCTCCTCCCTCCTCCCCAGGTTTTTCCTGTTGTCGAAAAGGGAAAAAGTGGCGCGAGAAGTTGAAACGAGGTAAAGCCGGTATAAAGGAATATACGGGGGGAACAAGGAGCGCAGGAGGAAAGGAGGATAGAGGAAGGTGGGCGCACAAAAGGCGAGAACGAAGACGTTTGGTTCGTGCTCGAGACGGGCGAAACAAAAGGCACGATGTTGAGATGGGGGAAATGCTTGGTGGGTCACGAAACGGCTCGTGGATAAAAAAAAAAAAAAAAAAAATAAAAAATAAAAAGCGGGTCTGGATCCTTTGCTCGGGGAAAAATATTTAATCCCTTCGCTCCCTTGGCCACCTTGTCCGGACGAGGATCAACCGAGCCAAAATCGGAGTGGCATATTTATATTTTAAACGGGTTTATTGGAATAAGAGATCCTCAGACGAAGGAACAATCGTCGAGTCGAGGTTTTTCACGAGATTCGCGAGTTTTGAAGTTCTTGGAAAATTGGAAATATAAATAAATTCACTTCAGCAACGAATAATTCTTAAACTTATTCTTAAACTTCCCGATTTGCGAAACGATCTCTGTACAAACTCGTGTAAAACTTTTTATCTCTTCGATCCTGTCCATATTGATCGTCGATATTCGAATCTTAAGTTTTAAAAAAGATTCTTGTAGAATTCTGTATACACAATAATAACCTCGTATCCTGCGCTCCAATAACATTTCAATGATTCGCAACGTATGGACGTGTGTGTATGTATTACTCTTCGATTCGAATTCATCAAAGTCGGCCACGCACACGTATCCACACACACATACACACACACACACACTTTTGTATAAACCGGCACACCGTCGCGGCATTTATCATCGAATAAGGCCACGAGTTTTCATTAGTCCGTGGGAAAAGAGCTGGGCGAAATATGGGAAAATTGGAATCCCTTTTCCGTGGCCCGTTTTCCCGAGAAAACGGCCGATGAGACTTGGCACGAGGAACGAACGTTGGCGGATGAGGGGGTGGGGAGGGATGGCGTCGAACGTCAACGATTCCACGACCTGGGTGGTGGATGGTTGGAAACTAGCGAAACGTCGATTCACGGAGACGGTATCGAGCGTGGAAGGGAGGGGGGAGGTCGCGTTTATTTGTTCGTGGAAAACAAAGGCCGAGCAACAGGGCCTCCGCTCCCTCTTCATCACTCTCGACGGTGGTTGCGCTCCGCTCCTCGCTTCCTGCCACCTTCGCCACCCCTCCAATCGTCGTTCGCCCTAGCGTCGCCAATTGGAAACTAAATTCGGCTAAATCCAGAATTGGGAGAGGAGGTATGAGCTTGTATCGCTCGTGAAATCGTATCGTTTTGATTTTCACTTGATCTTGAAATATTTCGTTAACGACTTCCTGCATATTCGACGATATTCGATTCTTGATTTTCGGACTATTGAACTTCGTTTGTTGAAAAAAGTTGTTCTCCGAATTAAACCGAACCCCAACTCGAGATCTTATTTCAACTTGCGTTGGTTGTTGGGATTATTTGAATCGCACTGCCGTAATTCGAGAAATGAGATAAACGCGTTAAAACGTATTAAAATATTATTAAATATTTGAATGGGCGGAAAACAATAAAGTGAATAATATTATTCCATTCGAATAAGTAAAGTAACTCTCTGTTAATAACAAAGTTATGGCTAATTTAATTTCAACAATTCACGTATGAAATATTTTTTTAGCTCCATGCATTTTTTTCATGAACAGGTAATTTAATATCAAGGGAATAAAAACTGCCAACAATTAAACTGTTTTACTTCGTACGTAAAAAAAAAAAAAAAAAAAAAAAAGAAAGAAAATACAACGCATCAATCCATTAATACGCGGAATAAACGAAAACAACAATAAATGCAATAAAACGAACCTCGGCCGCCATTACAATTCCATAAATTCAACGCTGTTCTCCAACTCCGCTGTGCTTCCTTCTATCTTACTAAAGTTTTCGAGGGGGAAAAAGCGTATACCTCGAAAATTTCACTGAAATCGAAGCATCGGTCCAAGGGATATACGACCATTTTTCGGACACGCTACGCACGAACGGAATAATATTTCCAGTCGGATCGATCCGACGTAAAAGAGAGAAACCAGAAAAAAAATGTTCCGAAGCTCAACAGGAGGGTTCTCGTGCGTGATTACGACCGAGTTCGTTTTGGACCGATCGTTTCGATATTCTCCACCATCCCCTTCCTATTTTCTACAGATTTCCATTTCGAGTTTCTAGCACAACCTCCCTGCAACTCGATCGGTTTCATCCCTCTCGATACAAAACTTCGACCTTCGAAACAATTTTTCCCTAAAATTATTATTTCCTTACCCACGTATTACATCAAAAATCTCAAATTTCCTTTCGTTGTTCATAATTTACCATCATCACACCAACGAAACCTTTATTTATTTAAAAGCAATTGAATAATCCTATTCATCGATCACAATTACCAATACCAACCAGATAATCCAAGATACTCCTCTATTACTTTTAGAAAATAATAATAATATGATATTAATCATCACAGCAACCCTCGAAATCGAAGATTAATTCAAAAGCAGTTGTCTCGAATCATCTCGCTTCATTAATCACAATTGCAACTTAGCAAGCTCAACTACGAATATCACAAACGATATCATCATCCCTTCTCTCTCTCTCTCTCTCTCTCTCTCTATCAATCCATATTTTTCTCCCCGAAATACCAATCATCCTCCAACCATAAATCACGTCTATCTATTACGCGGAATGTTAGCCACGTCACTGCATTAATCGGTGGTCGCACAACCAATAGACGCGTAGGTAATTCCGAGGTTTGCTCGAATACTCGTTTAATTCGGAAGCGAGGCCGGCTTGTAGTCGGCCTCCGTTGCCAAGGATTTGCATATCTATGAGTGCATCCCGATGTAGATACGCGCAAGAGGGCGGTGTGCGTCGACTAGGCGAAGCCGCGTTCTGGGGGATAAAGACAGAAATACGGGGGACGGGGGTGTAGCAAAAGGGGATGCACGGCGAGCGTAGCAATTGCGGGAAGATCGTACGGCTATTTGTAATTGTAATTAGCAGCGGGCCAATTCGTTACACTGGCGAGAAGCTCGGCTCGAAATATTGTGACGTTTAAAAGAGTTATTCTTTTCCGTTTTGTCGTGATTCGCGAATGAAAATATCCGAATTGCTGTTTTACTTGAGGAAAATCGTTCAATTTTTATGACGCGTGTAATTTTACGCGTGAAAGAAAATTTCTTTAAGGACGAAATTAATCCTTGATGTTCCAGCATTGTTACAGTAAGAGAATATTTTTTACAATGATCGAACATTCATAATCTGAATATTTTATATATTTTATCTCATAAAAATTCAATATTTTTGTCTGATATAGTAATTGTTACGATATTGTCGAAATTTAACTCTGACATGTTCTTATTTTCGACGATTATTTTATTCGTAGCAGAAATATGGATATTAGTTATTGTACGTAGGATCGAATTTCGAAAACGAGGGATATATTTGGCGAGATGCTGCGCGTGTTCGATAATTGGATGAAGATTTTATGCAGCATCACAGGCTCAGTCGACGTATGAATGAAGCGTAACGCGTTGAAACTTTGATGAAATCTCGTGTGACGAAGATTGAAGAGATAAAAGGAGATTTTTGCTAGCTTTAAGGATGTGGTGAAGAGAATATCACGTGTTACGCGTTCTCGTGCAAAGTATCTGTTGGGATACGTGGATATCGGATACTTTTTACCGGGATTCTGGAAAAGATATGTTGATTTATAGGGTATCGTCCATGGCTGGGCGAGAAAAAAAGAAAAATGATGAAAGTTTGAGGATATCTTAGATGGATAAAATATTGTTGTTTCAACAACAGATTTTGTATCAACAAGAGATTAAAGAATTTCATCCTTTCAATCAGCATTATAAAATTAATTCCTCTTCAAATTCACTTCAATTCTCTTTAAACGTGTTAAACTTCGAGGCAGATTCAATAAAGATAGAAGCATTGTAGAATAGGATCTTATGAGTTTCGAAATTTCGCACAGTGAAACAACTTGTTCCTTCGAACTGTGATCTTCGCAGACAATGTTAACTTCAATTCGAATAGATTATATGCATTACAAGCAGTTTGATGACTGGGGCGATGCGTTATCAAAGCGATTGTGATAATTGTAATAGTCGAACTATGAGATCTCTCAAAGAAAAAAGAGAAAATCGTTGCGTTTCACGAGTCAGTGACAACAAAGAGAAATTATATGGAGAAACGAGTGGAATGACTTTTATTTCGTATTACAGGGGAAAATTCGAAGGAGAGGCGAAATTGAAATCTTCTTTTGCCACTTGGTTTTCAGCCGGAGCTTCGAATCGCGACGAGTCGAGCTCATTTAGAAGATGCAACGATTGCTAGAGAAAATGAGATAGTTTTGCGAAATTGCGAGACTTGTAGAAAATCTGTTGCTGAATGAGATGAAATGACAATCAAGATGATAAGGAAATATGAATCAAAGCAAACGAATCCCGTTGAAAAGTTGCATTTTGGCAATTCGTTTCATTTTTTTTTTTCCCTTTCTTTCTTCCTTTTTCGTTCTATATACTTCGTTTTGGCTGAATAAGGATCTCTTGAAGATGGAATAAAAATTTAATTCAACAAAAAAAGTTCTTTCGTTAAAGCTCACTTCTTATTGTCCTAGATTTCTCTTCCTTTCTTGTCTTTCGCATGCTTTGCTTTAAAATTAATCCTTCCTCCCTTAATTCTCAAATTCTCTGCGTACATACCTAAGATTCTTTATAAAATTGCCATATGGCTTATGATTTAAATATGTTAACTCAAAAATTCCATTTATTTTATTCCATCGGAGGATTGATAAAATATCAATGGGCAAGAAAGTGCCACGTATTTTATCTATAATTTTATAATAATTCAATTTAAAACTAAATGCAGCAAAAATTCAAAAGTTTTCGGAATCGGAAATAACCCATGATGGGGGCTCGCTTATCACACACTCTGTATATTGAAAATGTTTAGAGTTCGTGTTCTCATGAATAATTCATACGGGGTAAAGTAAATTTAAATTCCATATTTGCAAATGCCTCTTCATTTTTCGTTCATTTCCTCCCTTTTTTTCTCCCTCGTCGTTTGTCAAAAAGATCATGATAATTATATACCGATTTCAATTACTAGGAATCGTTTCTCACGTACGTAAATTCGACGAAACTCGATGATTTCCTCTTTTTATTAAAAAATGCCGGTCAAATTAGTATTGGAAAAAAAAAAAAAAAAAAGAAATTCGCAACGTTGGTGGAATATTCCGGTGGGTTACTAATTGGCGCGCGAAAATGTTCGATAACTAAAAAATTCGCAACGTAATTTGCCCTCTTTGTTACTTCGATATTTTCGAGTTTGAATATCTCGTCGAAACCGACGATCATTATTTCGGTTGAATGAGCGCGCTTTTTAACCCGTGGGAGAAAGAAATCAAATTATTCGTGGCACGTTCGTCGATTCGATTTCGGGAAGCTTATCGATCGACTATGAATTTTTTGTTCCGCGAAGTTTTCATTTCATAGTGGGATGATTTTAATTACTTGAAAATCGTTGATCATTAATATTACATTGTTTGTCGAATATCTTTTCATCCTTTGTCCTACTTTTTCCATTTGTCCATTATTAAGCATATAGGGCATTTAAAATTATTGAAATGTTTCATAGAAAATGACAATCCATTTAAAAACTTTGAAATCTAGACGTTTAAAATTTTGTTTAATCACATTCTATCAAAAAAAAAAAAAAAAGATCGATGATCAATCAATATTTAACAATGAATGGAATATTTATCGATAAATATCCTATTTATTTTGACCAAATTGTTTACAATACAGTTGTATTTCGAGAGTGCATTCACGCAAAATGTATTGTCTAGTATCGTGATGCGGTTAGGAAACGAGAAACATAATCGAAAAGATAATGGTAACACGGTTCGAACAAAATCGCCCATATATCGTGAATTTTCTATTTCGGATAAACCAACGAAATTGTGTTTCAAAATCGATGCATTTTCCTGAAATACATATAGGCAATGATATCTTATTTTAAAAATGGCAGTTGCGGATCATTAACGCATGCAAAGTCTTTCAATTTCTCTGGCAAATATATTAAAATTATATATAATGGATCACTTTTGAGTTAGTATGGTCGTAAATCGATTGCGGAACTGGATGGGGATGAAACAGGTCAAGCGAAGGAAAGTCAAGGATTAAGTGAGCGAGAAACGTGGTTAGTAATCGATTATTCATAGTTTGAAATGTTCGAATGCAGTGATTGGTCAGTGATTAATAGTTATTAATTGAACGATAATATTAGAAATGATATATTTTTTATGATTCCGTAAGTCAAATTATTTAAAATGGATTTTTAAATTTAATCATGAATCCGAAAAAACTACATTTTTATTTTTATTATTTCTTTTTTAATAGCAATGTGAAAGTTTATTATTTAAATTTGTATCTATATAATGAATAAATTTGGTGAAAAATTTTAATAATGTTTCGAGAAAGTATATAAAATATTCTTTGATTATATGTATTAAAATTGGAACGTTGTTTCTCGAGATAGATATATCATTTTATCTTTCAAAAGATAAACAGAATTTCAATGAACAGGATATTATATAATTTCATTAAATGAATCGATATATATATATACGATTTGATATAAAAAAAACTACAATAAAAAGTACAGGAAATTTAACTAAATATATATTATTTTAGAATGTTTTTAACAAGAAAAAATTCATTTCTGTTTTTGAATTTCCATTATTAAATTATTCTTTGTGTTTTATATTCTATTGCTAATTATTTATTATTATATTATTATATTCTCTTGCTAATAGAATATAAAAAGAAAACGTATACGTATGTTAAACACGAGCAAATTTTAGTTAAAAATGTTTTCAAAATTTAATTTCCAAAGCATTTAATTTTTCTATGGATCAAACATTTAATCGGTTTCCGTATTAGATTATAATAACGAAAATTTAATTGAAAATTTCAATCGTGAAAATTTCGATAAGAGTTTTATCGACACGAGTATTAAAAATCAGTGTCACGACTAATCATGACACTGTCGTGTGTATCCACTCCTTGCGTTATATGCACTTTGATGAAGGTTAGCGCTTCCTCCAGGGCACAATCTCACCTCATCGGCTAGTTAAATTAGTAGAGTTCACAGTAGTTATAATTCAGAGACGTTTCCACATCGCATGCTTCAGAGGCAGTAAAATGTAACGAGGTATAAAATCGACGTTTCTAACGCATTGTGAAATATGCATATCGCGCGAATTTTGCTGGTGAATATTCTGAAATTTTACAGACACAAGCATTTGTGACCATTAAAATGTATATAATTAGAAACAGAGGAGAAGAGGTTATGCTTTGACAAATATAAAGTTCATCAAAGAGGAAGACAAAGTATTCAATTTATATTTCAAGAAATCTTAATTATAGTTTGAGATAATTCTATACTTTGTGAAAATGAAACGAATGCTGTTTTTATCCTTCCCATTCTGTATTCTTCGATAACGATAAGCTAGTTGGTACATCGAGTAGACAAAGAGAAATTTTATTTTTTCCTTAAAGTATAATCCTTCTTTTTTCGATACTTATTTATTATAAATATTAATTAATTTTCGTAATCAAAAGGAATTTTCTTCTAACTCAATTTGTATGGAAAGAAAACACGATTACGACGAAAATACGTCTCGAGAAGATACAGTAGAAATAAATATTCAGTTCAAGAAATTGTAAAAAATGGCACGAAACGCGCGAACAACAATAACAAAAAATACTCGAGAGAGAAAGAGAGAAAGAAAAAGCTAGTACTCTCTTCAATGGAGAAACAAAACATCCATACGTACACGCCGTTATACGTATAATCGATACGTGCAACGTCAACAAATTAAATCTGGGCGAGGAATGGTGGGCAGTTCCGAAAGAATGGCGTATTAAAGGTAATGCATTGCAGGATACGAGCGTTAGACAATCCGTCCGGATTGCATCTGACAGGCTATTGTAGGCTATCGTAGAATTGGCTGCGCGTTCCCTTTTTCGAGGAAGGAAGGCCGCATTTCCTTTTCGCGAATGGGGAGGAGTTGGAAAAAAATACGAGCACCCTCGAAGAAGCTCTTTTCCACGAGGATGGCTCTCCCAAAGGAGAGAGGTCGCCCCGGCAAGCAATCTCGCGAAATTGGACCGCGCGATTTCGCGTCGTTCCGTAGGACGTTGCCATTCCTTTGGTTTTCGTTCGCGCCACGGCCCTGGAAATTATTTCGAACGAAATAACGGATCGAAACAACGCTATTGAAAAGTCGAGGAAACCTTTTTCTTTTTTCTTTTTTCTTCTTTTTTTTCTTTTTTTTTCGTGGGTGAAAAATGAAACGTGGCTACGATGACAAATGATTCCGACCGAGTTGAGTGATCTCGAGAAGCGATCGATCGATTTTATTCGAGATCGAAGGAGGGGGAAGCGAGATTTTAGTGACGCATCGATCATTACGTTAATTAAAGGACGATGGATCGGATGGCGGATTGGTGAAATCGAGGGATTCACTCGCGTAATTTGATTCAATTTAAGGGACAGCTTTTGTTGTCTGGCAATGGCCGTAAATGGAATTTTTAGTTTTGTTCGGTGTTGTGAGTAATACTATTACATTTTTGAGTTACACGAATTAAATTGAGCATATCGATACATTTATCCTTTTATTGCCATTTTGCCATATGTAATTAAAAATTGAAATCCTAATATTCGAGTGTGAATTAAATATTTAGAAAGTTTGTTTATCGACAAATTTTACATCTACGAATTATCGAAGTAATAATAATTCGCGAAAATACTCGTTAAATAGTTACTGAAATTCGCGTTATATAAAAGTAATCGATACACGGTTTTGGCTGGGGCGCGATGTGTCAAAGCTTTTGCGCGGAAAAGCGGAAGATTAAAAAAGAGGAAGCAGATGAAAAGTGAAAAGTAAAAAGACTTTCTCTACTGCATAGAATATGTGGTATACGAGACACGGAATATGCAGTATACACCGTGTACGGGATATGAGGTAATACAAAAACTGAAACAAAAAGAATTTTACTAGAATGTAACGCGAAATTATAATCGATTATAAATATTGTAATAGAAAAACTGAAATTCTAAACAAAAAATTAAAAATTATTCTTCGTTCGAGAAACGAGAATCTCCACGAAATTCCCCTACACGATTAACAATTCTCTCGAGAAAAATTATTTCCCTTCGTCGTTCGACGATCTCGATCATCGATCGATCGAGAAATTAATAACTTGTCCTCGTCAATTAACTTATCTCGCGTGAATCCATTGTAACGAACAAACCATCGGTCGTTTCCGTCTCAGCTTCCCGTTTGTTTTCCCGGTGATTTTTCCACCTAGAGACAGAGATATCCAACCTTTGCCCCCTTTGTTCCACACTGTCCCCGTCTGTCTGGCAGAATAAGTAGGCCCAGTGGGGATTAAAACCGAGCGCACGCGTCACGTGCACCCGTGGATAGAGTATGTCATTTAGTGGCTTTGTTCGCCCGTACGCTTCCTCTTCCCGGTTGTCTCTAACACGAGGCGTGTAATGTTACGCCCGCGAACGATCGTCACAACGGTCCTACGAACCTCGTCGTCGATCTTTAAAAAAGAAAAAAAAAAAAAAAGAAGAAAAAGAAAAGAAAAAAAATCGCCTTCTTCGCAAAGATCCCTCGTTCGATTAACTTTATTAAAGTTTATCAATTCGATTCGGAAAAGCTTCAATTTTTTCGAGCGAGTTTCGATTGTTATTTCGATTATTTTTCCATTTGACGAAATTTAATTACTTACCCTGTAAATATCGCTCAATTTCCATCATCGAATTTTATTAATAATCGATGTTATTATTCAAGGTAAATATATACGACAGTAAACAATGCTAATTAATTTAAACCAGTTACGATAATCAAACTGGAAATTATCCCCTTATTATTTATCGCTTTAATTACTACAATTTCTATTCGATGGCAACTTTATCGAGTAATTCATAAAGAGAATCGAATTAGAACAATTCCCAATAGCCGAAAATCGTCGATTCTAAAATATATACACCCCATATAAATGCAAGAGGATTTCGTCAAGGGGACAAGCTAACGTTGAATAACCGGATGCTCGATTGCACGACACGCGATTCCACGATCGTAAATTACAAACAAACGTCTCGACGACGTCGTTTCAACCCCCCTTCCCCGCCCCCGATACTTTCGAGAAATTGGCGAAACTAAAGTCGTAAAATTATACTACGTGTCCCTCCGTCCCCTCCCCGCCGATTTCGTGGTTCGCTGCCTCGCGAAGATATACGAGCGCACGTACACGTAGGTGAAAAGTTGAAGAGAAAGATAAAGAGAGAGAAGGGATTGCGTTCGCCTATTTCAACTTTCCTCGGAGGAGGAGGCTGGGAAAAGGAAGAGATTTGAAAAAGTTGTTTGGTCAAAAGTACGGGTGGAACTCGGTCGAGGTGGGCATCGATCGACCCTCTAACGAGTTGCTGCTAACTAGTTTCGAGGCGAGATCGTTCTCCTTATTTGAATTTCCGCGTGGCAAAAAGGGGTAGCAACGGAGGAGGTGGATTTTGCCCAACGTAGGGGTGGAAAAACTTACCCGAGCCTTGGGCGTCTGCTTCAATCCGATGGCTGGCTGGCTTCTGTTGCTCTGTAACAGATAATTGTCAACGGTCAGTGTGAATGATTTATTAATTTTTAATTTATTAATTTTTTGCCGGGTTAATTACGACGCGGGAGAAAAGGGGGGAGGATTTTATTAATATTCGACGCGACTTGGCCGTCTTAATTATTCCGGCCACGTCATTGGCCGGGTAAGTATAATTTTTTTTTACTAACGAAGCTACTTTGCGAAATTGAGCAAAATTAATGAAATTGGCCTTGAATGTAATCGAGAATGGTATACGAAGAAGTTGGTTGACGAAAGAGATTGGAATAGGGATAATGTGATTCTTTTTTTTTTTTTTTTTTTCAATTTTAAAAAGTATTCGAGAGATATAATCGTATTGTGAGTGTATTGATGATGATTCGTTATTGTTTTTAATCGTAATAAAAGAATGTATTAATTAACGAAGATAAAATAACGAGAGAAAAATATTTATGTTCAACGATGGAGATTGAAATATTTGTAATTTCGTCGTAAGGACGAAAGTCACTAAATCCAATTAAAATGATGAAGTAGCAATGGAAAGCAAAGGAATTGTTATAATATTCTTGCAGCAACGTTTCGTCGTCTGAGTTTTATCATGTATTTTTCAATACGTTCAAATGAAAACTGTAAACGAAGCATTCATTTCGTGAGCGACAGGAGTAGAAAACAAAGGGGTTCGAAACTTTTTTAGGGGGATGTAAAATGGAGGAACAAAAATATTTTTGGTTAAAACGGCTCGTGTTCTGCAAATATCGTATATAAATATTTTCAGTTTTCCTGAAAATGCTTTCCGGTGTCTACTATTATTCATAAAGTTCCCTTTTTATGTCAAAACTCCAATATGCCATTCGTGTTTTTCTTTTTTTCCAAGTTACAAGCAAATATTAAATATAATTCGAATATAAATTGAGATACGCGAAAGAAATAATTAATGACGTTGCTTTTTAATATTGTTGCACCAATATTATTATCGTATAATTTAAAATTAAACACAGAATTTCTCTCTTGAACATTATTAACCAAAGTTATTAGCAAACTTCCTTCTCGAATTTATAATTAATAATATATTCCCCCTCTCTAACGAGAGTACAAGTTCACCAATGAAACGAATACACGCATCTACAAATGTGAATTCTAGAAATTACAAACTAACCGATATTCTATTTGATATAAAATTGAAAAAGTTGCTAAAATATAATAGAATTTTATAATCGATTATTTTCTATCAAAAAAAAAAAAAAAAAAAACTGAAAAATTATTCCTCACTTTATACACACCGATTCATCCCCCAAAATCGGATAACTAGCTTCTCAAAAATCGTCTTCAAGAATCTAATAAAAAATCACATGGTACAAATTTCGCATCGCATAAATGCGTATAAATGCATTAAAGAAAAAAAAAATAATAGAAAAATAAAAAGAAAAAATATTGCGCATATGCCGATAGATGATCGTGTCGTTATCTCGTTCCTTTATGACGTTCAGAATGTTGTTTGGGGGGGGGGGGGGGGGGGGGGGGGGGGGGGGGGGGGGNCCCCTGGCAGCGAATAAATCCGATCGAGGAACGTGGCACGTCGTTCTGGCGCGGATATCTGGCTGGCATAGGAACAAACGATAAAACGATAAATTCATGGGAACTGTCGAACCGTGCGCAGTATCGTCGTGTCATTGCTGGGAACGCGTAAATCTTAATTGGCCAATCGAAAACGGTGCGGAAGCGGCTACGTTAACCAACAACTACGGAAAACTCGCCGTGTGAACTTGTCTGATGACGAAGCAAACTAAGCGCGGCCGGAAATCGAACTACGATTTTAATTCGATTCGTCCTGTTCGCTCGCTCGAGTCGAGTGTGGTTGGTTCCTTTTGCGGAATAATTTACTTAAACGGCGTTCGATGCTATGTTGCGCAGATGTTAAACTAGAGAAAAGCATTGAAAGTTTATTGGATTGTGATCGGTATCGTTGCAGAAACTAGTGTGAATTCTTATGGAAAATTTGAATCTTAGTGCAAAAATATATTGAATATTCGAATATCGGGGAATAAAATTGATTATATATAAAATTTCTGTAATAATGTTTAGTTTAGCTGTAGCAAGAGGACGTTGTAAAATATTTTCTGAACGTATCTCGAAGGCGTGTTGCAGATAAAAATGTATTTTCTATTTCGTGCGTTTATGATATAATATTTAGATGAAAATTTATTTATGAAATAAAATTGATTTTCTGCCTTGATTTTGTGTAAATATTGTATCTAGAACCACCGTAATTAAGTTTTGTTAAAACGGTTTGAAATATTTTATTTTGAAAAAAAAAAAAATCAATTCAGAAATTTCACCATCGCACGAAATATTGATTCGAGCAATCAAGATCGTTACGAAGAGGATCGAGATGAAGATTCTCGAATAATCTATAATATATTTCGAGGTAGTTGGAATCAACAACGAATACTGTAGCAAGCAACAACGAACGTGGTGCTAATTAAGCGGTTTATCTCGATTAATTCCGGATAATTGCGTAGGGTAATTAGTCCAATTACTCCAATGGTTCGGCATAGCGCGAATAACACTAGTCCTTCTCGACACATCCCCATTGGCTGAAATGTCGCAAACTCGACCGCAGCAACTGTTATCTTCCGAGCTTGGTCCCACGTATTTCCGGTTATCCATTTACCGAATTGCTTTACATAGATTTCGCGATACTTCAAAACTATTATGAGTGCAACATGCATGCTCTCCACTAGAACATTTGGTTCCAACAATGATTCCAAATAATTTTCACTTAATTCGATCCTAGCCAAGATTGTTCCATTCAGTAATTTAATTATGACAAAATACCAGAAATTTTCGAGTGAATTTCATTCGAATATTATCGTGAATGAATTATATTATTCATCGAATTTTTATGTATCATTTTATACGCGATTGAAGCGTATAAATCATGAACTTTTCTTAAATACGAAAAAGAATTTTCTTTTGTACGCGCATTTAACACAAGTGCTGTCGTCAATGCGCATAACATTTTTTTGAATTTCGTTGCATTTCTCGCTCGTTTGCATTATCGTTCTTTGCATTAATCGAAAACCGATATCCGCCATCGAGAATCTTGCTCGACTTTGGTGATACATCGAATGTAATATAAAATTATATTTCTCGCCAAATATATTATTTTTTTTAAAGCAATTTGAATCTTGCCCCATTCAAATTGCATCAAATCATAGATTATTCGACAAAATCATTTTACGAAATTTCCAAGAGAAACGTTTTATTGTTTTATTTGACGCAAGCCCGTGACAATTTCGTATCGCTTTGTTAAAATTCCCTTCTCGTTCCATTTTTCATTTCCACATTATGCTTCATTCATGCGTCGAACGTCCACGAATAAAATGCATTTTGTTACGGAATTTCAGTTTCGATCATATTTTCAAATCCCTATAAAATAGATTAATCCGCGAGATTAATAATTGTGTTTCTCGTCGCAATGCCATCTAAACAAGATTTTTGTTTTTTTTTTTTCGTTATGCTACTCGCGAAACCAGTTCGTTAAGCCGCGATCGAAACAATGTTTCATGCTCGTTTCGAATGTTGAGCGTGATAAAATGAATTGGACTGTGTTTGCGGACGCGAATCGTGGTTATTGCGACACTCGAAAACCACGGGGAAACACGGTCCAAGAGAAATTCTACACGATGGGTTTGTATTTGATCGAGATACCAATTATTTAGAGATCAAATAGTAATTTGCAATTATTGGGATCATTAATAGATTAAGACAATATTATCCTTAATTAATTAATTAGTCTAAAAATTTGTATTATTTAGAGATCGAAATAATGATTTATGATAATCGGAATCGTTCATTGATATCAAATTCTAATCATATATGAAATTGATTTTCAAAACTCCAAGCATATTTGTATCACGGAGAATAATTAAAAAATTACTCAAATTGGACGAAAAAATCCTCGAGTAAGGTAGTAAACGAAATAACAAAATTTCAAAATTATTCATACTCTTGCACGTGTCTTAATTAATTAATACAGCGGTATGCACAGTTTAGCCCAATTCTTGGAAGAGAACGAACGGCGCATTAAGTCGGAAAAGTTTGAGAAATCTTCCTCTCCTCCCGTATTAAAACGGCACACCCGAGGCATTAATATCTCTAAAGGGATGGGCCGCAATTTGTCCGCATTACCATCCTCGGCCGCGGCAAGTTCATTTGTAAACGAAATTGAGGGCTTCGAGGTCCCGTTAAATCATTCTCGTTAATCCGGACTCACGGATGTTTATCCCTATTGAAAATTGCGCCACGGAGAAGTCGAGAGTAGTACCGGAGAAATCGATTTCAATTTTCGCCATCGGGTTACGCTCGATGCCATCGCGGTGCGGTCCCTTCGACAACCAATCTGTCGAAAGTTCGTTCTCCTCGTCCGACTCGCCGTTAAATAACACGGCGGAGATGCCGTGCCACGAGTAATCTCCGCCGAAATTCATGGGATTCCATCAAGGTTTAACCTCGACAACACACTTTTCAACGAAACGAAAACGCGTGATCTTTATCGAGATATAAGAGTTAGGAAAAAATATTAGGGGAGGGGATTCCATTTCCATAACACGCTCTTTCCGCCTATTTTCTCGTTATTTTGCTCCTACGCGATGCTATCCACGAGAGGATTCTAATTCATTTGGAATTTCACCGAGATGATCACTCTGATTGAGATACAAGTGGGAAATAAATATAAAGAAGCGAGGTTTATTCCTTGGAATTCGCTCGTCTTCGTGTTCATTTCTTGATTCTTTAACATGGTGCTGGCGCACCATGAATCGCGGATCATCGGAAATGCATGCCAACGCGTGCATTCAATCTCACTTTTGAATTGTAACAAAGGGGGAAAGATGTAAAGAGGATCTAATCCGGATTTGATTCCAAAATTTCTGGCCAACGACTCGATGTCCACACACACACACACACATATATACATACACAATCACTTTGCTCTCTATATCGTTTACAGGGAATGGGGCAGAATTCCATTTCTTGTCGAGGCGATCGCCAGAATTTGGCACCGGGGACCGGCTTCGTTGTCCGTATTCGTAATTGCTACGAGTTTTCCATCGAGTTGTACCAACGTGCTCGGCCAACGGATAATATTCCAAGCCCGACCCAGTTTCGATAATTGTTCACCGGTCCAGTTCCTCCTAGTTGCCCGATTCTTAATCCCTTTTTGTCGCTCCTTCTCGCCCCGCCGTTCTCTGCCCGTCGCCATTTTTCTTGTCGCCTCTTTCAGACGTTTTTATCGACCGTTTTAATCGTCGAATCCGGGTCGCGTTCACGAATGTTGCGGCGCTAGAACAAATAATTAACCCGAACGCGAAGATAGAAAGTGGAAACTTTACTTGCAACAATTTAAAAACTAACTCTGCGGGACTCTCGTTTCTTTGGATTTTTTGCTGGCAACAGTGGCTTACAATTGCCGATTTTCTCGTTCATTTGACGACTTGTACACTTGTCGAAGAATATTTTTAGAATGGAAACACATTTTGCGTTATGATCATTGTAAAATTGTAATGTTTCTTTTAATGAAATCTTTTTTTTTCCCCTTTTCCTGAGGTATTCTCAAGCGTATATAAAAATGAGAATATACACATGTTAGAATATATACATATATTTCTTTTTCACGCGATGATGGTTACCTTATATAGATACTTATGCATGAATAAGTCTCGGGCAAATTTTAAAAAGATTCTATCTTTTCTCGTGCTTCCGATTGTGCGAGAAGAACATATTATAATAAAACGAAATATGAAATTACTTTTATTCGTTCAATCTAAATTCAATACTTTATATCTATATTAAATTAAGTAAATTAAATAATCATTCCTTAATCGAAAATAATTACAACTTAGAAATATACGTATACATATAGAAGAATCAATTTCAAGAGTGTTTGCAAAAATGTTTCGTTAAGAGGGATTAGCCATTATTCGTAGTCAACTTTAGACTTTAGGAGCCATCTCTGGGGCTAGAATTGAAAACAAATCAATTTATCGAAATGAAACGTGGCACGAGCTGTGGATGGAGCACGAGAATAAGTGAAAAAATCCATCGGTGGTACAAAGGAAATGAGAATCCCACTTCGGGGAGGAAGCACTCAGCCACCTTCTGCGCGATGCTCCATTCGGATAATTATACAATCACCCCCGGACCGCTTTGACCGCGATCGCTTAGCTCGAGCCGAAGTGATATTCAATTTCTGAATGAAATAGATTCTGAAAAAAACCATTCGATCTCGTTATTATGGCCGGTTGCTATTGACAGTGACGGGGGAGAAAATTGCGGTCACGTTTTCGAGTTCTTTTTCCCCGCGCCTCATTAACGGTGCGAAAGTTTCCACTTTGTTCTGATACAGGATCTCGCGTTTGGTCGTTGAACTTTATCAAGATATTATTAAGAATGAAAGAGAAGGGAAATAATTATGAAAAGATAATAGTAGAAAGTTTTTCTCGCGAAAAAGAAAATTGCATGATAGTTTTTACAGTTTTTCTTAATTAATTTTGAATCTCTCGTTTTTTAAAATCTCTCTCTCTCTGTTTCTTCTTTTTCTATTTTTTTTTTTTTTTTAAGTAAAATATACGATTATTCGTTTCGATATTTTTCAAACGTGCATCTAATCGACGTAAGAAACAAGATAGGAAATACTTTTTAATGTGTACCTTATGGGAAAATATTTTAACGATTGTAGTACAAAGTAATCGAATAATTACTTTTTCTTTCTTACTGTAAAGAAAACTTTGTTACAGTACATTACAGACTGTACATCTTCGCGAATGGATTTTTGTAACGCCAAGATATTTTGTACAAGACAAAGGATATAAAATAATTTGAAACGAGCAAAGGAATCAAGAAAATAAATGATATATTGTTCTTTTTCTTATTATATATATTATCTTCTCATTCTTCTCATTTCTTATTATTTTATTATTATTTTGATTTCATTTCAAAAATTTGTTCTTCTTTATACTAATAATTTTCACGAATATTTAATTAAAATCATTCTAAAGTGTAATATTTAAATTTCTTTTTTTTTTATATTTATTTATGTAAATGAACATTTTTTTTTTTTTAGAAATGATTAATACATTTATGAACAGGGAAAGATGATAGGCTTTATTCGCATCAACTGAATTCATTTCAACAAAATGGAACCATTTTATTTCCCTCTGTAATCGATACTATTGAAATTCAACGAATATTAATTACCCTGTCGAGGTGCTCTAATTGTGAACGGAGGATTACATGCAGATTCCCATTAAAATTTGAGTAAAAACTGGCTGAGAAATATTGAATATAGGTCGGTTAGAATATAGGTCGGAAAACGATTGTTATTTAATTAATTTCGAATCGATTGTTTTTTCGAAAATCGCAAATAAATCTGATTTTTTTCTTCTATTTCTCTCTAATGAAAGTAACATTTGTCAAACTGACGTGCAAATATTTCTCTTCTTCTTCTTTCTTTGTTTTAAATTTTCATTTATGTATCAATTTTTACGTAATCTTATCCTTGTGATTTCGTTTTGAAACGATAAAACATTCTCTCGTTACGTAATAATTATACAATTTATTTAAAAAACTCGTTAATAATTCCATCCTTCTCGTATTGAAAACTCATTTTATCACGAATGATAATTATAGAAGAAATATGAAGGAGATGAGGTATAATGAGAAAATTACTAGCCCTGAGTCATTCGAGACGAGATTACTTAATACGGTTCAGCTTCGTTTCATCTAATAAACTTATATCATTCGTTAATGAGAGATGGAAAGGTAATACTCATTTATTTTATCATTCTATATTAATAACGTACAAATATATCATGAATATTTTCTCTTATATTTATTATCTGCACTCTTAATATTTTTATAATTTTTAATCGACGTTATTTTGGATCATTATAATAATACGTAATAACTTCTTTTGAAATATTAATTGTACATCGTCGAAAAGTAATATTTAATATCGAAGTGATTGGAGAGTCGCGTATAATTTATTAGAAAATTACAAATTGCAAGTGTATTATATAATTTATTGCAACACAGATTAACTAAGTATATAGCAGTTGATTATTCATTTAAATTAATACATCGATGAAATTTTAATCTTCATTTCGTAATCTTAGTTCGTTTCAAGAGGATTACTATCCCTACTGTTCGATCAATGTCTTTATTGACATTTAATTTTATTTAATAACAAATTTAAAAACGATTAATTTAATATTGACACGAGAAAATATTTGTTAAAGATATTATAAGTTTTTAGAAACTTATATAATGAAAATAATTTTTAATTGGAGTTATAAAAATATTTTTTATTAACTTATAACATAATATGTCCATATTCGAACTTTACATTTTTTTTTATACAATTCAAAAAAGTAATATCGATTTACTGCCAGCGGCATACTCTTTTTTACATATTTCACCGTATGCAAAAATGGAAAATAGAAAAGGATAAGAGACGGTACAGTGCGTTTTCCTTTTCCTTTTTTTTTTTTTTTTTTTCTATTTCATATTGCACGCACGAAAAAATCATTCACGTTTCACGAATCGATATTTAATATACACCACCGAAAAAAATCTACATCTTTTTCATCTTTAACACGATGAAAACGATGAAAATAAATCTGATTAAACAGAAATATAATTCAATTTTATCAACTTTTATTAATTGATAATTATTAATAATTTAATCTCACAAGAAATACGCAACAACAATAACAATTATATAACAATAACGAATAAATAAAAATAAAAATAAAAAACAAATTCACACACGTTAGATCAAATTATAGAATAAACGGCGTTGGAACACGAGGCAAACGCTTTTCACGAGCCACCGTAACTTCTACAACTTGCGCAACAATTTTACAACTTCAGAATCATTCACTCTCTCTCTCTCTCTGTCGAACTATCGAGAACATATCAAATTCCTCTGGAATCCCCTAAAAAAATCTCGGCAAGCGAGTTAACACCGGATCAAACAACGAATCGCGGGCCGATAAAATCATATCAATGTTTCGCAAGAATGGAAAAACCAACATGCTGAACATTCGTTTGTTAGCATTCGTGGCAAACGGAAAAACAGGGGAACCGATCGCGGGGGCGCGGCTCGTAATGCATTGTTGTCGCTGCGTTTAGCGAGCGTTTGTGTCACTTTTATGCGACTTGGATGGAACGGCACACGAGATTTCGAAAATAAACAACGATCGAGCACAACAACTGGAACAACAACTGGGAGCGGAATGGAATAGGAAGCGAAACGTGCCGTTTCGAAAAACGGTCATCGCGGTCGATCGATAATCGGAAAAGCGGAAAGAGCTGCGGCGAGGCATCGATATTTCGGATATTTCGCGCACTGGCGGCACGAGAATGAAAACCCAATTAATATATTGCTACCGATCAGAACGGTGCTCGAAAGTCGATCACCGTTGAATTAATGGTAACGAGACCGGCGATGTAATGTTTTTTCCGTGTCGTTTCGTTCATCCATTTGAATCGGAGCCGCGCCTCAAAATGGCGGCTCACCCGAAGAAGAAACGGAATATGGTGATCGGTCGAGAAAACTTTTCCGTGGTTTTCTGTTGTGCTCTGAGTTAATGTGATATCATGTGTTATAATTTTCTTTCCTATTCAATTAATATATAATGGCTTGTTATCGAGAATAAATTTTTGATACATTCGTATATCTACATATACAGAAGTCATTTGTTACATTTTTCAAAATTTCTGACAATGAAGATTCCGATGATATAGCTCTATTTTTATTTCTCATAATAGTATGTGCATAGGTTTGAGTGAATTTTAGAATCGTTTTACATAGTTTCAACTTATCCTCCAAAAGATACAATCTATTTCTAATTGATTATATCTGTTTTCTTGTAGTGTATTTTCTAATGTTTCTTTGACGTGATCAAAGATCGATACGATCATTAAATCAACAGATTTCTTATTAATCGTGTTCACAATTAGAGGGGGGAGGAGGAAAAAATAAATCAAGGGAAGCAATTATGCTCAGAAATGAGAACGATATTAGTTATCGATCGGATGTGTTTAAGCGAAACTGTCTAACCGGTTCAATAAATTTTCAGCAAATATATTGGACAGAAACTAAAGCAATTAAACTGCGAATAATTTAACGTTCAAAGTATTTGAACGTTATCAGATTCCCAATAGTACTTGAGAAATTGTATCTTAGAGGCGAATTGAATCATGCAGTTTATCGATTACCCGTTCATCGTGTACGTGCTCGGATTTTTATTAAAGATATCTAGGGTGGAATTTCTTACCGTGAATCTGCCTTCGAGCATTTTTCGTCTGCTCGAAGAAATACGAAAGTATAACGGGCACCGGGATGATTTCGTTCGATTCATTGCATTATTTAATATTCTTTCGTATCTTTTGTTCTATTTATTCTATATATATAGAAAGATAGTTCTACTTTCTTCGCTTCTCGAAGCTAATATTATTCAATTTCTTCTATCGATGAGGTTATTACATTTTCGTGGATAATAATTCTCTCGTTATTATGATATTGTAAATAATAATTTTATTATTATATTAATATTATTCTCTTGCAATTTGTATTAGATTAATCGAAAAATTGTAAAATTTTTAAAATAAAAAAAAAAAGAAATATCGGAATTAATTTTATTTTCGAGTAAAAGTGTTAAAGCTCTTTTGAAAAAAGATAAATCTTTAAAATTATTTCACGAGTGACTGCTTTTATTTATCGATCTTCTTAAAAGAAAGACAATTTCTCTCGATATCCCAATGATAATGGAATTTTTATCGAGTTATTATATAATATTGTATAATATCTTAAAACGCTCGATATCTCGAAAGATTAAAAGAATTTCTTTATTTTATGTAATCACAAATTTCCACGGATCAAAGAAATAATAATAAAATTTCAATTTTGAAATATATATAATTTTTCTGAACAGTCTCAATTAGAAGTACAAATAACGCAATCGTTATTTAATTACATAATTTCACCAACGATATAAATTCTTTCACTATTTTAATTAATACCTCCGCTGAAATACGAATTAAGTAAAACAGAATGGAGGTATGCTTAACCGCGTAATTGTTAATATTAGTTCAACGAGACACGGAGGAAGATTTTCCACAGCACGATGTCGTTTCACGTGATTGCAATACGGTGGTTTCGCGTTTTAAACTCGTGTACCACATTTCTCGTTTTCACGATTATTCTCGGTTTTTTCCTCTCTTTCTCTCTCTCTCTCTCTCTCTCTCTCTCTCTCTCTCTCTCGCTGTTTCAGCGTGGATCAGCCGCAAATTCTGGCCGCTGTTTTATCCGCCAGTTATAGAAACCGGCGACAGTACGGGAAATCTGATTAACCGGTGGCTGGTCGTTTCGCGTGGCACGATTTTTTAGTGGGACATGCAAACATACGGCCCCTGCCAAGCTCAAAGACGTCCAACCCTAGCTAGAGGGTTCTCCTCTCTCGCCTCCATTGTTATCTCGGACTTTTGTGGACCGTAGAACGGATTGTTTTCGGCCTCTCTGGCGACAGTTTTCATTTTGCCATTCAGAAAACTGCTGGAAAGTTTTTGTTACGCCTTCACTGTTGCCCCGAAGTGTTTGTCCACGAATCGTTCCCAACTTACAAGAACGGAAAGCACTTTCTGGAAAACCCTTTGAAACCGTGGTGGACACGATGAACTTTCCTCGTAATATGTTTTTCAAAATTCTTGTTTTTTTTTTTTTTATATGAAATATTAACGAAAAGCGAGAGTAAATAATCGAGTTGAGAAAACGATGATCGATTGACTTTTTCTGGACTTCGTTTTTCTAACGATTGCATCGATAGATCAAAAATTTTCTTTCTCTCTGGACTAACTGTCATTTTTTTTCTCTCTCTTTCCATTCTGAATTATACTGTACAAAAATTGATCATGCAAGTTGCACGCGAACATTCTCTCTCGAGTATATTTTTTTTATTTTTTAAGAGACACATTTCGTGTAAAAACTTTTTGTCATCGTATACACATCATTAATATAATTTTTAATATTCCCAAACGCTTTCCTTCCACGCCTCTAAAATTAAATATTTAATAATCTCGTGCATCGCTCTATCTAAACTTTTCCTTTTCGTTTCTCATAAAGTTTTCATAAACTTTCCATAGTCTCGTATTATATTTAGAGATAGTGGCTGCTGATTTATAGGGGATACACGTTATATTACGTTTTCTTATCGTTCGATTTTCTTCGTGAAATTTCTTTAATAGAACAAAGGAATCGAGGTATTTTATAAACTGACTCGACATCGAATTACTCTATTCTACGATATGTTTAGAAATAAAGGGAATGAAATGAGATAAATCTACTGGGCGCTAGTTTCCTTCTCACGAACTATCATTATCGCCTTAAACAATTGATGTACACTGTCCAGAGTTTAGAAGGATAGCGAAAACGTGAAGAGATCATTAATTTCAATTTGAAAGGATAATCCTGAAAAATGAACAGAAGTCGTGTTCTCGTTTCTCAGATAACAACAAAAGTTTAAAATAAAATTTAATTTATATTTTGTTTCAATGTTGATTGTAATAAAAACAAAAATTATAATTTATTAAGAAAATCTTCGTTTTTAAACTCGATCGAATCAAAAATATTTCACGACGTAACCGCTCTGTAAAAAAAAAAAAAAATAAAATCCCTTTTTTTCTTTTTATTGTAACATCACACACACACACACACACACACAAAAGAACAAATTTAAATAACGCCCAATCATTTCTATTCAATCACAGCTAAATCAATTACCTTCTATTGATATTAATCCCATCGTATCCGACAAATATTGGAATTCCTGTATACATGAAATGAAAAATCTACTAAATCAAATTTGTACAATCTTTTATCCATCTTCGCATCTAGAAACATCTAGAAAAAAAAATTCGCGCATCAGTGATTTCCAATTAATTAAAAAAACTACTTTCTGACGAAAAAAAGAGAGTAAGCTTCGAGCATCGAACCAGTTTTAATTCATTTTTCATTCTTCTTCTTCTAATTTTTCGCGATATTTCGAATTTCGCAAGTAATCGTCTCTCTCTCTCTCTCTCTCTCTCTCTCTCTTTCTCTCTCGTTTCACATTTTATCCGCGCGCGATTCGAATCCATCCAGGCTGCTCCCTCCTGCGAATTTCCTACCGATGCTCTGCCGTGAAACCTGTGTGCCTGTGCGGGGCGGGATGGAGAAGCATGGCGGAAATTCTCGTCGGTCGAATTACGCGCTCCTTTCTGAATTTACGTTACTCGAACTGGCGTGTCTCGGATGGCTTGGAGCTGTTGCGGAACCGGGGAGCTTTTGAAACCGCAACGCTGCGAACTTTCCCCCAAACCTCCCGTTGTGATCTTCGGTGACACACAACGTTTACGCGATTTAATGCAGCCAGTGTGACCGACTTGAGGGAACAAACCACTTATCCAAGGTTGCAGACAAGGTTGGGCGAGATCATTCAGAGAATTAAAGCTTGGCTGGAAAGGTGGAATGTTCTCAAAGTGGAGGGGTTTCTCAACCCTTTCGTGTTGCAGCAGTTCGATTATTCGATGATTAAATATAATAATAATGGAATGTGTGGAAAGTGGCTATATAAATGAAAAAGAGAAATTAGAATTGAATGAATGAATTAGAGAATTTTTGGATCCGTTCAAATTGTTTGGCTTCAAAATTTGTTTTTTTATATTTTATTTTACATTATTTTTCGAATTTTCCTTAATCGCGTTGTATTTCTCTTCGAATTTTACTTTTTTAAAATGTAGTTGGATAATATCGAAACAGTAAGTAATAATCGTTCTTTTTAAAGGTAATATATTTCAATGGAATAATTAAAGCAATCGTTATTGGAAATCGTTCAATTTTTTCAGAATATAATAATTGAATAATATTATCTTCTTTGAATCTAATTAAAACAATTCAATGAATGTAAAAGATATTGATTCCAAATAACAATATTTTAATAGCATGTAAAATTTCTCTTTTAAAAGGATCATGATACGATATTATCTTAAAAGATTTCAAACTTCATTAAACAATTATTAATAAAGATAAAAATATTCGTACAATCTCTAAAACTCTAAAATTATTTACAATTTTCTTTTTTAATAAATAATTACTATCGAATAAAAATCGTTTCGAAAAAATGAAAGATGAATTTTGTATCATTTTCGCTTTTCTATCATTTCGCCATAGTAATTTCAATCAAGCGATCGCGACTATTTGACAATTTATCCGTGTCAAAGAGGTTTCTGAGTGACAAGGGATGCATTATTAATCGATCGAGCAATTACTAGTATAAACTGGGATGGTCCATTCTCGAGCCGCAAGCGCACCACGTCCATTAACGTCGCGAAATTCTGTCACCGGCTCGTCTACTTTTTATTTCTCACTTTTCCCGTTTTACATCGCTAAGCACGGCCGAGAGTGTTGAAAGAAGAAGACATTAATTACATTAGAACGAAACACGCCCGCTTGCCTAGACACTTGGCCTAGTAAGAATCCTCTAGCGAGTAAACGAGGCGACGTGCCACGGTCCAGGGACGCGAGAATTCTCTTAACCCTTGTGCATTGTGCCCTCTGTTACAAAGGGCTGGTGAAAAATTGCCCGTGAAAATAGAAAATCCTTGCTTTTGGTTAACTGAACTTTCTTACGATTTTATTAATGATATTTTCTTCCTTTAAAACGGTAGAAAACTTATATCACGTTAAGTAAAATAGGAGAATATTCGTTTTTTTTTATAATTATCATTTATCTCTCTCCTTACTAAAATCCTTTACAATCGTGTTTATGATTCTTTCGTTTCCTCCAACTTTCTTATTTCAATTTCCAGTATAATTTAAAAGACTTTTCACTATTTTTATCAATTTTACAACTTTAATTCTACTAATTATTATTATTTTTAGGATTGGAAGACCGTTATTGAGAAGAAAAGAAGAAAATTGTGAATTGGAGGAGCTCCAGTGGCCTGCAACTGGTGAGTCAATTCGAAACGATTATTTAATCCTTCAACACCTTCAAATTAAGATCAATATGATTAACCTTTACTAATTTTTCCCCAATTTCTTTAATCCAAAATTTCATCATTAAAAATCCAAATACGCGAACAAAAATCACGACACTCCATGACAAATTTTAACCCCTTTCTCGACAAGACAAGAATTGGCATATTTCCATTCGAGAACGAAACATTCCCCTTTGTTTCGTCCAATCCTTTACACGCTTCATTCGGCCACTTGTTTCGCGCTCGTATTGCCACCCTCGAGAAAAGCCTCCATTACCGAATTGTATCAGAGGGTGGACCGCGAATCCCTCCTCACCCTCCATTCTTCCACCCTTCCCCTCCCGTTGGACAGGTTAGGTAACGCACGCCGGTCGGAAATGCGAATTCTCTTTACTTCTCCATTGTCCACCGTGCTGCAAAGGGGATGATAGAGGCGGATAGGGGGAAGGGAGAGGGGCGATGTTTGCTCTTCTGGGAAAGTAAACTCAGAAGCTTTTCATACGCGCGCGACTCGCAGCGCTAACCCAATTTTAACGGTACGACGCCGGCGGAGCTTCGTCTACGTTTTCAACGTAGAGAGAGGAGCCGGTTATTTGCCTTGCCCGCCTCTACAACGGGGCTCCCCTTTCCCCGTCTTTTATGCAAAGTATCGGCAAAGATTGGAAATATCCGTGTCGAAAGGGTAGCGGCCGTCGATGGTTAAAATAATACGAACGTATAGGTCGAAAGGAGGTTTGAAAATATTTTCTATTAGTCGCGGTCTATATCTGTTTCCGAATATTTTTCCTCGAAACCCGCACGAGGAGTGTTTACTTTGAAATCTATTGCGTCGTTTGGATAATCGATCGCACGATTCTGGATCTGTAATATGAATTTATTATTACGATAATTAATAATATTCGAGGTGATGGGATATTTTTAATTACGATTCGTAATTCGAGGAAAGTTTAGTTCGATAATAATTTGCCATAAGTTTATTTTACTTGATATATTCTAGAAAACGAAACGAACACGAATGATGTAGAAGAATTATGAATTAAATTATTGTTCATTAAATTATTCATTATAATATAATAAATAGAAAAGGTTTGATTGAAAAAAAAAGATTTGCATCGCGTAAAGTAGCAAAATATTAAAAAAACGTAAAGAGTACATAAATCCCTCGAATACGGATTATATTTAGACGAGCGCGTTATACAGTCGCGAAATCCAGGATTCCATATTCGAAACACGTGCACGATCTAACGGGTGGCATCGTCATCGTCGACGAGGGTATCCATCCAGTTTTATACCACGAACAAAGTTGTCTAGACGAAAAGATCGGGTTTGGGTATAGAGTGAAAGGTACACAGGGCTGGTAACGAAGTTTTCAAAGACAACATCGAGTCTGATATCTAACGAGTTCATTCCACTCGGGTTCCATGGCAAAAACTGCAAGTGGAGATCTCTATCTTGCGCCCTTTCCGCCCAGGTCACCGCTCTACCGCTCTCCCCCCGTATCCATTTTCACCCCTTTCCACCGACCGATGCGCAATTCCCTTTCCGTGCATTGTTCAATCGTTGCTCGTGGATTTTAATTTTACAAGGTATTATTGAGAAAAGGATAATGCGCTTTGATCATTCGAGTGTGTGTCTCTTATCTTATCGAATAAGATATCTTGTTCTTCTTTTTTCTTTCTTATAGAGGTACTTGTGAAATAAATTGAATAAGATTAAACTTTTATGAATCTCTTTTGAACTGGTTACTACGCGTATCGAAAAGAAATTTCTAAAAATTATGAAAAAATTATAGTATCCATCCTTCTACTGGTTGCTTACCTTTTTTTTTTTCTTTTAACAAAGAGCACACGAAGTAAAATTAAAACTAATCTAATCCAACGATACGATTGGCGCATATCTACATCACATCGTCATGCAAAACGGAAAACTGACATTTAACGTGAAAATCAACCTGGAATCGTGGATGTTCTTACCTCCGATTCCGGCGACTGAACGATCAACGACGTTCTCGGTGGTTTTTCCGGAGGCACCTTCTTCAACGTGCCGGTGAAGGAAGCGGAGGAGACGGCGGTGGTCGAAACGCCCTCGTGGCCGTCTATCTGGCACTGAAGCCTATGGAACTGCGAAAACGAAGCGCGCGACGCGTCAGTGCGCTCGAATTGCGGCAGACACGGCAACGGCATCTGCGACATGTTCGGTATCTGAATAGAATTCGGGTCGCTGGTATCGTGTTGCAGCCTTGGCGATAGCTTCTCGCAGACAGACGATTGGCAGGATTGATGATTAGAGTTCTGTGAATAGGAAGCGGTCAATAACGTTTGATGATGGCTGTGCGGCGTATTCTGGTTCTGCGTCAGGCAACTCTTATCGGACGATTGCTCTTGGTGGTTGGGCAGCGAGTTCGATTGAATCTGGTGGATCTCGTTCCCGATCCCGTGCGGTTGAAAATCGGTCGATCTTTGCAATTTCTCGCACAATTGGTTCTGCGCCTGCAGACTTTGCAGCCTTGCCTGCAAGTCGCTCTGTTGGTGTTGAAACTGCGCCACTTTGTCCAGGATTTGATTTTGACTCTGAAGACATTGAAGCTTCGCCTGCAGATCGCTCTGTTGCCGTTCGAATTGGCTCAGCTTCTCTGAAATTAAATCCAGGCTCTGTTGATTCTGCAATTGTTGTTGTTGTTGTTGTTGCTGCTGTTGTTGCTGCTGCGGCGTCAGCGTGTCGGACTTTTCGTTCTGTGGATCCAATTGACTTTGAAGATTGTCCGTCTGGCTCTTGCTGTGGGTCAATAAGTTGCCAGAGACATTGTGACTCTTGCGATGACTGTGAATTATGTGATCCACCTGATCGATCGGTTTGCCCAAGCTCGTTTCACCGAAATCCGTTACCACCGTGAGAACGGTCTTGGTATCTAACTTGGCTTCGCTCAGGGCTGGATACTGATGGCATATGTTGGGACTTGCCCTTTGAGAGGAGGTCGTGCTGGCAGGAGGTGGTCCCAGATTCGCCACGGATCCGCTAATAGGCTGCTCCTCGAACTCCTTCCTCGATAGTTCCATGTGTTTCGTCAGATCGGCGCTGACGTGACGCAAATGGCGACGTTGCTCCATTATCGTCCTCTGACTGATGTTGGGAATCGGTTGAAAGGCCGACTGGCTCATTCTCCCTTCCTTCCTATCGTCCGCCGCCTGATGGATCTGCCCTCTCGGATCCCTCCTCTCCTCGGACTGATTACGGGAACGCGGGCTGGTCGACATCATTTGATTCTGCATCATGCTCCTCTCGTGCTCCTGCCGTTGGCGTTGCTCGGCCCATATCGTCAACTCCTGCCTCGTCTTCTCGAAATTTTGATTGACGAACGAGGGACTCTTCTGCCCGCCACGATCCGCCGATCCCTCGCGGATCGGCATGAACGGCATAGGAGACCTTCTAACGTCCTCCATTCTTTTCCCTTCGATGGTCATAGGCGACCTCCTGTGCTCGTCGAAGTAATCGGATCGCCTGTTTTCTTGCGGCATCGCCACTCTTTGATTAGGGCTCACGTTGCCCCATTCGGGCTTTCTGTCCGCCCCTATGCTCTTCCTATTCTCTTGTCTCGTATCAAAAGCCATCGGAGATACTCTCAAGCTCGTGTCCAATCGCCTTTGATCAGGCGGATACACTTGATTGGCTTCGACCCGTTTCGGATCCACCATGCTTCCGCCCTTCCTGCCCGGCATCAATATTTCCTGATTCCCGTCACCGGGGAACGTGAAGGTGATCGTGTCGTTCCGCCGCTGGAAACTCGATGTAACGTCCACGGAAATAGACTTTCTGTGTTCAGGCCTGGCCACGTACAGGCCGCAGTCGGCCGCCACGGCCTCGCACATTTTTTCCCGCCCAGGTGGCGGCTGATCCTCGTTCGTATCCACGTACAACCCGTCCTGTCGTGTCCGCGGATTTTGATTGATGGCCGCCAGATACCTCCTGTCTTGGGCGTCGGCCACTATCTGTGCACCCTGGACGATTATCGCCCCGTCGCTCCGATGGATCTGCTGCTCCTGCGGGACAGGATTTTGACCGGGATCGTATTTAGGCTTCTGCATCCCGGCCACGTCGACGCTCGCCGATTTTCTGTGCCCGGTGTCGTGCGTGATCTTCGAGTTGCCTCGGGGGGGAACCATGGGTTTCGGCCCACGACTCGGTCGCTCGCCAGTTGCCATCGCGAGACCGTGGGTCACGTTCTGGGCGATCGGTTGGATGATCGGTTGGGTCTGGTATTGACCCAACTCCTGCGAGAATCTCTGAGGATTGGGCGATTGTTGGCCGAACTGTTGACCCGGGTAAATTCCCGCGTGGGGTGTGTACGGTACCGCGTTCATCATTGTCTGGGGATATTGGGTGTAAGGGTATTGGGGCTGGGTACCGTATTGGGCGTAGCCAGTCGGTTGAGGCACCACCACGCCTGAGAAGTACGGCGGCTGAGGACTGGCGGATTGAGGGGGTATTTGCGACCCGTGTTGAACCGTTACGTACTGACCTTGACCGGTGAACATGGGATTCGCCGCGCCTCCTTGGTACAACGTGGGATCCCTGTACGTCACGTCTCGGGTCACGTAACCGGCACGCTCCGCGTATTGCGCTTGTTGAGGATACATCTGCGGTCTCACCTCGAACTGGCTTCGTATCTGTGTGTACTGGGTCTGATCGTAATCGGGCACGAATTGGGGTTGAGCTTGAACAGGAAGGGTTTGAGTGCTAGTTTGAGACACGTTCTGCGTTCTCTCCGGTGCCGTAGACTTTTCTTGCCCGTACTGTTGAGGAGGAAGTTGTCCAGTCGGTGGATGTCTGTCTTCGGGAACACCGACCACAGCTTGCTTCCTTCCAATCGGGTATTGACCGGTCTGCTCAGTTTGCTGTTGCTGCTGCTGTTGTTGTTGCTGCTGTTGCTGTTGCTCTTGGCTCTGAGTCTGGCCGATCGACTTGGTCTGCTGTGCCCTGTCTTGAGAGAATCTGTCATACTCTATGGTACGGTTTTCGAAGCCATTTGACAAATCTTGTTTGGCATTATCGGCAGGCGGCTCGGCCCGACCGTTCTGACACGACGTCTGCTGGTTCTCCATCGTTTGTCCGACCTGGTTCTGCTCCTGGTGGCTATCGTTCACCCCTCCTGAACCAGACTGCGACATGTTGGCGGCCCCCACCGACGGTCTTCCGCCGATGTAGCCGAGAATTCGCCCCAATCCGCACACCGTGACGATTTTATCGTTCAACTCTCTGTTGGAAATCTAGATTCTCGCTTCAACGCAATCGTCACGGATCGCGTTTTTACGCCTCGTAAATTCCTCCAGGTCCACTCGAGGCATGTAAACGTCGATATTGAATGTCGTTCTACTTCTCCTTTTCCGTGATCCTTATCGAATTTCTCTCTCCCTTTGTTTCTTCTTGATCTCGCGGAAACGAATCTCGCGAGAGGATCAGATCATAAATGTTTCTTTATCGCGATTTTGTACCAATATTCGTTTCCCTTTTCTTTTCTTTTTGATACGATTATTAGATTTTCGTCGAAATTTTTTAGTCCAAAAATTTATCTCTGCTGATTGAGTGATTTTTTTTCTTTCTCCCTTCTTTGAACGGCCCGAAAAATCAACGAACGAGCTTGTTACGCACGATCTACTTTTTTCTTTTCTTTTTTTTACATTTTCTTTATTCGGATCGTTCTCGCTCGTTTCTCTCCTAGGGGCTTCGTTAATAAATCGCGGACTCGTCGAATAATATTACGTGAAAATTTGAAACGTTTGTCCAGGCAGAAGGTCTTTGAACACCGCCCTCGCATTTCTCATTTTTTTTCCAAGAGGGGAGGAAAAAGGGAACGCGCAATTGCGAATATAATCTCTTTTATTGCGCCCCTTTGACGTGATCGCCGTTTTTCGTTTCGCAAATCTTCGTCGATTCTATTCTGTTGGCTTTCACTTCATAGTTTTCTTGTCGTCACGTTGACGAAATTGTATCGGGAAAGAAATATGGTTTTCCTCTTCGCGTCTTCTTGTTCGATAAATAACTGTTACTGGTAATTTATATTTATTGAATTATTTTCGCGAATATTATTCCAAAAATCTTTATTCGCGATTCGAAGTTTATAAACGCTTAAATTTTTCTTACAATATTGTATCTTCTACGGATAATTGAGATTCAAATATCGATCAGCTGGTGTAAATTTCTCGAAACGTTAGAAAAATTGATTATTCCATCAATAATATTCTCTTATACGTTTATTATCAGTTCCTTGAGTAATTTTGATTTCCATTAGGCAGTTTTTCCTTTATTACTTTAAGTAACTTTCAATACTCTTCGAGTTGAAAGACGATATTTGATTTTATTGTTCCAGTTTCGTATCAACATTCTTCCTTTATATATCTAACGAAAGAATTAACTCTTTCTTTTTCGCGGAATCGTAGCAACGATTCATCCGCAAAATATCTGTAGGATCGATCTGCAAAATAAAGACACGAAACACGTACTTCTCCAACTTTCCTACTTCGTATAAATTTCCCTCGTAATATTCGGCGCAAGATTAACATTCGACCAAAATTTAAAATTAATTGGAGAGAGGGGGAGAGAGTAATCTCTATTATTCAAATTAACACGTTCAACAATAACCACCTACACCTATAGCGTGAATTAATTAAAATAATTGTTAATCCGGAAAATAATCCTCGACCGCTCGAACTTTGTTTTTGCATGAAATTAAAAGTCCATTAATAAGTTTTGGAAATAAACGGAAGAAAACATCGAAATCCCTATTAATTCTCGGGAGGCTGAAACTTAATTCCTCGCATAAATTAAGGGTCTGGTAATAGTTTCTCCACGGCTTTCTGAACCATCGAGCCGTGTCTAACGGAGGCGGAACACCGAAAAACATCGGAAAGGAAGTTCGAATAAACTGTTGGCCGTTAATTCAGAAATTTCACGATCGAGTTCCGAATAGAGGCGGCTCGGCCAAGACGTTTATTTAGCCAAGGCTTCGACGTCGGCCCTCAGAAATGCCGGCAATCCGCGTTTCAATTTATCTAACCGACAATGACAAGGGCGAACAAAGAGTTCGCTGCTTCGGGGACGATCTATTTCACTCGGTGGAACGCGAATTGTTTTCGTGATTTCCCAAGCGCCTCGTGATCACTTTAGTTTCAGATAGACGCCCTTCTTCATTCAATCTTTCATTGCCTGAAATTTACTAAACGGTAAACGGAAAATTTAATATTGAAAATTTCTTCGAGAGACCTTTGAACTGACGAATTCTATTTTCTTTTCCTTTTGCATTAATAATTTCCTCTTGGTTGGCAATAATTGTAATCATTTTTTCGACGAAGAATCGAATGAAGAGAATGGGATAACGGGTATTATGGGGCAATTAAAGGGGAATTTCTAGAATTTCGTCTCGTTTTTGATACCTGCACAGGACCATTCACTGTGTTTTATTGGCGATATATCGCTAGAAGAAAGTTGCCCATGGCGAAGAATCTTTGGTAGAAACTTGGATAGAAGGGAAGACGAAGCGTGGCGCATTTATCTGTAATAAGAACTGGTCTATAAATCCGTTTACGAGCAATATCAAATTTACTGGAATATTTATTGAAACGTTTCAACTATCGCTGCTAAATGTTGGTATTAATGTGGTATTAGGGTTTATGTTGTGCTTTATATCGAGAATTTCTGATATTGGTACTAATTATTCCGCACCTGATTGAATATTAATGATGAAATTTAATCGTATATGAAATAACAAACTAATACTAACAATGCAATATATCATCCATCATTGCTTTCGTTTATCATTGAATATTCTATTCTGGGAAATTTTTATTTTTCAAAAAAAATATTCGCACAAATCAAACTACGATACGATGATATTTAATCATCTTTAAAACTTTTTTCATATTTCGACCAATCTGAAACGAATATAAATTCGAATAACTCAATAATTCGGTCTCGATCCCTTTATCCGATCTCTGATATTAATTCATTTCTGACATTTGAGCAAAAAATACACAGCAGAATTATTTTCTCAACGAACACTCCTTCCTTAATCTTGATAATCAGAATCATATATATAACACCTCCAGTGTCCATAGAGCAGACACGCCACTTTGCAAGCGACCATCGCCTTTAGATCCATTCGAGGGTTTCAAACTAACACAGTTTGCACAAAACCTAGGGATGTGCTTAAAGTGACCATCTCGTTTCGCAAACAAGGGACTCGTAATTCATCATCCCCAGGCTTGCCAACACGCTTTACATCGAGACTAATGACTGGTCTTTATACACGGGGGTTGAAAGGTTGACGCGTGAATGCCAGTTTGTGGGCTGGACGTCATGTATCATGAAACATGAACCGGTCGAAGTGAAAATACAGTGTAAATTGAACTAATGGTTTCGGATCCCGTTTATTTTCGATCTGTTTAAGAGAAAAAAATCGTTTTTATCGTTGTAAATAAGTTAGCGCGATATATGATCATAAATTATATTGCGATTACGCTTTCGACGTGAATGATCTATACGATCATTTTTTCTTTTTTTTTTTTTTTTTTTGATATTAATTATCTCGTAACTCGATGAATTTTATCACATAGTTTGTAAATTTGAAACGTTATTTGTTGTTAAATGATTTAATTTGAAATTTTTTATCCTTATAAATAGTCTTGACAATTTCTATTATAATTTTTATTACAAAAAAATGGAATAAAAATTTAACCAATTTATTAGAATGAAAATTATTTTTAAAATTAGCAAGCATGACTCGTGATTAAGAATACAAAAATAATTAAGATTTAATTAATAATTAAGATAATAATTAATTAATAAATAATTAAGATAATTAAGAGGGATAGTGAATTATCATAATGTTTAATATAATTGTAATATATTATAATATATTATAATATATTATAATGTAGTTAAACAAAATTATCGTTTATAATCAATTCGTGCATTATCATTTAATTACAATATAGTATATCATTTCTCCTTGTTATTTTTCCTTTTTGATTGTACTCGTGTATACATCGCACACATTGAAGACTGAAAAAAAGTACGTGGAAGAATGCGTAGAAATGGAAGATACAAACAACTCGAAGATATTTCCTTGAATATGTTTGAAGAAAAATTTACAAAACAGTTACTCGTAGAGAGACAAATAAATTGCTTTTGTCGTATGTGAACGTGCTTGTATAGTATACACATTTATGAATTACAACAAATATAAGTGTATAATCATGTTTACAAATATACGTGTACTTTGTTCAGTGATTTCTTCTTTTTTTTTTTTATTATTTCGCGAAGATTTATGAAATAATATACTTTAGTTTCGAATATACAGTATTATAAAAATAATATTTCAATTTTTCAATATATTTATATCAAATCTTAATTTAAATTCGAAATTAAAAATAAATATATTATTTTTTACATACAATTTCTATTGCACAACTCTTGTTCCAAAAATGAATAAACAGAATTCCAAATTAATTTTTACCTTTGAATATTTAGTAATTTTTATTTTAGAAAATTTCTAGCGATTGAATGAATTACTGGAAATTTGTTCTACCATGTAACTCGATGTTAATCCAATAAAGATTCATTTTACGCTTGCGTTTGTAATTCAAGGGAACATGATCTACCAAAGATCGTGTATATTTACACGATGTTCAGTATCAAGATCAAAATAATTTGATCCGGAGTGAATGTGCCTTGGTATTTCTGAATGAAGCTAAATATACACACCAATATAATTTTCACGTAATAGGGAAATTGTATATTAGAGGTTATATATTATATATACATCGTTGCTGTTCGAATATTTACTTTACATTTAATTGTATCCGCCAGTTTGTATATTTATATCCTACTATTCCTGTTTAGTAAACGTGTTTTGATGAACTGACATGTGTACAAATTTGCCATTTCCACGCATGTATTATTACATATAGAGATTGCATTGTTGAATCAATTGTCAATTAATTAGTCAATAATTATTTAACAGAATGTTAAAAACGTCTAACTAACGTTTCCATGAAAATATTTTTCGAATTGACTGATGATAATTCGCGTAATTAAATAATTAAAAAAATATATATTTATCGATAATGCGAAAACCAAGATCTTGTTCGTCGTGTAGTAAATTGTGGTGAACAGGAGGGAAATCTTCTATCTCAGGGGGATTCATCCGCGTGGATCGTATTTCGTTCAACTAATTTGCTTTATCGATCGATCGTTAATGGGTCAACTCTGGCGTTAATCAGATATCAAAATGAAATTTATAATCTAATTTCTCCACTCGATCGTGCCCGGTTTAGAATTTTATTCTTTCCCCGTTCTGACATACAATTTCTATTGTTCTATCTTTTTAATCTTTGGACAATAAATAATATTATCTTTGTATATTTGTTCCTCGACGATTGCAAATTTCTTTTGGGAGGAATAGTAGGGTGGTTCGATGTGAAAGCCGGCTTGTTTCCTTCGCGTTTCGATTCACGTAAGTCAGCTTTCCGGACATCGTGCGCGAAGTCTTCAATCGCATCTACTAGTTTTACGCGCTTCCCTCCTCCTGTCAAGATTGAATTCCTTTACGTTTCAAAAAGCCCGCATGAAATGTTCTCTTGTGTTGTGTTCTTGTTTGTACGCCTTTGAGAGAAAGGTAAACGCGCTGTTCACTCATACATATATATATGTGTATTCAATACGTAATACGTAAATTCCCCAAAGAAAATTGACTTGAAAAAGTGCATCGATCGTAGTACAAACAACTCTTAGAAATCTTAGAAACAAAAATAAATTGTACGTCATTATGTCTCCTTAATCGTCGTCCATCTTTTTTCCCCATCGATTTTCATCGAAATTCCCTCCTTCGTCCAAACGAATTTCCCATCGTTGTACATCTTCTAAGATTCGATTCAAATTTTTAATAGAAAAAAAAAAAAAAAAGGAAAAGAACTCGAGAATCCTCGAGAAACTTCTCCTTTCTTTTCTTTTTCTATACCCATCTCATTTACATTCCAATTCGCGCATCGAATCGCAAACGACCGGACGAGGAATATTAAACGTGAAAATTGGCGAGAACCGATTCCACGTTTGTACAGATCCAATATCGTATTAAATAAATCGCGAAATATTAGAAGGGAAGGCAGAGACGTATCGTATCGAGACGAGTCATTCTTTATTCCAATATTCTCTCTCTCTCTCTCTCTTTCTCTCTTCTGTAACACGCACGAAGAAATCCGTATCGAATTATCGACTTGTCAGTCGCGGGGGGGGGGGGTTCCCCCCGGAAACTGACGATAACGGCGGGTCGTCGAATGGACCACGACCGAATTACACCAATTTCCTCGCCCCCCTCCCTCGAAGTAGTGGCCCTGGTTATCGGGAGTGCGATCGACTGTCGCGATGCATCGGGATCAATTGAAATCGGCTTGAAATCCCATTACTCGCCAATACCGGGAAAACACGATAACCCGGTCACTTGGGCATTTATTTCCAAGGACTTTCCAATTTCCCCCCCGCTATATCGGGGAACAATAAGATATCGCTATTTCCACATTTGGCCGCCAGAAATGTGCACCGCAAGCGGTTTGGGTATTTACGATTTCGTCTGGAAGATGGTTATACGTGATATTGAGGAAGAGAGGGAGGGAGGGAGGGAGGGAGGGGGAAATACGAGATCGAATAGTTTCTTCGATTTTCTTCTGGAGGATAGGAATGGATGGACATGTATAATAATAATTTTCTTTAATATGGAGGAAAGTATAATGAAATTTGTCTGCTTTTTTTTTTTTTATTTTTCTATTTATATCAGTATTTCGTTATTATATTTAATTCCGTTATAGATGATGATACGAATAAACAATGTAATGCATTTGGGCAATGGAATTAAATGAATATACTAATGGATATTTATGGAAAGTAATCGTAATATTTAATGGATGAAGCAAATCTCTGTTTATTATATCAATTTTGTATAATATATATTTATATATCAATGGAAATATAAATTTGTATATATATATATATATTTAACTTTTGATTTGATTTAACAAATATCAAGTTTAGAAGTTAGTCTAGAATTACTTTGAAGTCTTGCCCTAATTTCTTAGAAATAGCGAGTGAATTTAATTTCGTTAATGTTTACTGAACTATAACTGAGATAAATGGAAGGCAAATACAAGATAACATCTGCAAACGGAATAAACAAGTTTCCTCGCTCCAATCTCCGCGAGCATATTCATTTTCCATTGAAAGTAACCAAGACTAAAGGTAACTTTCTTTCCCTCTCTCCCCCTCCCCTTCCTCTTTCGCGCTTTCATCTTCCAAAGATCTCGGAAAGAAAAATAAAGAGAATAAAGAGAAGAGAAGAAAATAAAATTCTCCAATATCGGATATCTTTATCGCTACAGCGGATATCGCCCTTTCTTCTTATTCTTACAGAGAAGAACTACCCCTATCAATTTATTTATCGCCCTATCCACCCTAGCCACACCCTGGTTACCTAAAAAAAATTCAACGATAATTCCATCGAAATTTCCACATCCTCCGAGTAACAAATCACACGAATCAAAGACCAACCCAGGCCCAAGATTCATTTCGATGTAATTGAATGATCCTCGTTCGACTGGCATCGAGTCAAATTTTGCCAATTAACGTATCGAGTTGATCCGGCTCGATTAAAATCGGCCAATGGCTCGCTGCCTTTTCGCCAAGTTCATATATCAGCCACTACGATCGGCCAAATTGGCTCGTGGTGATAAAAAAGAAAAAGAAAAAAAAAAAAGAAAGAAAGAAAAAGAAAGAAGAAGAAGAAATGAGAGAAAGAGAGAAAGAGAGGAAAGAAGAAGAACGATAGAAGAGGTATGTGATTTGGTCTGATTTAAAATCCACCTCGGAGCCAAAAAACGCAGCCGACTCGCCACTCCCTCCTGCGATCCACTCTTGTGCAGGCCAACCCCCTTCCAGGATAGGGTATAATATCCGTGCATCATCTCACGCGAACCATGATACTGTAATAGGCGGGAGGATCGATGTGTGCAATCTACGCTTGGAATGAAAATTTCAAGTTCCTTAGGTTCTTGATTCTCTATGGACTGCGATCCGCATGATAATGATCGTGCTCGAATTGATCATGGAAATTCCTTCGATATCGCTATTAATGTTAATTTATATCACGATGCGTATAATATCTACGTGTATACACGTGTACTGCTATTATTACAGGATGATAATTATTACAGGTCGATTTGGATTCATTGCAAAAAAGGTTAGAGATAGAGAAAAAGGATTTTTTTTTTAACGATGAAAAATTTACATAATAATTTCTTTTGTGCCGATTAAAGACGAGTCTAAAGCAAAGGAAGTGCATTTGTTTCGTTATTTTGATTCGAGGAATCCGAGATATTTTTTATCGCACGCCTGTATAATCTGCTTGAAACGGGAGGATGAAATTTCGATCTATTCGACGAGCGTTTTAAAACTCGACGCGACGAGTTGATGAAAAATCTGGGGTACGGATTTGTTGGGGACGAATAAAAAAAAAGAAAAAAAAAATGGGGTGATGAATGATTTCAATATGTAGATCGGTGTGCTCCGTTTTGTTCGCATTCGAAACGAGAGATGAAAGGGACACGGGGACAGAAGAATATCGATGCCTAAATATTTCATATTTAATCCGAATCTCTCGATACTTTTCACTCGTCTCTCCGAAAAGGACGACCCTTCTCCTCGCGATTATTAATAGATATCTTCTTCGTTCCTCGTACCATAATGATACGTAGATATAGTAAGCACGTTTGTAATGACCTAATTTCAAGATTTCTCTCGCTAATGAAAAATATTCCACGGCAAATAAAATTATCATATAAAATATATTCGAAGCTGTTTCGTGAAAATTTAGATTAAAAAAATTAAAAAAGTGTTGAGAATTTTTTTAATATTTTTACTTTTTCTAACTAACTTGACTCATCGCACAAAGAAAAAGTAAGAATGAATTTAAAATAATAGACCTTTCTATGAATATAAAGCTCTACGTTTTAATAAGATATCCAATTATAGTGCAAGGGGGCAAAATTTCTCCCAAACACGGAAAATGATTCTTAATCGCGTTAAATTCCTCGTATAAATTAAGAATAACCATCGGTTTCATCGTCTTTTCTTTCTTTTTTTTTTTTTTTTTTCTTCTTCTTTTTCTCGAAAGTTTGCATTTTTATACCTCTTCCAAGTAGTCGTAGTCCACGTTAGGATCGTTTGATTTCCATATTTATCGTACGGTTCGAAAGTCCTCCTCCCCCTTTAACTCGAAAACTCTCGCCATCCTCAAGAGGTATCGATGTGGAAATTTTCGTTTTATCCTCCATGGAGGAGAAAATGAAACTTTGCCGATCGTACGTACGTCTTGCTTCTTTCCCACCCACGAGAATCGGGCGACAAACTGAAACGAATGAAACGTCAACACCGAATCGACTTTCGTTCCCGCATTTATTTATTTTCTCACGGAATTCATTGCCCCGCATAGATGGATCATCCGGCGAAAAAAAAAATGAAGGATGTAATTTCCAAATTCTTTGTTTCGTTGTTTCGAAACCGTTTCTACGAGGTTTTCGACTGTAATTCACGACACGATTAAGGAAACTTGGCGGAAGAAGGGCGGTTTCTGTAATTCTGTTCTCGGATAGTTCTCCAGCCAAACTTTATTCCGCGATGTTTTAAATAATATCGATGAAGAGAATATTTAGAGCGCCGAGTTTAATGGTAATTAAAAGAGTTGCTTTAATTTAATCGAAGGCTCGAAGAAAAAATGGAAACTTTTATAAACTTTTCTTATTGTTATAGTAATTTTATTCTATATAACTGTAAATTTTATGTATTCTTCACTTCTACGTCGATTATGGCCAATAGCTTAGCCGTGTTATTAATAAATAATGTTGTAAATAAAATTGCTTCACGTATCATTGAAAAAGACATTCAAATTTTTAGAAATTTTCCATGTTTATGAAATAATTAATATTAAATAATATAAAAAATTAATATTAATTATGTGATTTCTCATATTTCTAGAAATTTCGTGTAATGATAATGATAGGTAAAATTATATTATATTTTTCGAATAAAATTATTTCGAAACGATGAGGTGGAAGAGAATATAGGACGAAATAACACTATCTTTAACACTATCTAAAATTTAATATTAATTATATGATTTCTCATATTTCTAGAAATTTCGTGTAATGATAATGATAGATAAAATTATATTATATTTTTCGAATAAAATTATTTCAAAACGATTTGGAAGAGAATATAGGAAGAAATGTGACGAAATAACACTATCTTGTGCAACTTGAAAGAATCACCATCGTGACACTAAGGACCCTCCGGAGGATCGTAATAAATGAAGCTAGTGAGACTCTAAAATCTTCTTGGTTGATGAAAAATGCTTCCCCTCGCTAAAAGTAGGGTGGAGAGAAAGAAATAGAGAATTTATAGAAAATTACATCATGCACGGAAAAAAGTAAAGTGGATAAAGAAGAAAATAAATGTACGCGAGTGTGTCACAGCCATAAGAGGATATAAAATAACCCAAGACGTATTAATCCTTAATACGATAATACTTTCGTAAAATAGTCGACAGAAAAATAATTAACTTTTTATATTTTCCCTGAACGTAGAAAATTTTTATTAACGATTAACGGAAGAGGATCAAGCGGGAAAGTTCAAAAGACGCGGCGTGGATCGATACGTTTCATCCATCAATATATTATATTATTGACATTTTGTTCATATTTCTTCCATAAACGGAACAATGATTTATACATGTTCGTACGTTACAACGATAAAATTCTGACACTGAATTAATTCTCTCGAATTCACACGTGGAAATACATCACGCTTTGGAGTAACAAATATTTATATACATATATATATATAAAACAAATATTTATATACATACATATATATATATAGAACAAGTGTATTCAAATAATAAATTCGACAACCGGTAAGCAAAATAGAATTGCGTAAAATTTCTTCCGTACGAATTTCTTCTTTCCAATTAATAAAGATTCGAGATGAATTTTCCCGAGCCATTATCGATGAATCCGAGAGAATAATAAAAGGGGAAATAAATAAACTTCGCATAGTTTCTACATTTTATCGTTACAATGCAGGAAATCTTTTGTTCGGGATTAAAGTGGTATAATTTGAAAGGAGATGGAGAACGAACGCGTGCGATCGAAGGAGGGAGACGGAGACTCTGGATGCGCAATGGTAAATGGAAGATGGAAAAGTTTACACGAGGGGGCTTTCGTGCGTTGCTTTTTATCGTGATTAATCAGTGGTTCGTTACCGGCAACTTACTTTCATGTTCGCGATCGTTACAGACATTGGTCCACGATACTCGACCCACTTTTCCTTTTCCTTTTCCTTTTTTTTTTCCCCCTCTTATCCCCTTCTTTCTTTCTTTCTTTCTTTCTGTCGCAATAATTTGTTCGCTATCGAAGATGCTCGTGGTGGAAGGAAACGCGGAGGATTAAACTTAAAAAAGGTTGGACAAAAGGATGGAAATGAGGTCAACGGGTTAACGAAAGAGAAACGAAAATCTATGGAAATCTCGTGAAACGTTTGCCTAAACTGATTCGGTTTTGCCCGGTTTTCAATATGAATAAAACAAATTTCCCCTCCCCCTTTCCCCTTTCTCTCTGCTCGTATGCTGTAAGCTCGTAGATACGGTTAGACGGTTCCCTCGAAGAATTATAATTTCATCAAGGAAATGTTGCGAGAAGAAAATTTTTTCGCCAGGCTGACATAAAAGGATGCGAATTGTTCTTGAATTGAAAGGATTCGCGTATTTCTTTGTCTTAAGAATTAATAAGGGAAGAATTAAAAAGTTTGCAAAGTGAAATGAAAGGGGAGAAACTGGATCTTGCAATTATATCTAATAATAGTTTTATAATGGCTACTAACTTTTTGGTTTTTCATCCATTTTTGAAGAAAATCGTAAATTTAAGTATATCAGAGATCAGGATTATTTATCTGGAATTACACTAATTACCAAATCGTTACATTCTCAATCGTTACTTTCTCAAAAATAATATCGTCCCTCTTTTGACGCGAAACATTTCACTTCTTTGCAATTTCCTTCTCACGTTTCCTTGTAAACGAATACAAGAAGAATTCATTTTAGAGAATCACAATTTCACTGCATAAATTGCAGCCATGTTCTCATCGCGTCCTCCCCGCTTCGAGCAATCAATTTTCACGTACGTTTATTAGTATTAGTGTACGTTTATTAATATTACTTGTCCCTTTCACGACTCCCTGAAATTCTGAAACTGTATCTGCATTCTTTCTCCTCTCTCTCTCTCTCTCTTTTACTATACAGGAGAAAGCCAGAGAATCGGGCTCTCGCATAATTCAACGAGACTGAACCCTCGTCGTCGTTTCGCGAACCGGCCGCCAGAGAATTCCATCCTTGGAAAGCGGCTTTTATTATCCTGTGACCCGTTGCGTCAAAGCGGCTAGTGATTTAACAATTTCCCGGGATTTAATCTCCTCGCCAGCATGTAACAAGGCAAGCTGCTTCGCTGCTTTCGTCGATAAAAATCTCCCCTGCCCCTTATCCGTCCCTTCCAACGCAACCAAGATTCCGACCCCGTTTTCGCGATGAAAACCGGCCGGTCGGTTCGGTTCCTGGATGTGAAAAAATCGATATTAGAAATCGATATTGATCCACTCTCGTTACGAATCTTCGAATCGTCGATAACAGGCCGAGCAATTTACGCGTCTTTTCTTCCGACAGATTCGAATATTGGAAAGCGTATATGGTATTTAAGATCGATTTCCAAACAATGATTTTCGAACGAGCATCGATCTTTTCTTTTCTTTCTGCTGATAACGATAGTGGTTACATACGATGAATATAGATTACGTACGTTTGTAAGTACAATTGTTGTCTAGGTGAAATCTAGGTCGAGTAAGTAACAACGTGTACTTGTTATTAGTTAAACGAGTAGTATAAATCAATTATTGAGCGAACGGTACTTAGCTGGCAGATAAGTGGAATGATCAATGAACGAGTCGAACGTGATTTGACAAGTAGAACGAGGCGATTATAGAGAGACGAGAGAAATAAGCCAGAAAATTTAAACGTGAAACTATTTAAAATTGTAACTCGATGTATAATGTAATAAACTTTTTGAAATATTTTCGTACAACTTACGCGACGATAAATTCGGGATAGAATATAAAATATATAAAATTTTTTGGCATCGAAATAATAAATTCACGAACACATCGCCACAATCTGTAATATTTCTTCCATCTTTCTTTCTCGATTTCGTCGCAACGTTCGACAAAAATTCATTTAAGATTTTAATCTCATCGTTGTAACGAAGAAAATTTCTCTTCCCTGCACGCTTCCGTAATTTCTTTTTGCGATTTATGCAAAGAAATAGGTTATACGTTTGAAGAATTTAAATTAAAAAACGTAAGAACCTCGTATACCCCCGTTATCTTCGCCTCAATATCGCGACTTTCTTGTTCTGCGCGTCTTGGAAGAAAGCACTGAAATTCCAAAGTGCTTTATCCTTGCAAGTGTGCCACGATCACACATAAGAATTTCCTTTGCCTCCTTCGTCTCGTATCGTACTTTGCATACGTTTGTCCACGGAGAATCCACTCTCTGTTCTTTTAGAATACTTATAATTGCCGTTTCACTCGAATGAGAGAGAGGATTCTTGGTCGTTTCGACGTCCAAGTTTCTTTTCTCTCCGACTGTCTAAATTACGTAAGTCGGCTACGAAATACGAAAAATTGTCAAAGGAACACATCTCTCTCTCTCTTTCTCTTTCTCTCCTAATTTTAGTAGCCATTTTAGTAGCCATTTTCAAGTATTTGAAATTTTTATTGATTCATTTGTACAACATGTTGCCGTCAACGCGAAGAAAGATATTCCACACATTTCTAATTAGCGTGTATAACGTATAAATATATTAATAATTCTATAAGCCGAATTTATTATCGAAATTATCCTTCTGTTTTTCAAAATGGCTCATCGACAGAACAATCTTTACACGCCATATCCGTCCAAAATGAAACACGATTTCCTACCAACACCAAGGAGAAAGTAGAACGTAAACGTTCAATGGAACAATGGAAACACACGTTCCTACAGCAGTCGCATTAATTTATTAACGTTTTGTTATTATTACCAACGTGTATCGACGCTCGTATAATTTTCGCTGATTACGAACACACACCATCTGCACCGAGTTCGTACAAGTATTACACATATTTTATCGTGGCGTATTTCAATTTTTACGATCGAAAATGGATGGAGCTGTTGGATTGGAATTTTTCCAAAAAACCAATAATAATAATAATAATAATATATATTTTTTTTATTTTTTGGTATATTTCTATCCGCATAAACATTCAGGGGCACATCCTGATACCTCGAATGAAAGGGATTATCTTTTATACGTTATCCCTGGTGAAAAAAAAAAAAAAACGTTTTCATCCCCGGATCTAGTACTAGAAATTTTCGCTTTCGAGAGATATACATTGTAGAGTATATATATTCGAAACTAAATCGATAGAGTCGTCCTCGTGCACGCGAATTCGTTAATTTTGCAGTAGAGTAGTTGCGCAACTCGTCGAATAAACCAGCCTCTGTTTTTATTTATTTAACGTTATTTTCACCAGCCGGTCACGAATTCGGCCTTGTTCCCAACCCGCCTAGGCCATTGTCGAGCGTTCCTTTCCCGTTTGCCTTCGATCCGAATAAAATGGCAACAAATTAACTGAAACGAATCGGTATATCGGACATGGCCAATTTCCATGCTTGTTGCTTTTCAATCTAACGCTCGTCCCTGTTCGGCGTCGATTCCTGTTCAAATATCATCCCTTTCCTCCCCGTTAGAAAATGGTAGTATTTGAATATGCAGATTTGCCCCTCCCTCCCATTTTCAAAATTAATTCCGAACCAGAAAGCTTTTTGTCTTTGTTTTTTGATTCGGTTTGATGATAACGTTGGAAGTATTAATAATTTAATTGTTGAATTACCGTGATTAATTTGCACTCGAGTTTATATAAAATGCTTCTTCTTTGAAGAAGAAAGAAAAAAACGCGGTGGAGAATGTAGATAAATAGAACTAAAATAAAATAATTATATCGATTTTTATATATGTATTGTATTATATTTGAATCCACGAAATGATTTTTGATCTTTGATTGTTTATCGAAGGAAAGGATGAAGATAGAAGTGAAATAGAGCTCATAAAATGAAATTAATGAATAAATAAAAATTTTGTTATAAAATCTGTATATTTGAGTTTATGAGATTTTTTTTCTATTTTTTCTTTCTCTCTTTCTCTCTTTCTCTTTGTTTATAATTAAAAGAAAGAATAAAGATAGAAGTGGTAGAAGGTAGAATGTTGAGACTGAGAGTCTAGTTTGTACTCGAGTTTATGAGGTACTTCTGACTTTTTTCGTTTTTCTTTTTTTTTTTTTTTCTTCCTTCTGAATTTTTTCCTCGAGTAGAACGAAATGTGAAGGTCAAAAATGATAGAAGGTAGAAACTCTAAAAGTAATAATTAATTCACAATTTTTTTGTCTAATCGAGTTGCGTATCTGAATTTATAAAATGCTCCTCCATTAACTTTTCCTTTTATTTTTTTGAATTTTCTTTTAATTTTCGAAATTTTAAAAAACGAACAGGAAGATGGAACTTTGTTATGTCTACGCAAGCTGATTTGCGACTTTAATCAACGTTTAATTTTAATTCAATTTGAGAGACTACATCTTGAGTAGATTTAACATTTCCTTTTTCATATTTTGAGCCTGTTAATTTACCTCGATTCTTCTTCTATAACTCGTTCCTTGATTTATAAACATCGATAGCGATTTTTAATTAACGCCGAATTAATAAGCCGAGAAAAATAGAAATAATTGCTTTAATATAGCTTCCATCCTTTTCTATCGTTATCCATTCTTATCAGTACTATTTCAATTATCTTTCTTTTATTTTTCTTTGACAAATTAAATATATATGATCTAAATTTAATAGAAATTATAATTTATAATTTCTTAATAATTTTTCAAATTTATCGTATTTTCTCACTCGATACTTGTGAATAAAACTTTATACATTCATACAAAAATATACAATGTGCAAAATTCCTGTTTCTAATTCAATTCAATAATTAATATATCATCAAAAAATTTAATTTCTTCTATTTAGAATTTGCAATATAGAAAATTAAAATAATAAACGAACTACGATATTACGACAAATCATAATCGACCGATGAAACGAGAAAGCGAACTAAATTTGATGAAAATATTTTCAAAATATGAAATAAAATAATTTTTCTCCCGACAAAAAATATCATGAAAAATATCTGACTAAATCGTCATTTACAACCCGTGCGTGAATGCATTGGAACTCGTAAATCCCTGTTTTTCACGAATTACTCAAACTCCGTGATTCACTTCTGCTCGAATGCTCTCGCAGAAAGAGCGTATTACTCGGCCATCAAGTGTATTTACGTTTGTTACGATGATGGCAACATCGGTATGCATCCAAGAGATTTCTTACGCGAGCGATGCGCGTTTTAAATAAAAGAAGCCCTCCATTGGAACTGGTATATAATTCAGAACGTTTCGGAAAATGCGATTCAAAACGAAGGTGGAGTGATTCTGGATGCAAAAAAAAATGAATTGGAAGCATGGAATGAAATTTTTCTTTTCAACGCGAGCTTTTCTCTGTTTTTCTTTTTTTTTTTTTTTAATCAAACTCGAAAATTTATTGATCGCGAGACACAATTTACACTTCAATTTTTTTATAACGTTGAAATTGTAACTGACGATTTGTCATTGGTAATTTTATTTATTAATTAATTTAATAATATCGCGATATATATATGGAAATATATAGAGAATGTTTGAAATATATTATTCATTCGATAATCTACACGTATCGATAATCATTTTAATATTTTTACTTCTTATAGAACCGGGAATTATTTATAGGTCGTGCATTGCATTGCGAATCAAAATTTATAACGCGTGTATTAGTATTAAGTTGGCACGTGTTTCACGGAAACGAGGAATGTCCTAGTGGAAACCGAAATTTATTGTTCCCAGTTCAGAACGTTTCGCTTCTTCAATAACTAGCGAACGTCACGACGTGGAAGTTCGATGATTAGTTGTAAAAATTAGTTTTTAATGGTTCTTTGATGCGTTTGACGGAAAATCCAGGGGTTAAAATTGGTCTCAGGAAGCCAAGAATTTCGTCTACCATTAATCACGAGATAGATATATTGCATTTTCATTTACTGGAAATTACTTGGTATCGACAAGCGAATAAAAATAATCGAAGATATTTCCACGATGAACTTCAAAGTCTAACGTTTATAAAGTAATAGAATTTCTTACGATTTAATAATTATGAAATTTGAAACTGTAAAAAGGGGGAGAAACGTTTCGTTTCGAAATGAGTTTTCTGATTGGAAACGAATCACGGAAAAGATATTGAGTTCCTTTAAAGGCGTTATTTACGATCTCTTTCGAAGCTTTTTGGGATAACAAGTTTAATCCACTCGCAGATGCGCCAACGTGTGGAAGATGATCCTTGAATAAGAATTCCGGGAGAGAAATTGCGATGGACGAAAACACGCGAACTTTGAAGACAAATGGACCGTTCAATCGAGAAGAAAAACGTCGTGTCCAACCGCAAACTCTATTAAATTTATGAAGCGCTTCCAATGTTACCTTTGAAAATATTTTGTTACGATCTTTTCCTTTCAGAAACTTTCGAAAACGAATCGTTGTCAATCGTGATGAATCTTTCATAATCGACCGAGACGAAATATCTCTATCGATTTTAACTTCATTCGATGATATATAAATACTGTGATAATCAATCGATATAAATATCAAGACACTTCGATGAAAATAATTTTCTTCGATTATCGAATATCTTTCAACCTTTGACATTAAGAGAGTGAAAAATTTTTCATTCGAAAGTTATTAAGTGTCTTCAGCATCTCACAGAAGATTCGACTTTCGATCATTCCACTTCGTTTAAAAAAAAAACCAAATCTTTCTCTCTTTCTCTCTCTCCCTCTCAATTACGACATTTCCATCCAACGAATAACATTCTTTTTCCAAAAAAAAAGAGAGAAAAGAAAAATCATGTTGATAAATCCTATATCTCCACTGATCGTAAAAAATCCACAGGATCCATAGTGATAATTTTCCAAGGGAGAGACGATCGTTAATCGTGTCGCCGCACGTGCAACCATGCACGAGCTAACAAATGCCTCCAAACCGCGTATTCCTCGCGCCAAAAATAATTTTCCGCGTGTATAACCTCGCGTCTCTGTATACACGCGCGCGTATGTGCATACGTACGTCTACGTACGCAAGAAATTGCGCTTTGTGCTTGCAGAGGGTGGTGCGACAGAGCTCCAGATGTAGCGTACAATTTGCCAAAGCGCGTCACGGCAAATGGCTTTGGGCGACTTTCATCCTTTCGCGGATAAAGGCCGCCACGAAAGAGGAGGAGGAGGAGGAGGAGGAGGAGGAAGGTCGTCGGGCAAGGGAAAGCGTTTCGGGTGACGAGTAAAGGACGTAAAGGGATCGACCTTTAAACCTCTCGCGATTTTTCGATACGAAAATATGAAAGCTATTTCCGTGCCCGTGGCCCGAAATGCGATCTGTCCGTGAATATATCGCGCACGAGATAGAAGGCGTCGAATATTTCTTGGCCATTGTACGGCTAGTGGGGTGGGCAGGGGTTGATCCAGCGGGGTGGAAAGATCGCGTCCTGTTAACCGCGTGAAAGGAATCGGGGAGACGGATTAAATTGGTTGGATTCGGTTGGTGGGATCGTAGATGGCGCTTTGCAAGGGTTTCTCTTCGACGTGTATGGACGGTGGCAATTAATTTCTTGTTAAGAGTTTGGAATGTGATGGATTCGTGAAATGGATTTCGATTCGTGATTTGGTCGAGCCAGCGATGTTACGCTTGTTCTCGTTTGAATACGATGAAGAAGTTGTATTTCATTTCGTTGTATACGTTTTCATTATTATCATCGCGTGAATTCGTTTTAATTATTGATGATTCGTTATTATTGGATTGAAAATGTGGGTACATTTCGTTCAAGGGGGATTTTAAATTTCGTTTCTTTGGTTGTGTCGATAAAAAAAAATCGAATAAACATTCTAATCGTTACGTTACATTATATTATACGCGATAAGAACACGCTAAGAGTCGTATAATTGAAGCAATAAATAAAGTAGTAGCTTTTATAGACGTGTAAAACTTTTTATACATCCCGTGTAATTTCGAAGTTAACGCGTAAAAGTTGGAATGCGAAAAGTCTGACTTCGCGGAGTTATACTACTTACAACACCGTATAAGAAAATTACACGTTGAAACGTGATTACGGGAAGGGAAGGAACGAGAACAAATCTCTTAACTATACTACCAAATTGTTTCTCAAAAAAAGAAAGAGAGAAAGAATTTAAAGAATAAATACAAGTATTCACGTATTGTTTTTTAAATCAAATTGTTTAATCGTCAACATCAAAAAACAAGAATCCGATTAAAGTTCAAAATTACAATCTACACCGAACATTCACTGAACGCATATTCCTCCAATAACTCCTTCCATCTAAACCAACAAACTGACGCGAGAGAGAGAAAGAGAGAGAGAGAGAGAGAGAGATCTAAGAGACGATGAAATTACGAGAGTGTCGGAGTTGTTTGCCATCTGAAATGAAATTTTCCGCCAGTAATTACTCCATTCACTGGTTCAAAAATAGCATAGTCGCGTCTCTGGCAAGGTTTCGGCCGAAACTGTTATTAAAGGCGCGGGGCAACGCGTCAAATTTATTCAGAACGTTTGTATCGTCGGCGACGATACAATTTTCGCAGTTTTCGCGCGACGAAGATGAAGCGTGAACGTGCCATGCCCCCTTTCACGGGCCGTGAGAGGGAACGCGGAGGAGAACGGTTATGGAGAAACGCGGACGCGCTATCGTAGGACAAAAAGCAGCAGCGTCGTGAAACAACTAACGAAGAAATGTTCGGTTTCAACGTTTCGTTTCGGTGAGTTTCTATGCTCGAAATTTTCCAACGAAAATTCCTCGTGTACCTCGAATTTCTGAGATTGCGAGATGGAAAACGTAAGATAAATTCTGTTTGCAAACTATTTGCAAAGATTTTATGAATTTTATTATGGAATTCGTGAGAACGATGGCGTTTTTATTATTCATTTTGATAGAATTATTATAAAATCTTTGTTAGACTATTATAATTGATTCGAATTAATTAATTATTTTATGAAATTCGTGAGAACGATGGCGTTAGATTTTTGTTATTCATTTTAATAGAATTGTTATATATTGTAAAGCAGGGAATAAAATTTTTATTAGACTATTATAATTGGTTCGAATTAATTAATTAGAAATGTTAGTACTTCCTGAAGGAAATTGTTCTTCGATAATTTATAAATAAATACAGCGATGTACTATTCTGTAATATAGTAGAAGAGCTTAATATTAGGCTAGACATGATACGTTAGTTAAAAATATTTATTTTTCGCAGAAAAAAATTTGTTCTCTTTTTTAAACTATAATGACTCGTACGTTGTTTTAATCTCTGAAAATAATTTTCTTCGCAAGATTTGTAATCGTTTCGATACCACAACGTGAAGAACGATGTTTAAATCTTTGCATTATCAGTGAAAGCAATACACGATTGTTGTGTGGTCACGAAGGGAGGAAGGAGAAAGCAAACATCCTGGATAGTTTACGCGCAACGTATACGTGGCGGTAACAGTAGAAGCAGATCCTTGTAGTCAGACCGTGATATTAACGTCTAGCTCGTTTTCAATTGTCACTTCAAAGCTTAAGTTTCTAATTGTTTTTTGTTATTCTTTCAGACAGTTCAGGGATCGTGCAATTTCCTACTACGTAAATAATTTTTCTCAATGGAAAAATATGACATGCAATGTGCAGTAACGTTTGATTGGAGTTTTGATTCGCAATATGAATAAAATAACAAATTAAAATACCAATGCATATCTACTTTTTCAATTATATTTTAATTATAATTGGAATTGGAGAACGAAAAATGGTATATGCAATAATAATAATCCTTGTTTCAAATATAAGGAAAGATAGACACAGAAATTGATATAAAATTCTTTCTAATATTTCTTATGGAAAATATGGTAAAAAGGGAAAAATTTTGATTGAAAGAATGGAATATGAAAAAGGATTAAATAAACCAATTTTACTTTAGAAAATATACTGATCAGATAAATTAATTTAATTATAAAAATAACCTAATTAAATCATAATAAACGTTAATATGGGAGATAAAATATTGCTTTTATGAACGGTAAAAAAATTTCGAAAAATTTATCCCGATAACGAAATATCCAGAGATTTCGCGATGAAAATTTTTTCAGTTATTAAATTATAAGCTCGGTAAAAAGAAGAAGCTTAAAAAGGAAAAGAGAAAAAAGAAAAGGATGGAAAGTTACGGAATATATCTATCAAATTGCCATCATCCACGAATCTTTGTTTAGCTTTTTTTTTTTCGGTCACTCGTCTTTTTTTTTTTTTTTTTTTTTTTTTTTTACCCGTGCAAAATGAATACATCGTAATCGATATTTTGTCAGATAAAGCTGCATTGATTTAATTTTTCTCGTCGATTCCATAAGCAATTATTAAACGAACGAGAGCCAGAATTATGCAATCAATGCACGAATAGATAAATGGAACGACAATATCTGATTTCTTAATTGTTGGAAATGAATTTTCTGGAATATCGCGGAAAAATTTATTCGAAGGAAAAATATAATTTCATCTGTGTAAAGGAATATTTTTTTAATCCAATACACGTGAAATGAGAAATACAAATTGTTGATTATTAAACATATCCAACGAAATAAATTTAGCGAACGTTTATTTGACCAATTACAACATCGTGTATTTGATGCAATTTATAATTCAATTACTTTTTCTATTTAAATTTCGTAAATTTAAATAATAACATCCGTTAATAAAGTATTGATAATATTCTATTTCTATTAGTCTTATAATATGAATCATTTTCAAACTGAAAGAAATTTCGAAGAAGGAATGATGAAAGTTATATCCGAACGAGATCCAGCAAAAGAATGAGAAAAGTTTTCTAGTACATTCGAAAAATACTTGAAGAATTATTTACTTTATCACACGTGGACAGAGCTCCTATTGATTTTCCCATCAAAGTTTATTTTCTTCCACCAATCTGAAACTATTGCCGCGGACGATAAAAATATTTGAAGTTGAAATCACCGTTCTTCCTCGTATTTTCATACTTTCCATACTTTTTTTTTCCTTCTCTTTTTTACTTTTCATCCCATTTTATCCCACTTCACTTCGATCAACGTGATTTCCAATCGAATTCAACCGAAAAATCATCTTTTTAATCATCTCACACTTAATTCTCCAATCTCACAATCAATTTATTTTCACTTAGTTAGTCGTTTGAATGTAAATAGATACACATTCCTTCAATTTTCGCCTCTTCCACGTTCCATTAACTTTCCACTTCCCGGATATCACTTATTACACGCCCTCCAAATTTGTTCAACGTGCTCAACTCGCCGCCATGTATCAAAGACGGATCGTATCGTCGCGGTATCGAGGCCAAAAGACATTACCGTGGGGGAATGAAATTCACTTGGGAAATATTTAACGCGCGAAACGATCCATTATACCCGCGAAACTCGTAACAATAGTTATTATTCACGAGAGGGGCTCGTGTGACTCGAAAGCCTTTCGGCGTAGCTCTTAACTAGCCAAAAGAGAAGTTGTCGAAACGTAAGCTTCTCAATCTTAGTCGAGACTCTCGCGATCGTGACTTCTTTCCTCTCGAAGATCCGAGAAAATAGAGCGGACGCCCTTCTCTTGAACGTTCACGTCACGTTCTTCTAATTGCATTATAACTTAATGTGAATTTTAAATTTTGGATGCCAGAAACTCTGAACTTAAATTCTGCACTCTACCCTAACTCTGGATTGGGAGCACGAGGAGGATAATTGTGTGTGTGGAAATAAAAAAAGATAGTGAAATATGGATAGCTATTTTTTTAAATTTGCATTATAATGAGCGTCAGCTTTAAATCTTTTTAAATGCACACACACACACATATCATGCGATATCATGTTAGTTTTCATAATAGATCTTCATCATGAAAATATTTTCTATAAGATTTTTTTGTACGATTTTTCAGAATTTTCAAACAATTCGGTAAAATTGAAAGACATGATTGAAATTCAATGATTTTATTGATTTTTTAAAGTAGGAATGGGTGTTAATAATATTTCTTCCTTTCATCTATTCATAATAAAAATTTTAACAAGCATAATAAAATATTTAAAAATTAGAGAGAAAGTATCTTGGTTTGATTATGAATATTTTGTTTATTTTCATTTCATTAGGAAATAGAATGAAATGATTGACACATTTATAATATCCAGGTAAATTTGAGCTAATTAATATCAAATAAGGATTAAATGTTTCAAAGCCTGATAATAATAATTAATTATCTATGCATAACTGATTGTGTACGTTTAATAATAATCTACAATTTGCATCTACAATATGATATATTATCGTATTTAAAAAATTGAATTTTCTTTTAATTAATTAACAATAATTAACAGTAATTAACAATTGTTCCATAAATGTTTATCTTTTGTAGTTAACATAGTTTTTAGAGTTTAAAAAAAACTCTATCAACTAATCACGAAATAAATATTAGCTTATGCTCATATTTCATTATTGAAGCTTCATCGATATTTTCTAATAAATTATGCAATCCCTTTGTAATCTTACAATATCGATATATCTTCACTGTAACACGTTCCTTAATTAATGCGCTGTCGATATATTTTCAAAGCTTCAATTCCGCGTAATTACTTCACTGCACTAGCAGTTTATACATTTAAACGCAATTAATCTTCTCTTTAACTCGTGTAAAAAGAAAAAAAAAAAAAAATCTTCCGATAATTGGACCTTTTGTTAAAATTTTATTTCCAAATCACTAAATCATACGTTCAACTATATTACATCAACGACCTCGAAACAAATATGCAGTCCCAATTAACCTCCTTTTAGATTCTTTTATCAAACGTTCCTCTAATAAATTCGACTTCAATTCGTTAAAAGTTCAATTTCCTGATCTTCACACATCTTCAATTAGATGTACATCCATTCATCAATAATCTTCCACGCTCGATGCTATTGACTTTTGAAAAATCGGTTCCCTTCGCGGAGAGAAATGGCGGAGGGATGGACGAAAAACGTTTCGCGTCGAGGAGGGAAAAGCCTCGGTCGAGGCATTTCGAGGCACACACCATTTCCTCTCGAATTTCGTAAGCTGGTCGGTAACTTTCTCTCTAAGAGTGAGATGGAAGCGAGGAAGGTAAACTTGGCGTTAATTTCATGCAGATTCGAAAGGGTTAGCGGAGCAGGCTTGTGAACGGAGTTTAATCCTCGACGGTGGTGTATACCGAGCGATGACGGCTCTATGGAAAATGTCTCTTTAACTCCTTTAACCCTCTATTTTCTCGGATTAAACGATTTCTGCTCGTTGACCGGTTATTCCTTCAAGAATCATGATCATCTTTCATTCTTCCTTTCCTTTGAAACGAATTCTTACCTTAATTTCTAAAATAATATACTCAATCTTTATTTTTAGCAATGAAATTGCAAACATGCGAAACAAATAGAATTTCTTTAAAGTTTTGTAGTTGCAGACTTGCTAGATTCATTCTGTATTTCTTAAAAAGAAATTCTACTTGTTCTATTTATATTCTTAAATTTTCTACTTTTGCATATTCTAAAAAGTAAGAGAATTATTATAATATTCCCAAATTCTGTGATTCATTTTGTGTTATCTATCAGCATTCAATTATAATCGGATTCTAAAAATTTAATTCTTGATAATATTTCAATAAACATACACGTATAAGATATTTGCCATTTAAGGCTTGCCATCAGTTAACGTCTTGAGATAATTTTGGTATTAAATGATACGGTCATTTGGTATTGATGATTCTCTATTTCGCGATCGACCTTTGCCAGAGCTCGAGAATTCGTTGTTTGCATACAAGGGAATCAGTCAATGTTAGGCGAAATAACATTCTAGTGTTTATACCGCTTTATCGAAGCTCGGGGCTATGTCGTTTCTATTCAACCGAATAGCAATAACCCCAACTGAAATAATTGGAATAGTGATTAGGTCGAGTAGATGATTAATCGAGAATTGTTCTCCGAATTAACAATTCCACGGATAAACGACAAATAGATTAAGGGAGAGATCTTTTCAAACGTTTTTAATAGTTAGTTATAATCGAAATCCGTGTTGCCCAAGTGGAAAATTAGACCATTAAGTGGAAAATGAGGCTGGACGAAAATACGTATTAACTTTCAATTAATAACGTTGCGTTTGTACAAACACGTTTCACTTGAATTTTCGAATCGAGAGATGATTTTCCTCCGATTGATCCGTGTTCAATTCATGTGATTTGAACTCAAAGACAAGTTAACGAGATAATTTTACACGCGCAGAGGATTCAAGCTTTGCATCGAATGCACACATGAAATATTACATCAAATTTGCCAATTTTCACAAAGCTTCGTATTTATAATCGTCATTCCGTACGATTTTTTGTCATTGCTTCTTTCGTCTCGTTCGTATTCTCGAGAATAGAATCGTTGAAATTAATCCACCGTAAATTTTTCGAACGATTTTGAATTTACATTATTGTTCCACTTACATTTCGTACAATAATCTTCAAAGATTTCACTTTCACTCAAAAATATCTGCGAACGATATATTAAAAATTCAACACTTCGTGCACAAATTACGCCGTCTGAACGTGGAATAATTCTTTAAATTCGATCGTTGTGAAGGAGCTGATATATCTCGAAAAAAAAAAAAAATAAAATAAAAAGTTAATTCGTCTCGGATATTCGGATGACGCGATGCATTTGCGATTACACCTTAATTGAGAAAGGTGTAATTGGAGCGTTGTCGTGCGTCACGTCACTTTGTATTTATCGTAGCCAACCGCTAATGATAATGAGGTGGAACGAAAGTTCCGCCTATCCTCGAAATTATTTGCGTTATCCCCGCGATAACTAATTACACGTAGCTAATTAGACAACGAGTTTCGTTCGGAATTATTGGTAACAGCCGCCGCGGGCCTTTGGTCACGCATCGAGGTCTCGTCGAAAATGAAGATTTATGGGTTCTAATTTTGTTTCGTTCGCCGAATTAATTCGTCGTGAATCGCGCGCGGATCGATCAAATTTTCCACGCTTTGCCATTCGGTAATTAGAGAAGAGTGGAGATAGTCGTTTCGTTCTCGACTATCGAAAATGTCGAAATCAATTAAATTTATCGAATTTTTTTTTTTTTTTTTAAACGAAAATCGTGTGCCTTAGAGTTTAAGGATGAAGAAAATTTGAAGTAGTTTGATAGATAAGATGATGAAATATTGAAATATTTTCATTATTTTGCTACGAAAATATCTCTCTATCTTTTGTACTTAAATATGACAAATTAATTACAAGATTAAAACTTATTATCGATGATTATGTTAACGATTTTAACGTTAAATTCTATCGTAAAGAATAATTTCATTCGTTCATTTTAATTTGAATAAAAACTTTCTTACTATTTTCCGCCCATTTTTTATTCTCGCTTTATTAGATTTATTGGTCGCAATTGGCTCGAAAATAGGCAGTCAGATATCGATTGACAGATATCGATTCATCGTGTACTTTACTCGCGTTTGAGTGCTCTCTAACGGAACTGCAGCACACACGACACTCGAACAGCGAAAATCTAGTAAAATTTTAACGTTTGTTTTTTGGCTCGTATTTCCTTTTCCTTGTTACTCTTTCTTTTTCCTTTTTTTTATTAGCAGAAGCATTTTGCAAGTCCAAGTCACGAGGAATAAAAGTATTCTGATGAAATGTATAAATGTTTAAAAAACATGTTCTAACATGCAGAAACATGTTTTGCGAGGATTCAAAAATTAAATATTTATAATTTGCATACAGTTCTTGCCGCGTTTATTTTTTCGAGTTTCAAATTATTCAATCTTTTTGATTCTTTTCGAACCAAGATGATGATCTTTTTTTTTTTTTTTTGCCTTTTAATTTATCAAGCATATATCCATTATGAATAAAAATAGAATATTATTTAAAAGTTGAAAGATTCTTTTATCAATAAAATATGAAAGCTATATAATAAAACGTAATGGAGAAATTAACATTCGTCGCATTATTAGTTTACAAATGTATACAAATTTTTCTTTCATATATATTCAGTGAAAACTTTCAGTAAATTTTTTTAAAAGATATTTTTACAATCATTTTATTCGTACGAAGAGTTATTCGATGTAACATATTGTTAATTTTATTAATGTAAAGATAGTTGAAATTAATAACATAGAAACATGCAACAGTATTTCAACTAATCACAAGATTACTACATAAATTCCTCAAGTCTGAAACAAAGACAACATTTTCATTCCTAATGAAACAAAATATCTCTCAAAACATTTCCAAACAAACTAATATTCCATACAACTAATTATCTCTCCTTGAAAGGATTAACAATCGAAAATCATCGTACACTGTTGGAGAACCTCGAATACGAAACAAAATATCTATCAAAACATTTCCAAACTCGTAAACCAATATTCTATATTATTAATTATCTCGCCTCGAAAGGATTAACAATCGAAAATCATGGCACATTATTAGAGAACCTCGAATACGAAACAAAATATCTATCAAAACATATCGAAATCTCTTAAACCAATTTTCCATATTAATTCTCAAAGGGTTAACCATCGCCGACATCCATCGCATATCGTTCTATCCTCTAAGAGAAACTCGAGTCGAAATTAAATCAATTTCCCATCTTTCCATTTCGATGAAACAAACCTCTCGGTCAAAGCATCGATCCTCGACCTCAACTCCGAGACCGACCATCTCTGTTAATTTTCGTCAAAGGGTTAAGCCCCGCGACATCCATCACGTTCCACCAGTGTTTTCGGAGAATCGACGCGGCTATCAGTCGTGCGTCGACGTTGAGAACAGAGAGTGCATCTCGCATCTCGATTCGAAACGAACCACGTCGAGTGGTTCAGGTGATGGAGGGGCGATGTGGGAGGGGAGGGATTGGAGGATCGGTTGCGGAAGAAGGAATGGAAAGACGCGAGAGCGAGTGTGTGTGGGAGGTTGGGGCAGGCGAAAAACACGAAAAATGCATCGCGCTTTGATACACGAGAACGATGCACGATCGACGCTTGCACACGCGGGTCCATAAAGATGGAATGCTCGGCCACGCCCGATCACACCGCTCGTGAAGGAGCGCGAAGGGCGGTCGAAAGGGATAGCGACGAAGAGGGAGAGGTGGAAGAAGAAAGCTTTGAGGGGCGCGCCGCCTTGCCGCCTCTTGTTTTCACGTTTTTCCACGAATCGTTGCCGTCGAGTAAATACGTTATTGACGAGCCAGACGCCGTAAAATCGGACTGGTTTTCCTTCGTGTCGGAAAAAAATATCTTCAACCCCTCCCCACTCCTATCTTTGTTCTCGCCGCTCGCCGTTTATAAGAGATTTTTCTCTCCTTTCTTGTTTTCCTTTTTCATTTTGCACCGGAAGAAGGAAGAAGGAGCGTGAATTACGACGTTTCTCCAGAGAGGTATTGAAGCTCGATTGGGAACTTTTATCGATACTTTGGGGGAGGGGGTTTGTGTCCCGCGCGCTTCCCGATAGTCGGCCAAGTTGGAGAATTGATGATGAGAGTTTAATAGGAATTTCAGGAATCCTTTGGCGCGTTCGGAGTAGACGTGAATCGTTAGATTGGGTCGATAATGACAACTGTCAGGAACTGTACTCGAAATTTCTTTTCTTCGTTCGTCTCCCTATAACTCTAATTACAAATCGCTTAAGCAAACTTTATTCGAGATCTTCGGGACGATTAAAAATTATAAAAATATTGAAAACACAATCGAATCGAGATAGGGATGGAACCACGACTTTCCTTTTCGTGAATTCGAGAAGAGAAAGAAAAGCAGGGAGATCGAAAAGGGAGGAGGAATGAATCGAAGGGCGGCCAATAAAAGGCAAAGAGCGAGTGTTTGAACAATGTATCACGGATTCGCGTTAATGGGAAAGGTTGATCGATCGAAGAAAGATCGACGAGACGATCTACGTGTTCGAGGAATCGAAAATCGTGAGGGTCGAGATTCGATAACGCGGAATTCTTGCGGAATTCTCGAGGGCGGAAGTCGAGGAATTCGCGTGGACATCCGTCCTGGGGACCGCGACTCTGCAACCACTATTTGGTATTCACCTTGCTCGATCTTGCAGACAGAATTTGACGCATGGACAACTTAATGCCGAACGAGTCGTCGACGAGTCTCGATTCTCTGCGTCGACCGAAAACTCGATCGAATCTATCCGTTCTCTCGATGTCTTCCCCATTTGTTTGGAAAGAAAATGCGGGTGGAGTGACCGTGTTGCACGAATCTTTTCAACGCAATCGAACGTTTGAGAGTAAGAATATTACGGAATGTTAGAATCATTTTGCAGAGAATATTTTGTGAATGGAAGTTTTGGTTAGAAGAATTTTTCGATATATTTTTTGCAAATTGTGTTGATCAACGAAAATTTACAATTAAATAGAAAATTAAAATTATACCAATGTACATGTGACAAGGCTATCACTTCTTTCTCCTTGATTAAGTTATTTGATAAGACTTCATATGGGAAATAATCATCAATATTCGCAGATTTCTTTTTATCAAAAATATGTATCTAATATATTTAAGACGTAACGATATCTTCAAGTTCAAATTAACCAAAAAAGAAAAAAAAAACACGCGAATTGAATTGTTCACGAAATTTTTATTTATAATTATTATATATTATTTTATATTATTATATATTATATATATTTATATATATATTATTTTATATTATTTTATATTTATTTATATATTATATATATATTATTATATATTATTTTATTTTTATAATATATATACTTGCATATAATTTGAAATGGATACTTGCAACAGAAATCTGCAAAATTGTTATTTTTCCAACTTCTCCTCACTTATCAAAGATTTGACAAAGAAGGATGCAATTCATCAAAATTCGTTCGAGTCCAATACTATCATTTCAATTATCCATTTTGGATAACTCCCTCCCCCTCTCTTCTTTGAAGCCGAAAACGCCGCTCGTGGTTCGATATCACCGATAGGATAACGTCTCTGTACGCGAGGCTTCCTCTTCCACGCTCGAAACTTCAGATTAATATTCATCAACGTGCAAGCCAAGTTTCCAGGGAGTATTTTCGAAACTTTGAGAAGGGTTAGCGAAGGGAAGTATCGTCGATAACGTCGCAGAAGCATATAAACAGTTCTTATTCGTTCGACTTCTTGCAAAAGTGTACGAATGCTGGAGTGGCGTAGACAAGCCAGGAGGAAGAACAGAGAAAGAAAGAGAGAGAGAGAGATGCAACGGAGTGTAATGCGAGATTCCGCAACAATGCGTGAGCTTTTCATTCGTTCGAGGCAGTCAAGAAAGCTATCCTTTTCAAAAAACAACGAAGCGAAAAGATGTGCATTTTGAAAAAAGAAAGAAAAAAAATCGACCATTATTATTCCTCCTAGTTGAGCGAAATAGCGTTACAATTCTTTGGATTTCACGGAGATCAAGCTTTTTCTTTCTGGTGTAGGATTCTTTTAAAATTTCTCTACTCTCTAATTAATTTAAATAGAAATGATTTTGCTCGCAAACGATGACGCAGTTTTCGAAAATTTTGGTTTTTTGATTCAATCGAATCGTTTTCTCTCGGAAAAGCTCTCAGAGATACTGCGAAGAAACTGCATTTCCTCTCGAAGGAAGCTAATTACTCGATAGTAGGGATTCAATGGCAAGCGGATAAAACAATTTAGAAGTTAAAGTTTTCGATGTTGGCCAAGGAAATTTCTAATTAACGATCGATCGATCCAAGCATTCTTCTCCTCTGATTAAAGAGACTTGGGATAATTGACGCTTTTATCCACGTTGCTGTCTTCCTGTTCGATCGATTCGTTTTTCAACTTGCGATAAATTGGCGCGTGCGCGATATGCAAATATCGATAAATACACAAGTCCAAGTTGATTCTCGGTTAAAAACGAGCCATGTCGGATTCGACCGTCGTTTCATCGCTTTCGGCCGTCAACCGAAATTTTCTACGTTACACGTCGTCTGTTCCATCGAGCTCTCTTGCTTTTTTTTCCTCCCTCCCCCTCCCCTCCGTTCTTTCTTTCTTTCTTTTTTTTTTTTTTCGAAGCCGACAAAACAAATATTTTCCAAGCGAAGTCGGTGGCAGTTGGTGAAAATCTCCAACCATCGTTTAACAAAACCAATCATGCACGCGTTGTCGTCCGTCAACCGTTTTCACCTAGGTCACTGTCACTGATTAATAACGACGCTATCCGATTCGACTATTTTCCCCCATCTCTAAGCATTCGATTTTGGCAACAAGCGATGACGACAATTTCTTTTTGTCCACGTTTGATTTTTCTTTTCGATAACTTTTTAATTTATTTAATCAATAAGTTAGAAAAGCATCGATGTCTGAACTATATCTACTTTCGAAAGAAATGTATAATTTTTTGGTAATTTTTTGGTATGAGCAAGCAGATATGATATTCTACATTTTTGAGAAGGGTTAAGTTTAAAATTTTTATTTCAAGATAGATTAATCGAATTTATATTCTATGAAGATGTTATGCTAAGTTAAACAAGCTCGTTTCCTTCGTACTCTTTCTTTTTTTTTCTTTTTTTTTTTTTGTAGAAGATATTTTACACAAGATAAACACGTGCGTGTTCGACGCAAATATCCTGACAACAATGGATATTTAATTACCTATATGACTCATATTTCTACAATTACACTTTAACGTATTTCATTCGATAATAATCTTATCTTATATGTTATGTTTCAAAATAGATGAGAAAAATAAATAACAGGAATAAATTGTACGCTTCGATATCATGCTCAAGGTATATATACATCGTGTTGTAAATATCGTGTTGTTATTATTATCATCTTACGTGTTTCGTGAAATTTCACGTACGAGGGAACAGATTAAAAATCAATGCGTAGTATCAACAGCTTGGAATATCCGACATGAGAAAAAGCGATTAACCTGCATTTTACGCTCGATGAATAATTGATTATTAAATAGCTTGTTATAATTTACATCGTAAACTGGCATGGTTAATGATATGAAAAACATTAAATGCCAAGATAATAATCTTTGGAATTTACACGTGGAGGGTAAACGCAGGGTAGAAAATTTTAATTCATTAATTATTAGCTCGAGTCGTGTGAATTTTTAATTTCTTTTTTTTTTTCTTTTTTTTTTTTTTTTTTTTTTTTTTCATTTCAAACGATCAATTTTTCATTTGAAGAAGCGTATGCGATATGGAAGGCAACGATGAATAATTAACGAAAAGGAAGGGTAGATGTTTGATCCGTGACTGTCAACGCATGATTGAAATTTAATCAACGTTCGTATTGGAGATGCTGTCACGAATGTGAGAAAAGATGACGCAAATTTTGATTGCGTTAAATGTAATAATTGAAAATTCCGCCGGATAAATATCTGTTGAATTTTCTGCCTTCCCTTTGAAACGGAGAATTTCACGGTGTGCGTAATGTAATTAAAGAAAAATTCAGAAGTATTTTTTGAAACGACAAATAAAGTTGAAAATTAAATTAAACGTGATAAAAATATTCTGCATATTTTTTTTCCTTTCTAAAAAAAAAAAAAAAAAATAGAAATTAATCCTCATTTTTCGAAAAACAAAGCGTAAAACATTTCGTTAAAAAAGAATCGTACAATAAATTAATAAAATCGTAAAATAAAATAATTACCTATTTAGAAACGATTCTATATCCGAATATATAAATCACTATGCTCTTATAATTAATGATATAGGATTATCCCTCAAATTATTATTTTTTAAGCGATGTTGTTCGCAATTATTTCCTTTGCGCGCCGTTCTATCTTCAAGATTAAAATTTATCGCGCGGATCTCTCTTCGCAACGTAAAATTTATACGCGGACAACCGGACAAGAATTTATAACTTATCCTATCAGTACCAGGATTCCAACAAATTCGTTTAAAATAATTCGTGAAACACGTCCTAGTCGCGCGAGGAAAGATTAATTTCAACATCGAACAACCGAGTTGAATTCTCCACGTTCCTCCACGTATTCGGTTGACAGTTCAACCATGCCTCGACAAAAATATGAACCACCGATCAATTTTACAATTCAAAACGTTCAAAACCGAAGTTCATCCACGCAAAAGGAGAAAAACCGCGATCCCTCTCTCTCTCTTTCTGCAATTCCAATCATTCAAAGTAAACGAATCCAGTTGGATTATGCGATATTGGACTGATCCAATATCTGAGACTTTCGTTAAGAGTTACAGAATGATTTAACAATAACAAAAGTATGAAAGAATTAATAATTGCTCGTTTTTTGGATCTGCAATAATTTTAATTCCTTGCAATCCTACTCAAAAAACAAATATTCGAAAAATAATCAACTGAGAATCTATAAGAAATATATTAATTGTAGATTGAATTCACGAGTTCAGAATTATATGAAAAATTAATTCATTCAAGATATAGAACAATTGGAAATGAAATGAATTATAAATAATTAAAAATTTTGAAAAATGGAGTTTCAACTCATTCAACTCATTAATAATTTGTATCAAATCTAAAACACAAATCGTTAAATCGATGATAGTATCATCATCTAAGAAATATCGTGCCATATATTGTTCGCGAATCTGGATAAAATTGGAAACTTGTGGTGGAGAATTCTTGCGATTCGTGTAATCGTGGCCGCTTATCCGGGTAAACGAAGCGCAAAATCCGACGATATCGTTTCCGTATCTTCGAGAAATTTATCGTAAAGGTATGTATAGACGATAAACCCGTTCCCTCGTGGCGCGTCGTGGCGGAGGATCGAAACGATATTTCGATTTAAGACGTCTCGCGTCGCGCCTGTTTCTGACAGATGTATATTTCGACGTGGATAAATACGTGTGGGAACTGTACGAGTTACACTTGTGTTTCGATGCGGTTTAATAACGTGGATGCATAATACATCGAACGAGTAAGAAAAATTTATTCGGATATTAAGGATTAAACGATTCGAATTTTTATACGATTCCTCTTCGTTATTCATAGGTTTGGTGAACTTTCAATTCTTATTTGAATTCTTGCTCTTATTCGTCGACTATTATGTCATTAAATATATTCCATTGTGAGCCATTTTTACCAGTCGGTTTGAGCTTCTTTAATCATTGAGGAACATCACTTTTTTTTTTACTTCAAAGGCTATTCCATCCATTGTTCCTCGAGTCGTCTATTGTACACTTAGCAAACAATCAAGCGAAGTGATGCGAAAAACACAGGACTATTTTTAGCTTCTTTTCCACGTAAAATGTAAAATACGGAATAAACGTCATGGATTTTTTTCGAGAAAAATGGAAAAAAGTTTTTGGATATTTAATTTTCCATTTATATATATACATGTTCGGTATAAGCGTCGTATCTTTTTACGATTGTTTACCTTGTTTTATATATGTATACACGTGAAAAAAGAATCGATGTTCGGTATCGATTCTTCGATTCTTCCTGCCGCCGTTCGAATGCGTTAAAATGAATCGAGATAGAGGTATTCAGGCGAAAAGTGTATGAATAATTTATGGTGGAGGACGAAATCGAGAAACCAAACAAACCTTTGAACCGAAAATTACGATCAGGAACCATCTTTCGAAATGAATTCTTCACTCTGAAATCTATTGGAATTCCGGGGATCGTTCCTATTCTCTATGAAGGAACAACTCAACTTTTTCCTCGATCGAAGTTGCAAAGAATGGTAGAAATTTCGAAGTTTCCCGACGCCACGAGCGATCCACGACCGATCGAACGAGGCGCGTTTTCATTCGACAAACAGTTTCCTCGCTTTCTCATGGTAATTTCGCGATATAGGGCAGGAGGAATTGATTATCGAAAAAGGAATTACGATAGGGGAAGGGGGAGGGGAGAGGCATGGTTGAATTTTAAATTTTCATCGCACTCAATTTAACGACGTTATTCACATCGAGCAGAAGATCCATAGGATAGGTTTGGCTCTTTAAATTGGAGATGGAGATACGTGAGAACTTTCGCGAGAATCCATGTCCCTCTTCGTACAGCGTAACATATCTCGATGCTATCGAGAATCAGGCAAATAGAATTTTAGGCTATCGATTAAACATGTCATTTCATTGCTCGATGCTTAAAATGATCATAGATCTATGTAATACTTACAAATAGAATGTAGATTTATTGCGAATACTTTTTAATTTGATAAAGCTACTTGTTCAAAAATATTCGAATATATTTGAAAATAATTCATTTCTCAAAAGTATTGACAAGTTTTAATGGATTATATTAATTGTTATTTCATTTGAAGCAATTATTTGTCTTTTCCGTTACTTTCCACCTTTTAATAATAAATAATAAATCCAACGCGTATTCATTTCGAAAATTGATATCGATTTTTCGCACGAAGCGAAATTAATCGTTTTTCTTCCCTCTCCTCCCCTTCAATTAGTTTAAAATCAAATAAAAATAATAAAACTTCGACACGCGTATCTACGCGTTTCTTTGTACAAGGATTTGTTTCACTTAAAAAAAAATCCATTCGTATTTTCGACACAAAATAATTCGAATCCATCGCCGAATAAAAATCTTCGATTTATCAAATTTTCATTTCGCGTTTCTCGAAATATCTACGAATTCTACCCTTCAAACGCATTGTTCTCGTGCAACCGTGCAGTTATTCATCCCCGAAATAAGCAGCGAGGTATCGCTATCGATCAAGTCTGGCAGTGGTGGTTCGCCGATTGTCTGCGCTCTCCATCGCAACGTCGATGCAATAACACTCCTTATTACTTAAAACTATATTTGATCTGCAAGCAGTAGACGTCAAGTTGAAATTTCACAATTCATCCGCCAAGTCGGACAGCCTTTCCATTAACCGTGCTCTCCATTTTCGATGCAACGACAATCCTCACTACTTAAAACTAGATTTTAATTGGAAATAGTGACGTCAAGTCGAAATTGTGAATGGTGGATAGTCTTTCCATTCGTTACTGAGAATCAAATATAAATTTTCTCTTTTAGTTTTCGTATAATTTAATATTTATACGGAAAAAGAAGTCAAAGGATAAAAAAATAAAATTGATAAATATTGAAATGAAACAATGAAAACAGAATATTCCGAATTTTCCAATAATTTTAAAAAGTAATACTAATTGAAATTCAGATTGCAGAGACTACGCATTAACTTTCAACTATCACGAAAGTCTGGAAACCGAGCAAAGAAACATCCCCTCGGAAGCACTCGATCGGGAATTATTTCCTCTTAACTTCGATAAACAAGTCCCTGGCCCCTGGCCTGGCAGTTTTATAGCCTTAATTCCAGATCCTCGTGTAAGAGAAACTTCGATATTCATCCGCGGGAAATTGAAATGGGACAAACTGTCTCTCTGCGCCGCTTTATGAACTGCAAAACTTGATTCCGGCCCAAACCCGTATCCAAACTTTTTCCTCCGCGAGTTCTTCCTCCCTCCCTTCATTCCTTCTCGAACCTGTCGAATCCCTTCGATCCTTACTCCTTCCAATCCGGTGTGTACAGCAGGCGAATTTATCGGGGAGAGGCGTGGAAAGTTTGCAAATCAAAGTTGTATCGAAATGTTTCCTCGCCCTGTACCTCTTCCTTCCATAGTCTCCCTTTTTCTCGTCCCTCCACGAAATCTCTCGGTTTCTCCACCGGTTAAGTAACTGGCGGATGTTTGACGAGAAGATCGAATTTATGGACGGCTAACACTGGACGTATTTTCGTCGTGTTGGAAGAATGTGGTGGAAGTTTGATCAAGTTCGTATTGATGAGGAGGGAGTTTTATGGGTCGTGAGCTCGCGATATCGAACACACGAAGTAAGGGTATCCTTTCTTTGACGGATACATGGCGGATATATTGGAAATTTTGAAACGACTAAGTAACGAAGTAAATTTTATTAACCGTAAGCTCGCGATATCGAATATGATATTCCTCCTTTCTCGAGATAATATATATACAAACATATCGAAAATTTTATTACTATTTATTTGACGATATATATTTGAATAGAGTACTCTTATGCATCGTAATAATTTATTTATGCTTGTATATCAATTTTATTTTCAAATAAACGAATCGTATGTTGGTCTAGATAAACTAGGAAATTTTCAAACTTGACGAGCCACGTTTCCAATAACTCGTATTCATCCGTATCCGTATCATCTCGAAATAAGAATATCATTTGCCCCGCGTTTATATTTTCGCGGAAAGGCCGTGTACATCATGATTAAGTCGATGCGCGACGACATCAATACCTTCGCTGCAATATTTCATGGCAACGGAGTGCAACAGTAGAGTCACGTTTCATCGCAGACCTCACTACGCAATACCTTCGTTTCACCGCATTATAGATGTATGTATATTTTTGTGGGCGGATATTACGTGTGCAAATAATGTCCATTTAGCTTGCGTCTATCGGCTGAGAAATAAGACCTTCAGTACAATTTTGTTTGCACGAATGTTAAAAATGGAAAATTATCTAGATTAGATGTGTAGATATCTTTGTATATTTATTTCATGTTCATTTTTTTTTTTTTTAAGATACGTTTTACTGATACTTTATTTACTGTTAGAGTATCGAATTGAATCTTAGATAGGTTGGTTTAAATTGTATGTTCGATAATCGAATTCAATTTTTATAAGTCAGTATTTTCGAGAGAAATGAACGCTTACGTACTTTCATAAATTTCCAAAACTCTGTATAAAGGAGTAATAAAACCACGAAGCCCGACAAAATGTCATTGAAAATTCAATTGTACTTAAAAGGTAGATGTTAAAAGATTCAAACTACGTATATTGTGATCCTTCAGGCAACCGGTAAACCACCGGTATCCATCAGCTTTACGATTTTAGCATCTGCATCCAAGCTCTTCGTTCAGCATCATAAACCTTCGTCTCTGTTCCAAACGAACACTTCTTCAGAGATACAGAATTTCACGGCTCCATCTTTGATACAATTAAACCCTTTCTTCAACGTATAAAATTATCGAAATTTAATTTAATATTTAATTCTCAAAATCTTACGAACGTACAAACTTTCGATAAAATTCAATTTTAATTTTAATCTGTGTAAAGTGGGGATACGTTAGGAATTCATCGAAATCCATCGATTGACGAGCGATATATATCGCATCGAGAGCGACGCATATAGTCCATGTGCACAAGGCCTAATACGCCTTGACGTGGCAACCGGCCTCGATTAGAATATTACCGCCATAACGGCGTGTACAATGGCGAGTCGTGTGGCGATCTATGGTTTCACAGTGTCACGCACGTTATAAATTAACGCCACGCACCGAGGCTCCGCTCCACGTCCACGATACTTTACTCTGGAATTTCTGTATTTCGTGTTACACGCCCTGTGCACCTAGCATTTATTGTACCCTGCTAATTCACGCCTCTTCGTCATCGTTGATCATTTCGTGATTTTCTTTGACGATACAGCGAATAAAACACGTTCGTTGAACATTTGTCGATAAACAATATATCGTATCGAATATTTAATTTATATTTATTCGATTTGTATCGCTTTATTTTCGCTTAATTTTATTTTTTCTCACGATTATTATTATTTTATCTTCATTACCTTATTCTATATACGTTATCGTTACACTAATCGTCGAATCTAGAATTCTCGCTAATTCTACGTACGTATTCCTCCCGGCTTATTTGCGTAATCGGCGACGCTTGGCCTCGTTACGACGAGAATTTTCAATTTTCTCGATTCCGTGTAATGAAATTCAATTAGAGGAAGAAACTGGTAAAATTTTATCGATATATTTTATCGAGGTGGAAAAATTGTTCCATACCGATTTTTATTTATTCTCATATTCGTTTGATTCTTTCCAATGGATACATATTTTTTTTTTTTTTCGTCGAATATTTATTTTAAAAGAGAACGGTTAGTTGGTTAGGAAAATTGATATTTCCTTTAGAACTTTGTTTCATCAGACAACTATTCTTTGAGCATTGAATTTGAATTTTAGTTTCCATTTTATTTTTCATTCCTTCCAGCAATTTCTGATGAATATTTCCTCCTATTCCTCCTTTTATCGAACCATGAAATCGATTAACTTTTTTCTTTCCTTTTTTTTTTTTTTTTTTTTTTTTTGATAAAATTTTGTTCCCGTAAAATGTTTCGATTCTACTGTGTTTATTTTTTAAAGAGTATTTTTCATTCATCGATCAATTTGAAGATTCGCGATGTTGGTTAAAAAAAGAAAAAAACTATCTCCAATCAAAACTCGATCAATTCTTTGGATAAACCTACCATTTATTATTTTTTTCCTTTTTCGAATCTCAGTCTGTGAAACAAATATTATTGTCACAGAAAAAGTAAATATAAAAAGTAAGGTATCAACTTGCGATAGTTGAAAAAAAAATTGAATAATCGTTAAAAAATAAACCCCGTTTAACGAAACACCACGCATCGATTTGTCACGTCGATTCGTGTGTTTTATCGAATCGTTCCGATCGGAAAGGGGGCAAAAACAGAAGAAAAAAAAAAAAATGCAAATATCGTAATAACAGGTGAAAAACGAAGATACGGAACGGTTGTTCCATCGAAACGGTAATATCGGAATATTGTAATGAGGCCATTGATATTCCTATAAATTCGCTTAATCGGAATGCACGCGCGGTTGCGTACCCATCGCGTTCCCAATGAAATTCGTATAAGGGTAAGGTATTTCATAACGTTCTATCGTTATTTATAAGCGGATATTGGATCGAGAAAAATAGAAAATACGTTAAGAAATAGGTTAAGAAAGCTAGATCCTGTCTTCCTGTTCCGCGTAAATTTCCAAGATCACGATGTGGTATTCGCGATCGTGAGTGAACGAATTATTTCATAGCTAGCCTTCGAATATTGCGATACATTCGTGATAATTCAAAGCCACGATAACGCCAATCGATTGCGAGCATGAAATAAACTTGTACTTTTCTTACGATCTCGATAATTCGTTGATACAAACTACTTGTTTGTGAAAAATGGTTTTGTTAATAAAGAGAAATGAAGGAATAATTTGCTACTACGTTTCTAGGTTGTTCTACAGTCTGAAAATTGAAAGAACAAGTTATTACTTCTATAATATTAGTGTAAAATACAATAATGGTAGGTAAGTACTTTTTCGTTGATATCGACTACTTGCTTGTTTGAAAAATGGTTTTGTCAATAAAAAGAAATGTGGAATAATTTGTGGAATAATGCTCGTTTCTATGTTGTTCTATAGTCTGAAAATTGAAAGAACAAGTTATTACTTCTATAATATTAGTGTAAAATACGATAATAGTAGGTAAGTACTTTTTCGTTGATATCGACTACTTGTTTGTGAAAAATGGTTTTGTTAATAAAGAGAAATGTGGAATAATTTGTGGAATAATGCTTGTTTCTATGTTGTTCTATAGTCTGAAAATTGAAAGAACAAGTTATTACTTCTATAATATTAGTGTAAAATACGATAATAGTAGGTAAGTACTTTTTCGTTGATATCGACTACTTGTTTGTGAAAAATGGTTTTGTTAATAAAGAGAAATGTGGAATAATCTATGCTTGTTTCTACGTTGTTCGATAGTCTGAAAATTGAAAGGACAAGTTATTACTTCTATAACATTGCTGTAAAATAGGATGATGGTAGATAGGTAGGTTTTTAGTAGTTGATATCGACTACTGGTTGGAGGGTATATTTATTGTAACGCTTTTACAGAGATAAACATCTTTCAATGTACAAAGTGTTCGATTTAATATTCTGCACTACGCGCTATTTCAATTGCTATGAATTATACGATCTTCGTGGCTTGCAATATCAAAAATATTTTTCGATACTGCAATCGAGGAAGGAGAATAAAAGGGTTTTGGGATTTTTTTTTTTATTTCGCCAATTAGAGTGAAAATGAATTAAAGAGAGAGAAATGAAGCGATCGATTAAAAAAAAAAAATCAAATGAAAGAACGTTAAAAAGACACGTTTGAATTGCACAGTTTTGTGTGGTTGTATGATACCTCATATGAATTTTTTCGTCGAATATTCGGCTTTTTAACGACAATGCGAAATCTTGAATAATGCGATACTCTAATCTATGTACGTGATGCTCCGTGGAAATAATGGCAATAGGAAATGCATTATATTCCGTGCAGCTATTTCAATCCATTAAACGTTATGCATTTAACAATTTCGCGTCGTTCAATTTAAGCATTTCGATGAGAACGGTTTCGACGCAGAAAATTGATCGATCTCCTCCTCGATGAGGAGGATGATTAACGACTATAACAAAAGCAAAACAGATTTTTGTCTCTTCTTCCATGATGACGTTAATTTTAAATGATAAAACTTTATATTTCGTTTATATATATATATAACCAGAAAATTTTATTGCTCATCGTTAATCTGAAAATTTTTTTCTCTCGAAAAAAAAATAACACCAAAATTTTCACAATTCACAAGATACATAGAAAAAGTAATTTTTTCAGATAAGATTCAGAGAATGAAATAATAACGAAAAATAACAAACTACTCGGTCATCCTAGCAAAACGATTAAAACAATTGATCCTCTCGAGAATTCCATCCATTAGAAGCAAAATTTACGGAAAATAATTTTTCTAGAAAAAGGAGAGAGAAAAATTCACTAGATTTTTCAGTTAAAAAACACCGAGCGGAAAAAATGTTGTGTAGCAAGCCAGTCGTCCAATTTATTCATAAACATCCCCCTCCTCTTAGCGATGCATTTCGACGTTACATCCTCCATCCTCCATCTGTTGAAATTAATATCCACCCTCGAATTCACTATCGAGCGCACCGGGTCTATATAAAAATTACAAGAAGGGCGTTTATCTCGTTCCAGGTTTGATTCATGCGAAATCGATAGTGGTTCGTGAATACAGGAAAGGAGGGAGGGAGGGACGATGACGAGAGGTAAGAATCGGGCGAATATCCACGGGCGAAAACGATCCTCGTTTCGGTGAAACGTGAGCCCACCGTTAATTAATCGGTCGTCGATAATTAAGAGGTGGGGTACGGACCGGCTGGTATTCGTCCTCCTGATGTGAATCTTTCCCCCGCAAATATTTGTTCGAGCCGAGAATGATGTTCCTGAAAATATAACTGATCGTTTCCGAAGAAAGGAATATTCGATTTTTATTTTATCGGATCACATCGTAAATCGAAGATCGCTGCTTCGTTAAAATTGGTAAATTCGGTAATTTGTGGTTACGTGGATTTATTGTTCGTTGGCCACAACAAAATTATTAACACTTGCTTCTTCGTATTTTCTTCGCACGAATTAATAATTAATAATTCATTCGTATGAATTATTTTCATAATTTTCCAAAATTAAATTCTAAAATCATCCCCTTGCAACAACATCCTTATCAATATTTCTTTTTCCTTTTAATATTAATCTGACGAATCTTTTTTCACATCGCTTTTCAACAAATTCTACGATTAACATATCACGCGTGATTCTACGTTTCTACGTGTCGTCCATCAAAGCGACGTCGACATTTTCCTATTCCTCCTTTAAAATATTCTATTTCGACCGTCCTAAGATTTATCGCGTTCTCGATGCTTTCACAATTCGACGCAATGGCAATTCTTTGGTAAAAATGTCAAAAAGCGAATGGAAACCTATGTTTTCCATACCTTTGCAACGCTCGCTCTCTAAAAACGAGAATTAAAAAACAAAACAACGGCGGCCCGGTTAAATATCGAGGTATCGTTTCCCCATCCCTCTCCCCTTTTCCTCTCCCTCCCTCGTTTTACGATAGTAGCGTTCCACCGTTTCGTGGGATGTGTAGAAGCTCGAGTAAAATATCTTCGACTCATTTCTCGATATATTCATTCAACCTGTCTGTTGTCTCGAGGTCCGTGCATCAATGATAACGTCCTTATTGCGGATCGTGTTTCGAACAAGGGATTTTGCGCATCGAACAGGGGATTAAAAAGTATTCGAACTGTTATTGGATGGAAAAGAAAAAGAAAAAAAATTTCGCAGAAGAATTTATTCTCTGTCGAAATTCGCGCGATTCTCGAGTAGATGGGCCGTGCAAAGATTTCATTAATTCGAGATTCTTTGCGCCCAAGAGTGGTCTTTTTTTTTTGTTGTTGTTGAACGTTTTAAACGCTTCGTGATAACAAATAATCGCTCGAGTTCCTCGTTCGATTTAGTTTCGTTTTGTTTTTTTTTTTTTTTTTTTAATAAATAAATTCTTACGGTCGATCCTTTGTCGAAATAATTTCGCTACGATGCGATCCATCTTTTGTTCCGTTTTTCATGGTCGATTTATAAGATGGGCTGAACAGTATTTTCTATTAAAAAATTTAAGAAATTCTATTATGTAAATTCCTGTTACGTAAAGTTGCTGCTTAAGATCATATTAATTAAAAGTTAGTAAAAGTTGGATTATTATTCTCTTCTTCGATGAATTAATTTAATATCTGTAGTTTGATTTAATTATTAATAATAAAGTTTAATTTGCACGAAAAGGAAAGGTAATTATTTTATAGTACAGAATTTTTTTATTATTAAAATTCATCTAATTATGTTATATTTGCACATTGTGCTCTAATTGCGTTATAATCTGTTTATTTCATTGATCCAATTTCATAAATAAATCTGTATTTCCTTCGATATATTATACAATACAATATTCTACAATAGAAACACATAATATTTAAATACATTCGTTAATAACCATGTATTCGTTAGATATTTCGATAATAACGATGGTCTAAATAAAATATAATAATAACTGCTTGTTGTTGTCGATACCTCAAACGTGACATTTTGCATGGAATAACACACGCGCTACGCGTAGAGTTCAAACAGAATTGCATCAATAAAACATCACTTATAAGCTTTTCGTGAATAAACGTGTCAACATTCTCGCGAATATCATTTGTCAATATTTTTCGTTCATAGTCTCATTCCTCTATTTCCTTCTCTAATTTTCCACGTTTAACATTTATTCGATCAACTTGCACGAATTAAGCAAAGGTAGAAGAACGACTGCACACCGTTAAGTAAATAAGGTGTACGCATTCTCAGACGTTTCTCACCCTCGTCATGCAATCAAATTCACTTTTGATTATACAAGAAATTATACAAGATTGTTCCAAACAAGCCCAACCTTACAATTCCATTTCATCAAATACAATACTTTCGATTAAATATCTTGGCAAAATATTATTCTCCCCATCATTATTAATTTCCAACAACCGACAAACAAAAACCGATCGATTCGTATTTCCCGCCCAAATCAATTCTTCATCTTTTTCTTCCTTTCGCACGCGGACAAAATTGTCCACAACAAATGAGCCACACAAAACTGGACAAAGTGTATCACGACGTTGAAATGGCTCTCGTGAATCGTGAAAGCAATGCTAATTTACGACTAACGGCGCAAAATCACATACACACAGACACACACACATGTGGCAGCTCGTGTGAATAACTATAATGAGAGCTATGGGGATACGCTTTTCTCGAGATTTTGTTACTCCCCAACCCTTTCTTCTCCGCGATGAAACGTCGGTTAAACGGTGTCTACGATAATGCAGGGGATACGTAAAAACGGAAACGCGCGATTCCCCAGCCAGGAAGAACGATCGAATGGGATGCGGATTTCGGTGGAAACGCGAGCAGCGCAACGAAATCATCGCTAATGAATTTTAACCGCGATTTTGGGGGAAATTGCGCTCGATTTGAAAAACGTTTTTTCCTTCGAAAAGTGAAAATTTATGGATTTTCTTCCTGGCTTGTCTTTTCTTCCCCTCTTTTCTTTTTTTATACATTTATGAATAACATTTATGCACCATAAGAATTTCTTTCGAATCTGCGTTCAGAAATCGAATTACATAAATATTTTGGCGAATAATATTTTATTGATTAGTGATTAATAATGTTATATAAATGTGAAGTAAAAGTTAATGAAAAAAAATTATAACGTTTTGTTGCTTTATTATTTTATATATTATTATTTATTATATTTATTATATAAGGATTATTATATAAGGATTACTTATTATTTATTATATAAGGAAAAAGGGTATGTATACGTAAATTTCGAATTTATCCAGAATATTAAAATCAAACGATTAAATTTTAATTTTAAGAAAATTTCGTTTATAAAAATATTAGAAGTTTCTCCCGAATGAAAAGATCGAGAACTATTCGGAACTATATAAATAATCGCTCTGTTTTTGATGAACGTAAAGGTTGTTATTAACAAAGGATGCAACCTTTATCCAACTAACGATGGATTGGTTTATAATTAACGGAGAGATTTGCTGTCGATCGATGCTCGAAATTCAGGCTCGATAGTTATTTCGTTGGTATAACAGGGAAATTCATTTAGATATTATCGAGTTCGAGATATATCGTGATTGCTATCAAATGTTGTTCAGACGGCCGATGGAATATGAATGATAAGTATTGAATTCGATATTATATTATTATACAAACAGGAACGATATTTTTCTTTAATTTTCATTAATTAACGAGGAAATAATTTGTCAAAAAAGAAATTAATAATAATAATACATCCAAATAAACGAAACGAAAGAATCAACAATTTTTAGATCGTAGAAGATTCGTTCGAATTCTCATAAAAATTGAATTTATTAAAATTGAAAGATGTTCTACGCGATAGAAGTTAATAATCTACTTAACTTGGAAAGATTACCGCCACTTTAGCTGCGTTTTAATAATTTATTAGTTATCAACTTGGAAACTTCAAAACTTGAAAAATTAATTAAACTCCGGAAAGAAGAGAAGTGATATTTAATATAACGAACGAAATGAAATAATCTATCGAATGCCTTTGATTTCTTAAAATTATGCCAACTATATTTTTAATTTTCCAATTATTGTATGCGATAAAAATGTAAAAATTTATGCAAAACAATGATACAACGATTGACGCGAGAAAAATTTTCAAAAATGAATCCTTGCATTTCTAGATTTTTTTCTTTTTTTTTTAAAGTAAATACTACGTTATTGATCCATGGGAGGCTGGTAGTAGTGGTATCGGAAGTCATTGACCAGACAAAAGTTTTGCCCCCGGAGTGTAGGTCAGTCGTTTCGCGATCCATTCATGAAACTTTGATCATATCGTAACAATGTAAATCCTAACGAAGATGGAAGAACCGTACAACGTGGCAATATCCTAAGAATATGTTAAAGAAAAAATCTTCCTCTTGAAAAAAAATATTTATCGAAACGATTCCATTAACCACGAACAATTTTATGGTATGATCAATCTATGAATTTATTAAGGAAACAATAAAAATTCTCTTTGGAAATTTTTATTTATTTTTTTCTATCGATGATTCATTTTGCCTTTTTTTATCGAATTTCTTTTTTGGAATCAATTATTACATTATTATATCCAAGTTAAAGTTTCAATACTTTTAAAAATCTCTCGATTATTTATTTCTTCTGCTTTATCCATCTTTTTTCTTTTTTTTATAATGCAGACAAGTTAAAATTTTCCTTCAAAAGGAAGATATATATATATCCTTTGAACGGATAATTCATAATCTATCCTTCTACAGATACGGAAGACTATTTTCCAACTTATATAGAGCCACTGAAACTTCCTAATCAATTTCCTATTTAAGATTTTTACAAGTTTGATCGAGGTAACGGGAAGCTGGTGGAATATAATCTTCATAAAAGCGTTGTTAGTTTGCCGCGGACTTGGATAGGAAACTCGTCGAGTAAAGCGCGTTAGAAAACTTAGCGGTAACGGTCCAAGTTAAAAGTAATCAGGATTTTTTAGAAAAAAAGAAAAAGACTTTCAATGGATAATTCATGACTCGTACATTTGAAGTTGGAAAAAGAAAAAAAAAATGTGTGTAGACTATCATAAGAATCGTGTTTTCACGCACGATCAAGAATAAGAAAAAAAGAGGATAAATCATTATTTTATATACCGAGGAACGATGATAAAATAATCGAATCCCTGGAGGAGCGACGATTTTGTAAATATATTTCAACGTATCGTAGTAGTGGAAAATTTGCAGAAATTTGCATGTTAATACACGTCGCGGAATTGCATACCCGTGAAAGTGGCGTAGTTGCTCTCAGTATATTTTAATACTTTCTGCCGCGAAAAATGTCGTATACCCTCGCTCGTTTAGTCCCTGCCCTTTTTTAACTTTAACAGTTTTCTCTTTAATTGGACGGTTTTCGTAAAAAAGAAAAGAAAAAAAAAAAGTTAAATATTAATAGCGTAGGAAATTGTTGAATCGAGGAGATACAGCGAACAAGATGAACTTTGTTTAAAAAAGCTTCTCGATTATCTTTATTCGCAAGAAATAATGGAATCGTATTATCACTTGATGAAGATATTAAATACAATATTATGGAATTTTTTTGAGATTCTTACATTTATGGACGGATTTATAAGAAAAAAAAAGAAATTGAATTTGATATTCTTTTCTAAAATTCTTATAAAAATTTTAATATTCCTGATTATATTTTCAATTAAACTAAACATGCTATCTCGATTCATTCGCGCGATTAATTTAAAACGAAAGTGTTAAAGAGAAGGTAAAAGATGTAACAATTTTTCGTTGTTTTTTTCAAATTAATCGTCTATGAGAAATTCATAAAGTATGAATTATAATTGCTAAATGGCATTAATGCAGAGTACAAATTTCGGTTCACGGAATTTAAAAAAAATTATAATGCGCTGGTGGACTTAAATATATTTACTAAAGCATCTCGGCTAACTTTACTCTTCGCTCGCTTTCAAAATGCATGTTTCATAATTTAACGACTTTAGTCGTTAATACTGCAAAGAGAAGATTTTCGTTAATTTTTTTGCAAGGATGTGTATTAAAATTTGTATAAATCCTCGATACTCGTCTGACCAACGATTGACCTATATTCTATCCGTTCGATCATAACCGACCTATTCCATTCGTCTAAATTAATCTTAATCGCAATTAAGGCAACGAATCATTTTATAATACGCGTTTAATGATTGATCCACACCACTTACCCAAATTATTCAGAATTCGTTGCTAATTTGCTTGACTGATCACTACATCACTTGTCTCTAACTAATTTAATCGTCACTCGATCATTATTCAATTCATAATTTAAACAATACAATATACAGAAATTACACAATTTTGTTTAAAAAATTATCATATCTCTGCTCTATATTTCCTCCCTCGATATTCGAAGAATTTTTCAATTTTTCCTTACAATTTTCCGAAATTGCATATTTCGTTCCAGTAGCCTATTTTCACTGTAAGGAGATCTCGATCTGGGAAAAAGATCAATGCGAAATCGAAAAGAATGCCATTTCCTCCCAGAGGTGACTATCGAGATATCGTTCCTCTTGCCGATTTTGATAACGATTTTCCGCGATGCAAATCTGGAATAAGGGTGGAAAGGTTCCTATACATCAAGGAACGCGGTGGATCGTGACACGGGCGAGGAATATACGAAACGGCGGTATATATCTTAAAGGGATTTCACGTGTCAGGGATGATCGATGATTGTGTTTCCACGTTGTAGCTTCTATCTGCCGATCGAAGCCTGCGAAACGGAAAGTCGTAGAGCATCTTGCCTCGTATTTTACGAGTTGCTCGAAATGACATCGAAAACCGGTCGTCTGAAAATCTGCTCTCATCTTTGAATTTCGATTCTATGTTTCGCAACACACGAATGCGAAGAGGTTTAGAGCTGATATCGTGGGAGGGAGAAAAATATGAATCGAAAAATGGATCACAATTCACCTTTTCAGATTATTCTTGATTTTGGAATAGAGATTATAAAAAATACGTTTCGTTGAATTTACTCTAATATTTAAGATTTGGAATCAATAGTAATGTAATATTTGGCTTGAAAGTATTGTACGTAAATGAGAGAAGTTAAAGTACAATATTATTATAAATTAATATTTTGTTGAAACAGTTGTAAGAATAAAATATTTACGTCGATTTCATTGTTAATTGATTCAATTAAATTACATTTTGCATAATTTAGTAATATATCTTTCGTACATCTCCATTTCTTTATTAAATTTTTAAATAATCGAAAATTATGTCAAGACATTCGAAAGCATAATATCGTAAGTTTAATCGATGCCAGAGAATTTCTAACTGCTTTAAAAATAATAACAGATAGCAGTTTCACCAGTATTTGGCTGAGTTTTTTCCTATATTCTCCGCGAATGGAATTTATCGGACAATTAAAGCTATGTTTAATATTTTCATCGTTCAATAATTCTTAAGTGGACGTTGAAATATTTAAAAAACATCGATACGAGATAAAACTGCACAAGATGCATGTCACGTTATTGCGGATTTTAATTCTGGCAGAAAAAGAAAAAAAGAGATATTTACCAGAATATTTATATTGTTATTCGCAAAAATGCGAATTAATATCACCAGCTCGATAAAATTCATTTTTTCACAGAGATTTAAAATGTAGAACCGCATATTCACTATATGCGAAATACAATCATATATTTTATATTTAAAATTATTATTTAATCAAAATCAATATAGTTCACGCTAATCAAAAAATAAAAATCCGCCATTCTTAATTTTTATTCATTCTCATCCTTTTATTCTTCATCTCTAGAAAATAAAAATAAAACTGAACCGTACGAGAGAAATAAAATTCTCTTTCCATCGAAATCTTCGTGCAAAGAACAAAATGTTAACGAAATTCAATTCTTCTCGAAGATCTGGAAGATCGATTTAAATAGATTATCTACCAGAATAATTAACTTTCCCTAAATGATGAAATATATATTCGTCGTGATAAAATATTAAAATCGAGAATTATTGGAAAATTTTCTCGCGTTAATTCGCGCGAATCGACGAAGATCGTGAAAAAGATTTCGCCGCGTTTAAATGTGTGTTACGATTGTTGCGTACGATTCGCTGTTAGAAAATTCGCGTCGCGGGGCGAGAAGTGGAGGGATTCGCACGCGCAAAGTCGAATCGCAAGCCGACTTTTGCGAGGGTATCCACCGATGTTTGCAACCGGCGATGTTTAACATGGCGCTATGGTAAACGCGTTGCTGGCTAGGCGCGGTTGAAATTTTCGGGATGTGTGCATTTAATTTAACTCCAATGTCGACGCACGATGTGGACACCGTGTGATTTATTAAAGAAACGTGGAAACATTTTAATGACATGCAAACGTAACGTAATTCTGTTTTTAATTTTTTTTCTTTTCTTCTCTTTTTCATTTAATAATATTTCTTTTCTTGGTTGGTCACATTTAATGCGCCTATTTGTGCGTAATAATTAAACTAGAAATTATCGTCATTTAGAGTAATTTGAATTTTATCGTGTTTACCTTGGACGCGTATTTAAACTATTATTATGCATTTGGGATGTATATGGAATAATATATAGACATGTTGCTCGAACGCAGTGTTATTGGAAAATGTGAATAGTGTAATTCGTATATGGTTTTGTAATGGAAAAATGTTATGATAATATTTTATCATTGTATCGTACATTTAAAAAAATTGTAATTGTTTGGATGAAATAAGAAATGGAGATAAAAATAATTTTTTTATAGTCAAAAAATCGAAATTTTTTCCATATAATTTATCTCTGTCTTCATCTATTATTTATTCCAGAGATTTATTTTATATTTTAAATCTCTGTTTCGTCTATTTTAATCGTATTAGTTTCCACTTTAAAATCTGTTTACCTTTCAGTAACGCAAAATAATATATATACATATAACAAGATGTCAAATCAATTGTTCAATCAAATTTAATTAAAAATAAAATCAATATCACGCATAAGATGGCACGATTGAATTATTCAATTTCGTTGGGACGAATAAAATCGATTCTGTATTATGCAAATGATCGCTATTCATTTCTTTTTCGACGAGCTTCAATCTTTATGGCACGGAGTAAAAAGTTTTAAAAAAGGGGAATCAAGATATCTCTTCTCGTCCCCTTCGATCAAATGACAATTGCAAAAATATTTAAATATTATATTTTAAATTACGTTACTCTAACATCATCGAACGAATTTAAGAGGATTAAACAAGCACCTTAAAATGTTAAATGGAACGATTTTATTACATAACCATCGTAAACGAGTAATTTTACAACTTTATCCGAAACATAAACTTTCCAACCATAACAAAATTCGCATTAATTTACCAAGTATCGTTCTTGAGACCGCATAAAAGAAAGAAAGAAAGAAAAAAATAACTATGGAAGGAGCTTGTGAAGCGTAAAATCGTTGAAGAACTGACGATCTCGATACACTTTTGTTGTAAGAGGCAACAGCAAGGATCGATGTACGAGGGTGGCTAAGGGTTCACGAGAGCCTAATCAACGAGACAGAGTGTGGAGATAAGCGATCAAAGTGATAGCGCAGCCCGCGTCGATCATTTAAACAGAATAGATATGTGTCTCTTGGAGAATGGGATCGTTAGAAGCACCAGGCAGATGCGCTTAACGATGCAAGTGCATCGAGTGCATCGCGTTATTGACCTCTAAAGTGAAATACAGGGCTGAAAGACGTGGGTTCCCTTTGTTTCGTTAACAAAGGTGAGAAGTAAAGCTCGCGTTTCGCCTGCATAAGCGTAAAATTTGCCATAACCAGCAGGATTATTATTTTTAATTTTGTTTCCTTGTTTCTCGATTTTATTTTTAGAAGTGAAAAATGAAGGTAAAAGATTTGAATTTGAAATGCAATACGTAGAATAAAATTTGGAATAATTTATATTGAAATATAATTATAACAAAGAATTAATAAACTTTGTATTTGTTCGATGATGCAATTTTTATAGTTATTTTTTTTTTTTTAGATCAGATTCGATTTCTTAAATATGTATAATTTCTTTTTTATTTAGAATATTATTTGATTTCTATCATTTATAATGATTTTTATTTTAATTTTTTTTAAGGGATGTACTTATCTCATGTTGATTGATAAAAGGAGATGAAGATTTTGTCCTTGGCTTAGATATTGAATCGAAACTTTATGAGTTTCTGTAATTCAAAAAAACGTCAGAATATCGATATGAATTCGTCGTAAATTCAGGAATGAAATAGTCGAACTTTTTCAATTTATCGAAGCTTATGAGAATTCTTATTCCCCGGATTCTTTCATCTTGGAATAGACTTTGCCCCTTATATGGAATAAATTGCAAAAATCTAATAATAAATTTTGAACAGATTCATTTCACGAGAGAAAGTATCTTATAAAAGTACTCGTGCACTTTATTAAAGTTAATATTAATCGCGTTCGATCAACGATCCACTCTTGTCTACTTAATTGAACTTACCATTTGATAAAAGCAATTATGAATTTTTCACTACTCGAAATACTACGAATTATTCATCCTCTATTTCATTCAGTTTCAATTCAATCAAACAGAAAAAGTCTTACACCTTTCGCTCTTTGTTATTCTATCTCGTATAAATTTTAAAAAAATTTTAATTAACTATATTTTCTTTTTTTTATTTCCAACAAACAAGAAAGAAAAACGAAATAAAATTCATTTCCTCACACAAAGGTGGCTCAATTCTCAAAAGGAGAAATATCTGTAGTTTTTAAAATTCTCGACAATTTTCTGAACAATTAAAAATAATTTTTTAAAAGAGAAAAAAATATAATACTATTTACAAAAAAAAAAATGATTAATTTTTACATCGAACATACACCCAACAAGACCCATCATTGACAAAAGAAATTTCCCTCATCCACTTAATCGCGCAAACAACTACCTATACTCGAGGCATCGGATTAATTAGTATCCCTTACAAAGAACTTGGAAATCCTGCGCCTCGAGGTACAACGCGCCAACCCTCCATCTCTAATTGGATCCTAGTTTAAGTATACGCTAGGAAGCTTTTGAGGCCACGTCATCCTGTTTGTAGGGGCTGGAAGAACAAGCAAGGGATGTAGGAGAAGAACAGGGGGTAAATGGAGAGAGTCGCATTTCCTTCTTCAAGATCCTTGGATACGATAAGCTGTAGCTTCGCACCTCGCAGGTGAATGTACGATAGTCGATCATTGGCGAAATTGTATGGTGAAAATAATGCTCGTCTTCTTTCGCAAGATATTTCAAAAGTAAGGGATAGGTTTTCGTCGAAAAAATTTTAAGAAAATCTTAAGTACGATATTCTTTCTCGAATTATTTGTATAACGTTGCTGAAAATATTAGAATAAGGGGAAAAAATATAAGATATATAAGAATGTTGGCATAATAAATGGGAAAAAATATTGCTCATCTTTATTTGTAAAATATTTCGAAAAGAAAAGAGGGTAGTTTCTTCTAGTCGAAAGAATTTTATGAAAATTTCCAAGATGCCGTGATATTCTGTTTTTTTTTTTTATAAATTATTTTAAACGTTGTTGAGAATATTATCCACAATTTATTATTCTCGGAAAGAAAGTACGATATTAAATTTCTAATTATGTTTTTAATCAGCTTTGAATAGGTATTAAATATTTATTTGAAGCTTCTATTTAACTTTCTATTTATGATATAAATAGAAATTTGCAAATATAAATTTATTTAAAAATTAAAAATCTTTATAAATATATTAAAACGAAAGAATTATTTTTCTGCGTTGTTTAAACCTTTGTTAAAATTATTCGAGACATGGTATGTTTCGCAAACTGTACCAGAAATAATATCCGTGACTTTTCTCGAAGATATTTCAACGAATTTATGAAGCGGCATGAACTTTTTGCGCCAAACACAAATGTTGAACGACCGAGGAACGAGGAGATAAAGAAAACAATGTGGGAAGGGAAATTGGAAGGAAACGAAGAAGCGTTTCCGCTCGGTTTTTCTTTGCTATATACCGTAAATATTAATGTTCAACAAACAGAGGAATTGATTTTACGTCACAATTGATATTAACTATTATTAATTACCTATTAAAGCTTACAGTAAGCAGTGATTGATCGTGCATTAACTCTTGCCATTAATTATAACTAATTGTGAATTGCGTTTATTTGGAATGTATTTTAGTTGAGGATGAATTAATGATAATTAATGAAATTATATATTTTTTCTTTTTCGTATGTAATTTAGTATCTATTGTAACATTGGAATTTATCATTGCAAGAGGGATTGTCGATTAAATTCAATCGACAATTTTGTAATTGAAAATTGATGTTATTGTTATCATCAATAATTTTAAAAGAGGAATTATCATCTCATTCTTGTCAATGCAATATTTTCAATTTATTAATATTTTCAAGAATTTATCGTTTCACATTTTTATTTCATTGATTCTAACATTTACTATTAAACTATGAATATTATTTAAATGAAATATTTGGAAAATTTATTTCAAAAATATTTCAAAAATTCATTATTTCAAGTTATTAACTCCTTTTAACTTTGTTTCGATTAAAATATGTTCAAGTCTGTTTATTCTTATCTTGTAATATTCTTCAAAGGATAATTTTTTTTCTGTATACGTTTATCGTGACAAAAACAAGTTTATACATTTAAGATGCATATAAAATTTAATTTACTATAAAAAATATTGTAACACTTGTATATAGTCACATTAAATCAAGATGCTCAGATCGTAATATTGATCGTAAAGCGAAATTACAGCGCTTCTATAAAAAAAAAACTTGATAAAAATGACGATAATTTCAATATTTCACGATCGATCAATGACAACATTTTTTTATTTATAGACAATTTTGCAAAATAGATACAAATAGTACGTTTTCACAAATGCGAAAAACTGGAATTCTTTTCACGTTTAAGTTTCACCGAATCATCTTCACGATTAAATGTTTGCAGATCTTTAATCACGGTCTATTTAATCCCTTAGGGATCCCTAGTCATTAGTCCCTAGTCCCTCACGCGCAGTCACAAACGCAATTATATTTCGCCACCAGTGTTCATGTACATCAACGAAGAAAATTACATAAAATTTCCATGGATATATAAACGAATTATATTATATTCCATCAACTCCATGAATATTTCACGCATTTCATTAATTTTATTAAATATCAACAAATTTAATTATTATGAGATCATAAATCCAGACGAAAAAAATTTCGCTTCCCATCCTTTCTTATAAATAATCAATTATACAGATGATAAAAATACACGATCATAGTTTACATTTAATAATATCCATCTAAAAACTCTCAAACCTGTTTCGAAATAAAAATTCTAAAATATTCGATTGATTAATAGAATGATATTCGAGTGATTAATAGAATATTTATGGGTTCATTAAATTTCACATTGTGTAAAAAGACAAAAAAGTCGATACACATTACGACATTTGAAAGACAAATCCAACTTCCTCGCACCAAAAAATTCACAATTCTACATGATCGATAATCTCAAACGTTTAAACTTTCAACCAAGAAAGAAATCGATATTACATAAAAATACACGAGTCGCGTCGCGTATAATCCTGGCTTCTCTTCGCATTCTCGTCTAGAAACTTTTTAGAATTTCGAATGACGCGTGGTCAACCATACAACAAGTAAGAAAAGTTGCTCCTCTCGGAAACAAGACGAATCGGTGTGTACATATTTGTTTCGCAAGAAAAAAAGCCGAGTCCTCGAATACGGATTCTTCATGCATGCTTTATGGGACAGAGACGCATGCGGAAAACTGAAAGTGCATGGAACTTTGTATCGTTCCGACGTATCCGACCCTTCCTTTGGAAAATACGAGCCCCGACGGGGGTTGCCTTCGTGCAACAAAAATCCCTCCACCCCCGATTCCTCGTGACCATTATTCTTGGTAATTTTATATCGAGCCGATCGTGTACACAATGTCTACAGGATTTAGGGGATGTTTCGGAGATTACGGAATTATGGACTGGCCGGGGATATATTGAATTTTACACTGGAGGAACTGTATAAAATGATACGATACAGGGGGGATTATTTTAAAATTGATTTACTTTTTCACGTATATGTATATATATGTATACATGTATATAGAACGATTTCAACGCATTGTTCAAACGATGTAAAAATAGTGTTGAACAGTTTTTTTTTTTTTTACGTAATTCTACGTAACTTGAAAGTAACAATTTCCACTGGACATTACGAATTTGAATTCTTTTTCAAGAAATGTCGAGCAATTTTTTCATTGGATTAATTTAAAAAACGTTTGTTTTTCAAACAAAAATTAATCTTTTAATAAACAAAAAAAAATCACTTTCCCCATTTCTTTCTTAATTCATAAAATCCTAAGGATTTTTCTCGAACTAGTATTAGTTACTAAAAAACTATCTTCTGCCGAATCTTTCTCTTTCAAAATCTTTCTTCTCTCTCCTTTTGCCATCCAAACCCTAACAAAACCATCAGAATATCATCTGAATAAATAAAACTATCGAAAGAAATCGTTTCTAACAACTTTTTCCAACTTTTCAAGATCCTTTTCCTCCTCCTCCTCCTCCTCGAAAAGAGAATTTCCTCGCACGCGACGTTGCCTAAAAAAAAAATTTTCTCTCCTCATTCCCTCTTTTCATCCAAAGACGATCCACGTCGAATATCGACGTCAATACTCAAGAATCGAGGGATTGGGGGTATCGAGTGTCGCATGCGTGTTAAAATAATGTCAGCGACGAGCGGTGATCATTACCGTGTGACGCAGGCCACGATGGATGGGGTGGAGGGGGTGGATGGTGGCGCGGCAGAACAATGGAAAAGGAAAATACAATAGCGGGGCGGAATGGTGGAATGCATTTTCTCCTTGTAGGTGCTCGACAACGGTGTCCTACTCGGTTCTCGTGCAAGCATTTCGAGGGATGATACGGCCTGCTCGCGCGGCTAATTCCCCAGGACGATCCTTTTCCGACCTGCCAGGTGATTTCTTGCGGATAATTCAAAGCCGCGCCTATGGAATTTCGAAAGCAAATCTGCGGATACCGCGGGGATGATGGGGGAGGGATGCTTCATCGAGCGCCGATGAATGGAAACTTTTAACGCGCAATCGTTCCCCGCCAGAAGCGATGAATTGAAATTCTGAGAGCCCGTTTCTGTGCCCGTGCCTTTATCCGTCCCTGTATCCGCGTGTGCGTGTGCATGAAGGGTGTTGTATTCGAGGTGAACGGGGTTACGAATCGAAGATTGCGGGGTTGGAGGGTTGAAAGAAAGGGGCTATTTGCGAGGGATATAAGGGGGATATTAATTTGAAGATGATTGCTTTGGATCGTCGGGTGGAACGTTGAATTCCAGAATCGTGGTATGGGTAATGATAAATATGTATGGAGAGGGTGTTTTTAAAGTTTTTCATTCGAAAGTTTGGAACGCTGAACGTTTTGGGGGGTGTGATTAAATGGCGCCGATACGATTCGAGATTATTATCATCGAATTGGAAACTCTTTTATTTCCATCGGGGTTAATATGATTCAAAGAATTTGGAAGAATTTCTTGAATTGAAAATTCAAGAATCGTTCAGATATTGAAAGAATTATCAGAGTTTCTTTATTTTAGAAGGATTTATTATTATTAGAACGGGTCACGTGTTAACTCTGCAACTTCGAAATTTTCTGCCAAGTCTTGCAGACAGTTAGACACGCGTTTTCAATGTTGCTAAAATTTTCGCATTGTACGAACTTTCGAGATAACGCTCGTTCACTTACACGAAAGATACACGAGTTAGACATCGTCATGTCTCTTTCTCCATGGAGAAGAAGAGTTACGTCTACCGTTTCATATCTATATAATTAATTGCGTTGCAAATTGCGATATAACGTTATTTCTAAATGATATTTCTAATCTTTATTAAAAAAAAAAGTAGTGAAAATGAAAATTTCAATTTCATATGCTCGCTCGATCGAAAAGCAAAAAGAAAAAAGGGATGGAATAAGTGAAAATCATTGGATAGAAATCGAAAGCGATCGGCAGCTGTGCAAATGTCTTTTCATTAACCGTCGAAACAGGTTCCTGGCGGATTTTCTGGGATCCTGGTCGGCGAATTATCCGTTCACGTTTCATCGATCAAAGGCCGTGAACACGCGGCACACGCGTGACCTGGAATTTCTGGCGACTCAAGTAAATGTAAACGGGAACCTTCTTACTGCGAATGGCGGACCTGTAAAGGGAGATATAGTCTTGATCCCCTCGTTACCGTGCACCGCGAAATTTGCCAACCACCTGTAATACTGGTAAACCGTAAGAACCACAGATACTTGCAATTATGATGTTTCGACTGTGATACAGTGAATCAATTATAGTATTATATTTATATGTACCAGGAATCTTTGAATTTGTATTTGTACAAAATTTTTGAAAGAATGTGATTGGATATATTTAATTGTTTATTAGGTGTATTAGGAAAAGATAGAAGAGATATTCGTTATAACGTAGCCTTGCGTGGAAATCACTCTCTATAAGCAAACAGGAAACGAACAAATTGTGGTAAACGTTTGTTAAATAATTCGATTTCACGTCTAAATAATTTAATTAGAGTTTACTTTGCTCTGAAATCGCAAATGCGACGGTTCGATTACACGATTCGTTAATGTTGTTTCATATTTACTTTCTATAGTTGGTAAATGGGCGTATTGGTAAATGGACGTATCGTGTTCGATCAGCAGTGTGGAAATTTATATTATGAACGAGAATTTTCGCGAGTAGACAATTTTTGTTCGATTCGAAGCACATTTTTTTTCTTTTTTTTTTTAATTACAATAACGTTCCTTCGCTTAAGAAATATCGATCGCACAGATATTTATTCAGATTGATTGAGGAATAATAGCAAATATGATCGAAGAATATTTCTATAATGATTCACGTTTATCTGCACGTTTTCGTTTTCGATAGTTCGCATAATAATATTTTTGGCGTTCAAAACTTTCGACAAATTCGTCCATTCTTCTCAACAAAGCAATAATTCCATTTGTTCCAGCCACGATTCGAAGCCATTTATCGCTGGCATAAACCGTCGATAAAAGGGATCGATCCCTTTCCCTTGTCTAACTCAACAGCATAAATTTCGATTTCCCACTTTCTCTGTTACGTATCGCGTGCCCGACATTGTAATCCACAGCACCGTCTGTACGTGACAACCTCTCGTGAAGCCCAGGCCAAGCTTCATCGAACAAATCGCCTTGTCCATGAATTAATTGATCATCGATTCTATTTCTGTTTATCGGCTCGTTGCTGCTTCCGTCTATCCAAAGATTTGCTAAGTTTTTCATCCTCGATGAACTTCCTCCCTCGAGAGAGAGAAAAGACGGATTTGTAATCGAGAGTATTCTTGATACTCAATAGGGTATTCAGAGTAATGAAAGTTTAATTTTTAACGATGATCCGTGTTCTAGATCGACGAATCGAAGTGTTCGGGATGGAAAAAAGAAATGACACGAGAATATCTTTACAAATATTGGACGTGGAATTTAGTACGATCGATATTTGAAAATTGTTTCATTACTCTTCGTGAATAACTATTTAAATTTTTCGAAGGTTTTTTCGAAATAGCAGATTCAAAAAACACATACAAGAATTTAAATTGTCATGCAATTTGCAAACGCTTCTTCTTCAACGCTTTAACCAACTTTCATTTGCCCGTCTATCGATCCCTTTATCAAACATTCTCCTACTAAAATTCAATTCAACACGTTTGACATAGTTTTTACGAACTTTCGTATCGAAATGTCCAACGCGAGAAGTCAAAGCTATTACTCGTTTCGAAAATAATGAAAATTTAATTGCAATTAAAATAAAAACTCGTCAGACATTGCCTGTGAACTCGATAAATCGTCCGCTTCGTTCGAAATAATTGAACGAACGTTTATCACCGGTTCGGACGAACATTTACAAATCACGCATTGATTCTAACAATATTCACTTGTCAATAATTCTCCCCCTACTTTTTCGTTTTATTTTATTTCCACTACGATTGGAAATCAATTCCAGAGAATATTTTTCTTTTTCTGCTCTTTTTTCTTTCCCCCTCTTCTGCCCCCTGCCCCTCTTCAATTTCTCCTCTCGATGAATCGAATAATTTATCACGTTCGCGAAACAAAGTTTCCAATTTGAATCGAATTCTATGTGCAATACGTCTTAACGTTGATCGAGGATGAATGTGTTGCGGTCTAAAGACGTTTAATGATGTTTCCCCTCGTTTGAATTAAACTATAAATTCATAGCGACCATAGCGAAACGAAGTTTTGCAAGTTGAAATTGAGGCTGGTCGCCTGTTCGAGTATCCGCCAGGAAACATTACTTTGTAACGCGATATTTTGATAAAAAGAAGAAAAAGAAAAAGATGCTCTCCAGGTGATCAGGTAACGAAAGAGAATGGCAAAGGTTCAAAGAGAATCTTCACGAAGAAGCTGTTTTTCCTAGGAAATCGAGAAAACTGTTCGTTGGAGAATTAATTGAGAGAACGATAACGAGATAACGGATGGAAGTTGAATTAAAGTTTGATAGAATTGTTAGCAGTGTATGTCCATGAATATTCCTCTATCGATCATTGTTTGTTGCTCACCGATCGTTCTTTGTCGATTATTCTCGATTATATCGTGCTTTCGAACGATTAAAATTAATCACTTGTGATATATATAAAAAACAAAAAAGGAAATAGGAATATAATAAAAACAGAGGGAAAAATGGAATGAGATATATCGAGTTTTTCAATCTCTGTTATTTTTTTATTCGGAATATTTTTATCCGATGTGTAACAATTTCTTATTGTCACTTGTACATGTATTTTTATGATCATTGAATTATACCATTTTTTTTATCTCTCCTTTTTTTTATCAGATTGATATCGAATCAATTAAATTATCTTTTTTTTTTTTTTTTTAATAATTCTTGATCCAATTTCACTCGTTGCTCTTGAATTCAATAACGCCTCTTCTCTTTAGCTTCTGTCCTACAGATTAAGATCATCTCCCCCGCTCTTTTCAACTTCTTAATTGACACTGAAATTTTCAACCAACTTCGTTTTCTACATCACTGGCTTCTTTGGCATTCAAACTTGCCCGATCCTCAAACTAACTGTAATTAGTATTTGTATCTTTGTCGAAAATATCGTGTTCCATCTTTTCAATGGATTTAAACAATAATTAACAATAATAATTACGATAATAACATTTATACGCGTGGAATTTCGATTGCTAGATAACAAATATCCTTGGAACGACCTTCGAACGACTTTCAAATGACCTTCGAGCGATCTTCGAAAAATTACATTGCTCTAAATAAAATCGAAGAAGAAAAAAGAAACACGTTATTGAAGATGTGTACACCACGTATATGTATCGAATAAGATAAAAAGAAGAAGGGAAAAAAAAAAAACAAATTCCACCCGGATAGAAACATCCATAAATAACACTTCGGGATCAACTTCTATTACGTCACGTTCCCTTTAGGATAATTCATCGTATCTTTCGGTAGACCCTTCACGAGCGACCCTCGTCTAGAGGCCAGTACCCTAGAAAAGCGGGGAGGAGGGGGATCAATCACCGGGTATCGATCCACGGGTCCGCGAAGACCCTGGACGAGACAACAACAAGTTTTCTCTCGTTCGAGTTTTTGTTCCCAAAGTGTCGTCGTTCGTTCAACAATGGGCTCGTTCTCGCGTAAGAGTACTTTTAAACCTATAATCGGATCATCCGCGCCCCGCTTCTTGACATTTCCGCGTAAATTCACCGTGTAAACATCGTTGTACATTTGTTGTCAATTTGTTCGACATCGATCGTCGAATTCCCCGAAATGATGACAGATAGAATATAACGTCGTGGAGAGGAATATTTCTCCGCTTGATTAACCGATTCAAGTTAATTGCTAGATGGAAGGCAGAGATTGTTAATGTGAAAGTTTTTAAATGAATGTTAGTCTCAGTGGTTTGTGAATATATATAACGGTTCTTTTTTCTTTCTTTTTTTTTTCTTTTTTCTTTTTTTTTTTTTTTTTTTGCGTACAAGATGGGGCTCTGCTCGTTATTTCAACCGGAGGAGAACTGCGGTTATTTATTGGCCCATTTTTTACTTCGCCCTTAAAGTTAAAATCGTCTCGCTTGCTCTGTTCGTCGAGTACGTTATGTATTTTTTTTTTTTTTTTTTTTTTTTAGGTTTTAGAAAATCTTTGAATTCTTTTATCGTGAAAAGTATTTAATTCCTTCTCCCCTTTCAATGGATTAAAATTTAAATTTCGAAAGTTTCATCCCTGGAAGATTTCACCATTGTTAAAAAAGACTTTTTTAAATTTCTGAACGGAAATCTTCTTTTTTATATCTTTAAAGAGGATTACAGTATCGTTTGTTAATATAACGAAATTAGATGATCTTGGATAAAAGAGTTGGAAGATCGTATGGAATAAACGAGCTTTAATTCTAATTTGACATTCGCAAAGAAATGGTGGACGTCCTTTGTGAATTTCTTTAAAATATTAAAGAAATAAAAAGATACGTCTTTTTCATAAGCGACACATTTAACGCATTTAAGATTTCTGTGCTAAGATAATCCCAACATAGGAATTCATTAAGATTCGCATTCACCTGATGATATTACGGCAACCGCTTCTACGTCGTTACGTAGAATTAACGATTTACTGCAGATTAAAAGTTATTAAAAAAAGTTTTAATGCCACGGAATATTTAACATTTAAGATTCCCTTCGATTTATAAAAGTCCGCGAATCGTTTCGAGAATTAGAGAGATTTAACGAGCACATTGCGTGCATCGTTTCATCCATGCTCTGTATTTTATATTTGATCTGACATATTTGATATCATTCCTAATGTGTGTCAGCGTTAATGCATCCCCATTGAGCGTGGAAATTTTCTCATTGTCTGTGCACGTTCAAACGTGCTCATTTTATTCTTAGAATAATCTGTGAACATCGTTTCTTGTCACTATTCATTATATTTTCTTACTTACATTGTTTCAATAAAAAANAAAAAAAAAAAAAAAGAAGAAATAACTTATTGAAACATAAGTTTAGTAAGTTTGATATTAGTTGGTTCGCGCATAAAATATATAGAATATTTACTGAAGCGATAAAAAACGAGTTATTTTATTAAACGACAATACATTTTTATTGGATAAATTGAGCGAGAATGTGCTTGAAGCGAGTGTACAATTAAATTAAATCACTGTACATCCCCCTTCTATACATTCATGAACGCATAATTGATCACTGTTCCATTGGCACGCGTTACACCTATTTGTTCAGATATCCTATTACAGTCTTGTTGGTCGAACGTGTAACACAAGCCTACCGCCTACACACAACGTCCCTCCATGTGTAACAACAATTTGACCTACATCATTCCAGTCAAGGATTTAAATTCGTGGACCGACGAAAAAATTTATTATACAATCGTTTCTTTTTCAACGACTTGGGAAAAGGGGAGTTATATTTCTCTTTTGTTTCTTGATACGTGTATCAACACGTATAAAGGATAAGCCCTATAATAAAAACTCCCACTTTCGTGTTTATACTTTCACATAATAATATTTTTATGGGAATCTTATGCACCACTAAAAGGTTCTTAAGATACGTACAAGGGCTTTCTTGCTAGCTTCGTGCTTAAAATATGGAGATTACATTACTCCCTCCTAAGTGATCCACATTTCTTGCCCTCCCTTCCCCCCCCCCTCCACTTTCTTGTAATTAACATGGTCTGGTGTGGCTTTTTGAAAATGTATCGCATTTTAAATTACTTTTTGATCCACTATCTCTTTTAAATATTGCAGAGTTTTATGAATAATGTATGTTACGTTAAACATATAATATATTTTAATATTATGGAGCCATATGTTTCAAAAGTAGGGGAAGAAAAAGAATGTAAATCGAAGGAACTTTAAATTTTTTTCTGAATGATTCTTCCATAGTAGATAAACGAATCGTCCAACTTTTTCATTATTTGCATTTTTCACGATATATCTTTGCACGCTTGATTATATTGAAAGATTAAAAATTTTTTGATATGTTGAGTTGGTTAATGTAAAATATTGATTTTCCAATTTTCGAGTTGGATATTGATCGATATCGTGTCATTTATGATCATATTTGTCACGAATCGATGGAATTTTGTATGAAGAGATTAAATTTAATTTTGAATAAACGTAAAAAATATCGCATCAAAAAGAAATAAATAAATAAATAAACGAACTTGACAAAAATTTTAAAAAATTCGATTTTTCGAAAAACAAATTTTTACAAATGAAGATTCATTCGTGTTTAATTCCATTAATAATATTCTGTTGCGAATTAATCAAATTGACACATTTTTCTTTTGTTATTTTTCAAAATGATTCGAGTTTTGACTCAAGTCAAAAACAAGAGACTCAAAAAGATTTCAAACAAAAAGAAATTCCATATCATTAAATCATTCCTTTCTACTTGCGATACACCAATTATACCAATTATACCACACAAATATATTTCAAATAATAATAATTTCTTATTTTTCACATTTTTGAATTGTTCTCAAGCAACTTTCTTCCTACTTTCAATTATAGAGCACCGTTTAATTTCACAATATATTTCACATTCGCAACTTTCAAATTTCGGCCGTATCGATTAGCATCCCCCTAAATCTTCCGATCGACGATCAGGATTTGCAATTCATTGGCCCAACGTCGTACAGTTGCTTTGATTAAACGTCAAATTACCTTGATTGCGGCATAAATTGGGACATTAGAATCAGGCGATTAATCAAGGTGACGGGGTCGTTGCGTTTTCCCTCGCCGTCTCCACCCCTCTCTCCCTCCTCGAACCACGATTTCGCGCCACCCCTTGAAACACACTTGAAAACTTCTCTCGATGAAGAAGAAGCGTATCCCTCGTGACTTTCTTTATGATGAGTTCAATCTTCGATCTTTTCGTTCAACTATTAAAATCCGAATCTTTGCAATCTTAATTAATTAAACGTCGTCGTATGAAAATCCCCTCCCGTTATTGCTCGAATTGGGAATCGTTGTGTTTAAATTAATTTTAATTAATACAATCGAAACGAACGCGCTCGTTCTATCTATACTGGGAGTAAGTCCACGTTTTCACGAACGTTTTAATCCTGCTTTCACCGTTCATTATTAGGGATACACTGTGTATTGGTAGGATCTATTCGACGCGGCGCACAATATTTTACTCTGGCAAAATAATACACAAACAAGTTTGAACTGCTTCGATAGAATGTGAATGCAAGTTTACGCGAAACATTGCTATCTGATGATACTTTGTGCACAGAGAGTGATAAGCGTTAACTCAAACAAAAGAAAAGTGATAGAAAATTAAATTAAACGGATTTACAACAAAATTGGCTATTTTAAATATTCAAATCTTAGAAATATTTTTCAAGTGACCAAAGATAATTAGAATGTTGTCAAAATTTATTACATTACGAATTTATGAAAAAAAGGGAAGAGATTTTTACTAATTTAATAATCTCCTTTTCTCCCTTTCTCTGATTTCGATCGAGTCTCAAAACAAAATGCAAAAATTCATATACAATAAAAATTGTTCTTTCATCGAAATCATTCGATTGACGATTTTTCATGGAAGTTCATCGCGTCGCGTTCAACAGAGATCCCTAAAAATCCGTGGGATGGATCTGCCGATCTATTGTCCTTAACATGCCATTAAAGTCGGACGTGATTTCCATTTCGATGCAAATCGCGTAATTACGACCGATGATGAATGACGACGACAGAGAATCGAGCCACGAAGCGACACGACGCGATACGCCCAGATTCGCTTCACAATTCTCGAAAGAGGAACGATCCACGCTTCCATCCGTTCGACACTTTTCCCTTATCCTTTCGTTCCTCTCCTTCGTCCGAGGTTTTTATTCAGCTTCTTCACCTTTAACTTTTCCATTAATCTTCTCCCGCTGGCTCTATCCGTGTCCCCGATCCATCCACTGATCCACATATTTCCCGCCCGTGACGATGAACGCGTTGTCTTTTGTTCCCTGACAGACGCGAATACGTACGGATACGGAACGATTTATCGAATTTTCCAATTTTCTTCTATCGAGGAGACAATATATATATTTACGTCGATTAACTTTAAACTGATTTATTAATATTACATACCAATAGATGACTTTCCCAATCGTGATATAATTTTTACTCGAGAGAAAACTTAAGTTTTATTCGAACAAGAATCCTTTACAATCTTCGTGTCCCCGTTCCCGAGAAGAAAAATCTCGCACACATCCCCTGTCATACATCAACGCGAGAGCTTCATGAAATTCTATACGCTATTCTAATCCCCGGCAAACTCGGCTCCCCGAAATTTCCATAGTTTCCAAAATCAGTATCGAACTTCACCGCCAAAGGAAACCACCGCCTCTACTCCTCCGTTATAACATCGAGGCGAGGCGAGGCTAGGCTCGAGATGGAAAACGGCAGAGAGGGGGGAAAAAAAGAAAGAAAAAAAAAAGAGAAAGACAAGGGGAGAGCGAAATTCGTCTCGACGTGCATAATCAGCGGACGTACGAAACAGGTGAATTTTCAATTTTCCTCCACTTTTTGTCGCGTTTCATATAGAATCCATCGACCACCTGTGTGTACGTCGATCGGATCGTCCGATATCTCGATTGTCAAAACATCGAGCCTCTCTATCCTCTGTCTCCCCTCTCCTCCTCCAATTAACCGATAATCAAATTTCGTCCACGACGAAATGCAATACATCATTCTAATCGGTTTAATCGGAGACACGCGCTTTTCGATCATCGATTATCCTCGTTTCCCAAGATGGACGTTGGAAGAGACGTGGTTCGTGGTTCGAGGAGGGAGATCGCGAGGGAATTTGAATTCGAGCACACACCAGTATCATGGATGGGGGAGGAGGAGGGATGTTTATTGGATAATAATTGGGAGGACGGTTCGATTGTACAGATTCCCAGATGCAAATGAGCCGTTTTGCACGAACGTTTTGGGAGCCACTTGAACGCGGTCGCGGCTACTACCGATACCTCGTGGCTTTATTCGAGTTCGTTATAAACGCGGCGTACGTTATTTGTTGCGGGTGATAGGATTTTCGGACTTTTGGCTTCGAGATTATCTTGATCTAGTGGCGTATGGGGTATCGTTTCAATCGATTATCGAATATATATATTTCTTTTCCTTCTTTGAAACCTGGTTTATATATCCTTTTTCCAAAAATTGTTAAATATTGTACACTAAATCGTAATTGATCGTGTTTCGATATATGAATAATTTTTTTATATTTGGAAAATAGAATCATTTGCAATTGAATCGATTAATTAATTAGAAAATTGTGACACGTTATCTGCGAAAATACAGCCCTATTTGATATAAGAATGGATCATAGCTTATCTTCTTCTATTCGCCGTATATGACAGTCTTGCATAACGGATAGGATCTGAATTATTCAAACTAGGTTAGTCGAAAGTTCGAGATGAGTAACATTTTACGAATATTTATTACTATTTCCCGCTGTGAACTTTCCAAGTGAAACTACGCAAATATCGAACACCGATAAACTTTGTCACTCGTCTTATTAACGTTTCACGACCATCGTGCTCCCCTGTCCTCTCTCTACAACTTTCGCTATTTTATAGAGCGCGCGGAACTTGAGAGGGGGGAAAAAATATATATTCACGGTCGAGTGGACAAACGGGAGGGAATTGAATATCCCAAGAAAATCCTTCGAGTCCAAACAGATTCGTAACGAAATCGAAACTTAACTTTTCAAAAAATTGTCCACGCCGCTTCAACATCACTAATTTTCACCATTCCACGATTGCAAATCGTACAACGTTGCTCGAAACGAATATCCCTCGACGAACGTCGTCAAATTGATCGATCCAACGAAACGTGAAATCGAGTCATGATCGAGACGATGGTTAATGAAACGGAGAAAAGTATTGGTAACTGGACACCGCCAAAGCCTTTAAGATAGTTAATCGAACGAGCTTGTACAGGGAGAGGGTGATTTCGTGGCCGCGCAAACAGGAGGTTTCTCACCCTCTTTCGAGGGTGGCGCGCGATATCGAGAGTGTCGATTAATGGCGGAGAAAATAATTCATTAGGGATCGAGAGGAAGTCGAAAGAATTCCTCGAGATATTTCAACGTTATTCGAGGGTTCAACATATTCGCTTTTTTGCGTTGCGAGCAAATCACGAGGAAGGAAATTCGATCGCTTCAGGATTTCTCTTTTTTCCATTCGATCCCTTTGAACCTTTGGTTCGTTTCAATCTCTCGAGGAGAGACTGGAGAGGCCAAAATGGAAAATGGCTTCTTCGGCCGACACCTCGGTGTCGTTCAATCCTCTCGAACTTCTCGATGAAAGAGGAAATTCCTCGCGTCTCCAGTCACAAAAGATGCATCGCGTTTCCCATCTGGATCCAGAAGAAGAGAAAGGGGAAATATTAATTAAGGGGAAAGCAAGTTTGGAACGTTTAACGCCGCTTTGGATTAACATCCGAACGAAAGTCTTGAATTCTGCGATTACGTAACGAGCCTTAAGATGCGCAGGAGCGAAGTTCATTGAAATGCTGGTGATCTTCAACAATCCTACACGTCAGGGAAGCTAAACAAAACTCGTCAAAAATCGAAGAGCATTCGAAGCATATTTTTGATTCATCATAGAACGAACGCTTTATCAAAGGGACACGGTGTAGATTTTATAATATCCCAACTAAACAAGTAGCAGGATAAATACAGAAAAGACGAAGAAGTTCCAGAAGCCCTTATCTTAAGAGAGGAGAAACCGAAGCTTCTTATCGAGGGGAAAAAAAATTCTCGGCGACCTCGAGATAATCCTGGTCGTTGCAGCTATACGAAAGATTCTTCGACTTTCGTTCCTCTTCGAAACTGGAGAAGTTTGCCAGAACTGCTATAAATTTTGATGCATCCCCCGGACGGGCAAAGAAACTATTCTCGGTGCTTTTAGCGTGCAACTCTCCCAAGATTGCTCTCCTTTTTTTCTTTTTTTTTTTTTCCTTTTGCTTTCGCCGCTACGACTCTCTCGAACGGGCGAAAGCCGAAACTTTGCGCCGGAATATTACGAGGGGTTGTATGTATGCTCTCTCCCATGGAACTTACCAGGCCACGTTTCGTACGCGATCGATTTTCGTTATGAGGGTTGATTCACGTGCTCGCCCTAGCGACGTAGGGCGGGAATCCACCACGTTTAAAGCCGAACAACGGTTAGCGTGTATAATCCAAAACGTTGGGACGAATCAGCAGGGCAGCCTCGATCCTCGTACGCGTTTCAATCGGTCGTTTCATCGTGGAACCTGTTGGATGTTTACACCTGAACGACGGTTTCACTGGGGGGGAGAGGAGGGGGGGTCACACCGATGCCAGGGATTATCGATGCCTTCTCCTCGTTTTTCGCACTTTTTCAACACTGAGAAACTGTCGGAAAACTCGGCTTTCATTTCACTGAAACACACAGGGAAGACTTTTCATTGATTGGCGACAACGATTTTCCGATCACTTGGCGAGCGGCATCCGCTTCTTTCTTCTCTTCCCGAAACAAATTCCAACACCTTTCCAACACGAAATCCCTATCATCGATCGACCGCTAATTAAGCTAGCCGATCCAACCACCTCGTTATCTATAAATACACCGGCCAATTATACCGTCGTTTCTCCCCGATCCATCCATTCATCCTGCGTCGTTTATCCCTGCGCTTGGATCGACGCACGACCGTTCTTCCCACACGATCGCACCAATTGCTGTTTCACGCACGCACACGGAACGGAGAGAGAAAGAGAGAGAGAAAAAGAGAGAGAGAAAGAAAGGAAAAAAATAGGAGAGAATTGGACCGTTTTGCTCGTGTCTCGAGAGCAAATCCACGTGACAATGTTTTCCACCTCTAATATCTCACTTGACGCGGAAACAGCTCGAGGAACCGTGACATCCCTCAGGTTCGTGACACTCCGACGATCCTCTCTCTCCTCACCCGCGACGCCACTCACACGCGCGAGACCGTGGACGTTAACCTTCCAACCGCCCAACCGAGATTCACTTTAGACCTGGCTCTCGTCGTTGGCGAACACCTCCCTCGCCCCCGTTTCGCACCCCACTCCTCCCCGTATGTCCGCGCCCGTAGCAACCCCTAGAACGATACCCAACCGCGATGACGTCCTTCCCACGAGGACGTTCTTGGCGGAGCGTCGATCGACCGTCGACGCCACATGTACCAATTCCTAACCTCGAATCCCGATGGTTAGCTCAGAGCTTTCGCCTCGTGTCCAACCTCCTCGCCGACCACGTGCATCGAAACGATATATCCTTCGCCTGGCGATCCTCCACGTCAATCACCACCAATCACCATCGCACCTCTTCCTATCGTATCCAGCCGTATCGATCAATTTCAACTCACTTCGGTTCGCAGTGCACTGAAACGAACCGAGCGACCCGCGATTCAACGCCTCGTTTCTCGTCTCGACCGAACTAAGCACAACCTCTTCCTCTTCTCTCCTCCTTTCCACGGCTCGGTAGGGCGCGCGGCAACGCCAAGTCGAATTGCTGATAGCAACCGTGCGTGGCGAGCACAAGCGCGTTGGTTGCACGCGACAACGGTTTCAGGAGAAAGGAGAAAAGTTCGCGACGGGACCCCCAGGAGCGAACTCGACGCAGCGTCGCTCGTTCCGGAACGAACGACGCCCTGTTGTCGTCGCGGCACGACGGGGTGAACGCACGACTTTGCGGATGACGATCCGCGCCCTCCACCACCTAGAAACTACCTTCCGCCGCTACCGCCACCACCGCCGCCGCCGCCATCTCCACCACCCCTCGCTACTTCCACCTCCACTTCCTTCACCAACACCACCCCATAACCTCCCTATTCTCCACGTGTGCGCAATACACCGAATATTACCAATACCGAGCCGCCTCGTTGGCAAATCCTATCCTACCACCACTGCCTACCACCGCGGCGCACACGAGCCGCTACCCGCTTCGAGCGTAGCTGAACATCAACACGCTGATATTAACGCTAATGTTCTGCATCCTATCCGTATCCCTACCTCTCCTCCCCGCACGTGTGTGTGTGTGCGTGCGCGTGTGAACGGGGTTACAAGATAACAGGGTTGTGAGATTACGTAGCGAAACAGCGGTACAACTGCCGGCGCGGGGGGTTGTTTAAATTTGCTATCCGTCACCCGTGAAACTCCGTTGTTGTTGCCCCGTCAACATAGGGGAGGGGGTGACTGATGAACGATCACGACATTCCATATACCTCTGAATATTCTACATCGTTACACGCGACGGTGACCAATTGTTACGATTCTTCGTCGACGAAGACTTAACTTCCCTTAACGTTATTAACGTTATTCCTCCATCGTTATTATTATCGATTTTTTATAACTGGAGGAATATTATTCCTCCAGTTTTTCCTCTGTCTTGCGCGGAGAAACATCTCTAGTAGACAGGTCTTCCCGAGAGCACCGTTCAAACGCGTTACTCATTCACACCCTTATACTCCACGGTCCGTACACGCCCCTCCTGGCCCGGATATCGACATCTACCACGTCGTGGATCCGTGGACGAGCACACGGGGAGAGACAGTCCCTAGGCCAGGCAAGAGAAGCGGGTCCTGCCGCACGAATTCTACGCGGTTCACAGTGGTTCTCATTCACCGCGCAGGTCCGGTCGTGACGGTGGTGGTTGTGACGGGCGAGAATGTGGGGGCGGGGGTGGGTGCGCGGCGTCCTGCTCCCTCCCTAGGCCGATCCTCCTCGCGTGTTTACGGGTCGCCACGACGCAGGCGCCACCACGGGGTTGGGTGGTCACGGTTCGAAGTACGGTCGGCGTCGATCGAATCCCCAATTGGGTGGGAGATGTGGGCACCTGGGGGCTGTTGGGGCGAGGGCGGCTCAGTCTCGAGGTTAGGGGAAAACGGCGAACCCTACACATCGGTGGAGGCCAGCCGCCTCGCTTCGATAACATCGGCCGTTGACGCGGTTTACACGCCGCGTCTTCTTCTTCTTTTTCTTTTTCCTCGTGAATGAAGAGGGGCGAGACGAAGAATGTCGTTGGACTCTCGTCTTTCGACGAGGATTATCGTTGTCATTTATTCGTAACTGGGTTCTGTTCCAATGACCCGATTCGAGCGTCACGGAACCGGAAGCGTGACGGTACTTGATGGGGAGGGAGGGGGATGAGGGCTCGTTCTCTCGTCGATTCGTTAATGTCGTTGGATATTGGTAACAATTTCGCGATTGAATGATCGGGGAGTTTCGATTAATTTTCTTCCCCGTATGCACGTATGCGTTCCTGGTGTGCTCTCGAGGGGAAACGGGAATTTTCATCGATTTCGGCGAATGATATGATTCGATCGATGCGTAGAGAAAATAGAATTGTTGTTTTTCTTTTTTTTTTTTTTGTCAGTTTAGAAGTAAAAGTAGATATATAAATGCGAGAAATGTTTATACAGCGTGTATAAATATTTGGATAGTCATTGAAACTTTACAAAAAGTGAATATACAATATTTGTGCAATACTCGAGTCTTCGATATGAAGTTTTATTTAACATTAAACAGGTTTGGTGTTTGTATGCGTTTGAATCAAAAAATTTCAAGTCAATCGGAGATCTTTTTTCTTTTTAATTTTAGTTTTAGAATTTTTAAATAGAACGAATTAGATCTCGTTATGAAATTTTATCAATAATATCAGTTGAACGAAGGGGGAATTTTTATTTTTTAATTTAGCTCGCTAATTTTAAAGAAAAATCGATAAATACTGCATTGTCCCGATTAATTAAATTTGTTGTACGAATAACTTGCCATAATATTAATTAATCAACAAAATTAAATTAAACTGAAGCATAGATGAGTTCCTTTCCTGATACTAAAAAATTAAAATTAACAACAAATCGACAATACTTTTTTCGCTCTGTACAATTTAAAAGTCTCGAGAAAATTTCTCAACCTCTTAATCTCAGTAGTAATAAACGTTCCGCATAATTGTAGGTACAAACCCGATGTTGGATAAAATAGAATAGATCCGAGGGCAGTCGTTGTATAATGCATATAAAAATAAGAAAGCTATCACACCTCGTAGCTCGTTCGTATTGGCCGTCTCTTTGAAAAGATCGAACCACCCCTTTCCATGCTCCCCCTTTATATAAATATTTGCACGAAAATATTTACCCTGTTCGTTTATCGGACGAAAATTCCTTTTAATAGATCGTACGACGGGGAAACAATGTACGTGGATCGAGAAAGGAATAACAAGAAAAAGGTGGAACAGGTTGTGGAGCACCAAAGAAAAGAGAAGAGAAAGCAAAAAAAAAAAAAAAAAAGAAGAAGAAGAAGGAAAAGTCCTGATGGAGAAGAACAAATTTACCAGGAAGAGAGAAGCAAAAGTTGAGTCACAAAGGATATTAAGGATGTAAATGGGCAATTCAATGAACATTTACGCGTGTTCGAGCAACGACAAAAATCAAAACTCGCGTCTGGCATCGGTTTAAAATCGGATGGAGCCACTTTACGGATCGATGGAAAAATTTTTCGACGAAACGCTTGAACGCTCGGCAAATCTGTAACGAACATTCAAGCTCGATAAAGAACCGAAACGGGAAGAGAATGTCGACGGATTGATGAATTAATAAAAAAAAAAAAGAAAAAAGAAAAAAGAAACAGGAAAAAAGAAGGAAAGAGAGAGAAGAGAAAACAAAAAAATAGAGGGAAGAAAAATGCAGCCAGTCGGACTCGTGACGGAGCGAATCAAGCTCTGAGATCGCGTTTCCCTTTGTTTATTCGTTCTTTGTCTATTCATTCACTCGCTCTTTTCAGGTTTGCCTACTAATGGAAGAGCAGTTGAGAGTGTGTCAGTGAAACAGGTCGATGTTCTGTCCGACGGGCCTGAATTGAATCCATAGTTCGTTGTAATAATAAAAAGGAAAAATAAAAAAACAAGAAAGAAAAAAAAAACAAAAAAAAAGAACATGGGATTCCATTTGCTTGGCAACTGGTACGACTGGCAGAAGGAGAAATCATTTCCACGATATGACCTGCATGCCAAGTTTCGCGTGTTTACTTGAGCCCCGTGGTCGCGATCCATCATCCTCTCCATCCCCGTTTATCTTTCAACGAACCCCATTATACCACCATGATCGAGTTCCTAAGATATTTTTCGGGGATAAGAACCGTTAAAGCGATCGGTTCTCCGGGTCTTGAAAGTGGATTTTGTTTGATGAGGATATTACATCAAAGTTTTACGCCAATATCGTAAAACTTTTTGTTTCTCTCCTCGATACGTAATTTCCTTACGTATATAAATCCTTTGATTGTCCAATATATATGTATAAAATTTCTATATATACCAATAAATTTGAAATTTGAAACGAAAATGGTACAAACTTTGAGCTTGTTGAAAATAATAGAGCTAGATCATTGATGTACGTCGCTGGCTATAATAATGGCTCTGTCAATTATGATACAATAGGTTCGAGAAGCGTGCTCGCATTATAATAAATCATACTTGATCACAGCTCGTTAAAGCACATCCCCATTAGAGTTCATTCAGTTGTAATCCCCTAAACCGAATAATTTTGGTCATTTAAACTCCTAGAGAAAATTGCATCGAATATCTCCATTCAAAATTCGAAGAAACGAAGAAATATGAAACACACAATGTGGCAAAAGCCACCACGCATACATCGAAATCCCTTTATCCAAATATTTGAAATAATTCCAATCGTTTCGAAAGAAAAAGAACAACTCTAAAATCTTTCTGCGAAAACGAGGAGATAAACCCCATAAAACGCGCCCCTTTAAACACGATCCATGAGACGAGAATTTCGCAATATAATCGCATCTCTCCTCCGCGCATCATCAATCAGTCACCTGAACACAGCCACGTGCACCAGCTATCCTCGAATAAAGGGTCTGTTATTGCTCCTCGATTTACCTACCCACCCTTGGTGATTCGCGAGGGGTCGCCGACACTGAATTGCCAGCTTCCACGCGGCTGCGTCGGTCTCGAGTGGCGTGGCTCTCTTATCTCGGGGGGGTTAAAAGGGCTAGGAGGAATCTTTGAGCAGGAGGAGAGCATGGAAGGGTGATATATATATATATCGACTTGCCCTAGACCTTCGTTTTACTTAGCCTGAGCTTGCACTTCCCCATTGCGAGATCTCGGATCACTACCCCTCCGGCTAGTTGTGACCCCACCCTTTCTTTTTCCTGCCTTCGAGTGTCCCTTTTCTCCCTCGCCGATCCTCTCCTTCCTTCTTTCCCTCCATCCCTCCCTCCTTCCTTTCCTCCCTTTACGCCCACGCGCGATAAGGGGTCTCGAACAATGTGGGTTATTACCGGGGGGAAACACGCAGGATCCCCAGCAGGACTACCAGCTCACCGTCCCTGTGTCGCGACGCAACTGTACAGCGCTCCGAGCTCTGCACTCTTCGCTTTATTTCATGAAAACCGTGCCCGTTTTATATCGTCTTTCCTTCGGTCGGGGAGAGGGTGTCTCTCGTGTTTGGTTTACTTTGGTTGCGAGTGGACACACCAGTGGATGGGTGATATTCTTGTTTTTACGGAAGGAGTTTTAAGAGAGTTAAAGGGGGAGGAGAGAAGGAGGAAGAGGCAGTTTGGTCTAGCAGAAAAATGTCACGAGTCGAGTAACATTTATTTTAGCCGCTACGTTTACCGACCACGCGTACGTCTGAGAAGGGATTAAACGTGAAATTGAATTTTGCACGGTTCTCCGTGAAAAGTTAATTGTAAGCTGTTGCGCGACACGAGGAAGATATTATTTTATTAATTTCTTCGCCGGATCGTGAACACTTCGAAATTTTTAAATTATTTTAAAAATAAAGAAAGGAAAAATCGTCGCTCATCGATAACTTTCGAATACTCGAACGAATTGGATTATTTCTTGAATTGGGAAGATTAATTGATTCGCAAAGAAGATAGGTTTGAAAGTGAAGTGAAAAAAATATGGAAAATTTACAGGTATTTTTATCCATTGACAAGAATGATGAGGCAGAAATTTAATCAAAGTAAATCAGAAACAATTATCTTGCGAAGAGCGTGAAATGGGATATCGAGGCGTGGTCAGGTGTGAACTTGGCACGAATCTCGGATGAAAGGGAGGATTTAAGCGCAAATCTAGCGTTCGAATGACGGGCGGATGGTGGAAAATGTCTTGGAAGTGCTGCTAAACCGAGTGTCGATATTAATACCAAAATCCGTATTAAGAAGGAGGAGACCGACCTCGTTTCTGGCGCTTGAAAATCGCCTCCGCAACGTGCTCGAGAGGTCGAAAATTTAACCGGTCCTCACGAAGCCGAAATCTCTTGGCAAGGAGAAATAACATTTCGCGTACACGGGAAACTTGTTACGACCGAAAACATGTTCCCGTTTCGCCAACTTATCGCGTGATTACGTTCTCTTCGACGTAGAGTTTGCCATCATTCCGTTGTGGATTGTGGATTCTAAAATTTCGAAATTTTTCTGTTTGTGTGACAAATATTTGCTTCGTTGTGAAATTTTGTAACCTTGTAATTTTGAAAATGTACGTACATAGTATGGAATATTCAATCCTGTTTTACTATTACTGATAAATATATTATAGATTTTTATGCAATTAAAATATCCTTAAAAACTATTATATAAAATATCATAAAGTATTCACAAAATAGAAAAAATCACATCATTATTTTTTCTTTTATATCTTTGATATCTTAATTGGTCGTCGAGATTGTAGAGCACAAATTGTCCGTATACTGATTCAATCGATTATGAACAAGTATCCAGTAATTTTCTTGAACTTTAACTTACGAAATAAACAAGTTAATCAATCAACAATGATATTAAGATGATATACGATTGATCGATAGCATATACGAAAAAAAAGCCTCGTATTAATTAAACAAATCTGAATATTTCCTTCAGCCTTAATTTTCCCTCGATCCTAAACACGTCAATCCTCTGAACACGACACCTAAAACTAGCAAAGGGACAACAGAAGAAACTTTATTCGAATCCATCGGTCAATCAATTAATCAATCACAGGAAGCGAGACTAACGAGACCGCAGTGACGGAACAGAACGAAACTCCGCCTTCCTCGCCAACTTCCACACGAGTGTTCTTCGCCAAGAAACTGTTCCTAACAAAAGAAACCGAAGATTTTCCACCTGGATACCCGTTAATCAATTCGAAAAAATAATCGGGAGAAGATTAAGAGGAGAAGGAAAAAAAAAAAAGTCCAAGTGGAAAACCTCGCGCCAACTCTCTGAGACCAACTCTGTTCGCGCCAAACTTTCTCCTGCATTGCGGAGAGGCTGAAAGCTCGGTCTTCTAATAAACTTGCCGCGATGCAAAACGTGGAGGATTCCTTTTCTCTTGTGCACGTGCACGATGCTCGTGTCTGCGCAAGCCCTACATCGCTTGATGTAGCGTAGGGCTCGATTGTGGCGCAGCGGCGCGGAAGTGCGGAAATTTTCTGGACAAAAGGATCCGCGGGGAATGAGGTCGGTCGGAATCGGCTTTGCGAACGGGGCGTAAGAAGTTGGGAATTAAGAGGAAGTTAAGGAAGTAGTCGAAAGGGGAGGCGAGGAGGGAAAAGGTGGCGAGACATACGGCGCGTCGATCGCGGCACAACTTGGGGGATATTTCATTTTTCGATCTTCCGATCAGGAAGATGTTCTTGGATGCGGCGAATTAAGGGTAAGAAGTTTTGTATGAAAAGAGGATTTCGTCATATGGTTGTTCGATATGATTGTTCAAGCAACAAGAGAATACGGTTCTCTTGGTTTTCGTATTTCTTGTTGTTCTTAATCGAATAGAGTTTGGATTTTTTGGAATAGAATAATGTGATTAATATGTATATATTATCAACGGTATTGAATTTATCGTGTCAAGAGGATATAATAATTATCGTATTAATATATTATCGTACATTTTCCGCTTGAAAAAATCGCGTGTATATTTAAATATTTCATCGAGTCGTTCCGACGTTTCATCGTCGAAATTCGAAAATCGATGGTGGAAAATATGCGGATTCGATGCATTCTCAGCGACTCAATATCAATTCCCGTTTAAAAGCTTTCAATCAGTTTTATCAAGTTTTACCGATTTCGTGCCCTTTGTACGTTACAATGGAATCCAACGGCCGTTTCCACCCTGTGACGTTTACGAAAAGTGGAAACTGTTAATACGGTTAAGCATAATTTCACATACGCCTGGTTTTGTTTCGGCGTGGCGTAAAACGCGGACACCGGCCGAGAAACGAAATTCTCGTTTAGAGAGGGCACAAAGGGCCAGGTTAGACACAAAAGGCGTAATCAGAGCTTTGTTCGCGGTCACCATGGTGATATTTATTTTCATTGTGCAATTATTGCCGTAATGTCCATTCCTAATGCGAAACGTTGCCGCGTTTAAGTCGGCGAGAATTTCGCTCACACGCGTGCCGGCTTATTTTCCTCGTGAATTTCGCGTAAGCGGATTCTGTCAATTTGTTGGTAAATCGGTGCCTGTTAAACTTTCATTATTCCCTAATGACGTAATTGCTTAAAAATAGGGGTGGGAGGGGGAAACGAGTAGTGTAGATTTTCGATCATAAATTTTCATCTCAATAACTTGTAATTTATTTCGAAGCAAAAAATTGAATCCGGATCTTGATACGTTTTATTTTTTCTTTTTCAGAGTGTGTTAATGTATAATAAATTTTTATTATTATAAAGATAAATGGTATAAATAAGTAGAATTTATCTTAATTATGGAAATTTTTCGCGCGAATGATTGATATATTTTTGCATTTGCGTAATATCTGCTTGATAAATGAGTTTAAAGAAATAGTATAACTATAATTTATATTGAAATATACGTATATATTTTCGTAATCGTACAATTTGATTTCAATATTTTATGAATTTATTATCGATATCCGAAAAATAGTAAAATAAACTTAACATGCATTTAAATAATTAAATACGTTAATTAATATCGTATTTAATTTCTAATTAGTTTCAACAAAATTCAAGATAATTTATAACAATTTTCAAACTTTTATTACACACGCGCAATTACATCAACGGTAAAAAAAAATTAACTCCTAGAGACAGGAGAAAACAAATTCTCATTTAAAATCAACCACTATTAAACCACTGGATCTCGCTTAATCCAAAACTTTTCCACATTTTTCCAAGACTTAATTTCCAATTAGCCCGAGAACATCAAGCATCGGTAATGATCCTTCCCAAGATACAGTTTAAACGAATTAAATTCGCCTCGAAGACCAACGAGCTCGCCAAGAATACCCTCTTTTCTCTCGCGTCCCTATTCCATCCATCACACTCTCCTTCTTTCGCGCGTGCACGCACACTTTTCACCAGATGCGCGTCCAATGTTAACGGATAGTCGTTGCCTACGCGTGTCTGTGAGCGGCATTCCATGTGGCCGGCTGTGTGCGTTCACTTTCTCTGCTTTTCCCATCCCCCATGAAACTTGCTCTCGGCGGGGGTGTTGATACCACCGCGTGAATATGCATCCGACTACTTGAATAACGATTCAATTAGGCTTGTTGTTTTGTTTTCGATGCACTTTGCCGCACTCGATCGGCGAAGCGTTCGCTGACGTGTACAGGCTGCCTCGAAAATGTTCCGTCAAAATTTTATACGAAATTCAAAGTTTGCCGAGTTTCTTGATTAAAATTGACTTTAATTTTAAATTGAATCCACTATGCTCTCGATCCACTTTAATCAAATTTTTATTTTATTTTAATCACAATTAGCTAATTATTTATACAAATCATATAAAACACTTCAACTTGTTGAGGAATATTGCTTGTTGATCTTCATGAGAAACTTTTCGTAATAATAAACAGAAATTAATTATGCGTTTTCTTTTTTCCCCCTATATTGCATAAAGTTAATATCATCAAAATGTTTCTCTTTAAAATTCTAATATTGAACGTAATAAAAACGTACTAAACAATCCAACAACCGAAATAATCCCCTTCAACGCGAGCTTTCCCCCCACTCCGGCAACACCAATTCCACGTCGATCCCTCCTTGCCCAACCAATCGCTTAATTACCGAATAATCATCGTGCCTGTGGACCGACACACGCACAGAAATCTGTCTCCAAACCCGATAGATCCTCCATCCAATAGCCCAATATCTCTAACCGAATATCCGCCATCCTAATAAACTAATAATCCTAATAAACTAACACATTCGTATTTCCTCAAAAGTACAAAGCATCGTACACCGTACATTCGACTTTACGCATCGACCTACGCTCTCTTCCACCCTCTCTCGCCACCATCACGTTTCGCATTTGCATCAACCATCGCCCTCGTCGTCCATCCCCTACCCTTTCGTCTTCGTTTCACCTTCGCCCCTCCTCTTAGCGACTCGCTAAACACTCGCAGCTGCCACCACGTTCCCAACTCTCGCGCACCAAACCCTCTCAACCACGGTCAACCTCCGCGCGAATCAGCCGACCCCGGACGAAGGGGTTGAGAGAAGGGAGAGGGAGATGGGAGAGTGAAAGCGGGGAAAGGTATGAAAGGCGTGGAGGAAAATAGCTGGAGGAGACGAGCGGGAAGGGGGAGAGTATCTTCTGCCACCCCAAGGAAATATGTGTCCCCGTGGGATTACGCTCTCTCTATCCGCCAGATACTTCCGGGATAGTAATTATTTTGGTGAAGGGACGCCGTCTCGCGGACCTTGAATGAAACAAGGATTCCTCGTCGTCTTGTGGAATGGTTTATTTAGCGAGGGGGGAAGGAGGGGGCCAAGTTCGTCAAAGTGTATTCGTAAGATTCGTAAGAGTCTCTTACCTCACGGCGATGAACGTTGATGAAGTTCGGTGAATACTGGTTGGTATTGTGTTTCATTGGAATTCATTGGAGTCTGTTTATGTTTATTATTTTTTTTTTTCGTGTGTTTATTTATGAGGGATTAGGTGAATTTTATCGAGAATGGAAGAAGAATTAAACGCGTGAAACAGATTGGGAAAATATTCTGTGTGAATATTGTGATGATGTTTAAAGTGAAAATATCAAATGCAAAAGGTAACTGAAAGTTTGGAAACGTTTCATTAAAAATACCGTTTTCCCTTATTATATCGTGGAAATTTAATTGTTTGGATTTCGCTTCTATGTTTAACCGAAGAATATCCTTCGTTTGACGAAGACAACTTTGTTCAAGTTGATGTTTAATTTACCGAGTTTTCTGGAAAGTTTGTAATTATTCTCGCAAAGATGGCGAGATAACTTTATGATACGAAAATTATATTTCCACTTTCAGTGTCTCTCATATTGTTTCGAATTTTAACTATAATTTATTAAATTTTCTAATTTATTAACAATATACTTATAAGTCGTATTTCTTTTTTAACTTATCGAGAAATATAATAAATATAGATAGAAAAATATTTTATTTCTAATTTTCAATTTCATCTTAAAGAAAAAAAAGAAAAAAGAAACCCATTGATATTTGTACGATATAAAATTTATTTCACAGATTGAATCTTTATCTTTATCTTTTTTCTTTTTTCTTTTTTCTCTCTTCCGTTCCACAAAAAGAGGAAATGGAATAAACTGTAATATTGATTTAACACATGTCGAGTCAGTAAACGTCTTATCGCTTCATTCAGCGCGATTAAAAGCTGTCGCGAACGCCTGCAGGTGAAGCACAGCGGACAGCCCTGCCACCCTTCGGTGAAATCGTCCCACTCAAACAACTTGATAGTTTAGCTCTCGAAGCAAGATTGTAAGATTTCCTCGCAAACGAATCTTCTCGTCGGGCAAATAGACACAAGCTGCTTAAACTCACCGAACAGATTGCTCTGTCCATGAGCATCGACCACCTTTCCTCTACCTTCATCTGGAACCTGCATTCTCTTTTTTTTTAACTCTCTTTTTCCTTTTCTTTTTTTCTTTTTTCTTTATCTTATCGTTTCTCGCGATGTTCGATTCTTGAATTTTATCGGATGCTTGTCGACCTTGCATTATTTCTCGCCACCGACTTCGACAGAGTTGAATTTTGCAGAATCGTGCTACGTGGAAAGGGATGAATATTCATCGATGGAATTCGGAATTACTATGGAATTTCTTATCGAGAGGCGTGGAAAACAGATTCCAAGGAAATAATTTTGAATTGGATATAAATGGTGAGAATTTTCACACTTGAGAAATAATTTTAATTTTTTTCACACGATGGAAAAATTAAAATGAATGTTTGCTGCAAAAAGTCGAGAATATAAATAATTTTGTCTCAAACGTTTCGTTTTTTTTTTTTTTGAAATATTGAGAAGAGACATGGCAAAGATATGATACATATAAAATTATTACTTTCGACAACTTGAAGAAAATTGCCATCGTTTTCAAATTATCAAAATATAAAGAAAAGAAAAAAATGATAATACATCTTCTTTACGCACTTATTTTAAGAATAATTCCAATTAAAAATTCATGATTGAATCTCAAACGTTGCTACAAAAATACATATTTATCTAATTAATCGCCCAACGTTGACGCAGAAAAATCATACAAATGTTATATTTCCACGAAGATCACGTTAATTGCTCTCGTATAAACGACGTAAAGCGCACACAAGTCAAACATTAATTAATAGGCCAGTAACGAGTTGGAAACGTGACATTAAAAAATACGAAGTTCGACCAGTGAGTGATACTACTACCTACCCCCGTAATTAAACAACTCCTGCGCCGATATTTTAATAGCGAACGACTGCTGCTTAACCCAGATTTCAATTGGAGCACGTTTTCACAACGCGTTAAAAGTCAATGAGGAGTCAAGAAAGAAAAAGAGAAAGAAAAATTTTTAACCGGTGAAAAAATAAACTATACGTATATATGTAAAAGAGAGAAAGAATGAAAGAGAAAAAATAAAATAGAAAAAGAGAAGAAAAATAAAGCGTCGCCGAAATTTCGTTTCTCCGTCACCGATGAAGAAAGGGAGAAGAAGAGGATTGAAGGGGAGGCAGGAACACCACTGGACGATTCAAACGATGAAACAAGTATCGTGTTGCAAAGCCTCCACCGTGCTACAGACGTGCGCGCGACTCATTTTCGGAAGTGGTTCATTTTTTATTATTCCCTTTTCCCTCTCTGAGTCGTGAAATGTCGTTCAGGAGCGTATCCTCTCGATGAAACGTCGTCGTGGCTGCACACGAGGACGGAAAGGTGGAGGAGAGGGAAGAGGGGGAGGAGGGGGAGGAAAAAGAGATGGGCATCTCTTCCACCTTTCCTCCACGCCCCTATCCGTCGAGCTTTTATATCGAAATGATTCTATCGGATCGCAAAGAAGAAAGGCAGGAGGAGAATTTCTGTAGGCGGGAGAGGGGAAATAATGGGGAGGGATGACATAAAGAGGATGAATTTTAATCCGTGAAATAACCATTCAAAGTTAATACTCGTAATGAATGGAATGGGGTGGAGAGTGGAAACGGCATATTAGTTTAATATGTTTCCATCTCGCTCCTTTGTTGATATTTTCGTTTCAATCTCACGTGCTCACGTGCTTTCGTTACGATAAAATATCGGATAACTTCTGAGGGGGAGATACTGAGGAGGAGAATATGAAACTATGTTGCGTGCACGTGAGATTGAGATACGGTTTATCTAATTTTATTGCAACAAGCTGTGTAATCGTAGACTACATTGGTTTTTCTAAAAAAAAAAAAAAAAAAAAAGATATTTGATAAAAATATTTAATTTAACTTGTTCGAAGGGGGTGTACTTGTTTTTGAACGATATATTAAAAAATTATCGTGAATCAAATTTTTCACATTATCGGATAAAACACGGGGAGAGAAATGGCGAGAGAATTGAAATGAAACGAAAAATTGAATTATCGATTAATTAAGCTGAGAGCTAAAAGTTGTACGTAATACGTTCATCGATGAAGACAATCGTCGGAAGTAACGGATACAGAAAAACATAGTACACACCGAGCGACTCAAATTACGAGACAAATGTTCAAGGAAACGGCTGGCGAGAGATGAGCACAACTCATTCTCGAAAGTGCTACGTTTCTCATGGCTCCTTTTCCTCTGTCTCGGCCAGGACACGCAATTTAGAATGCATTTCTGTAATTTAAAACGCAAAGAAAGTTTTTTGAATTCGAAAAAAAAAAGAAAGAAAAAGAAAAAGAAAGAAAAGACAAGGAAACGGAAACGGAATAAAATACGAGAAAGGAAATGGTAAGGGGGGTTGTGGTTGGACAATACGAAGACGCTTCGCTAAGAAACTTTCTCTCGACGTTTATTTTATTTTTAAATGAGTATAAAAATTCTTAACAAACGTAGAAAAAAACGTGACTGTTTCGTGCGTTTCATGAAATATTCTGAAATAAAGTAAATGAAGGAAGTAAGGGAATAAGATAGGAATTATGGAACATTAATTACGAAATAAATGCTGTGCAACATACATGGAAATTATAAAGTGAATTTTTATTTCATTTTAAAATATTTTATGTTATCAGATCTCATATTATTATATCATAGACATACGTACATATATTAAGATCTTGCAGTATGTAAAATATAATAACATATATTGTAAATGAAACTCATAAAATCCAATAAAAGAAATGATAAGAAATCACGAATTTATTGAAACATTAAATATGCGTGTTTTATATGTATATCTTTATAAGTTATAGTCTGATTAGTTCTGTCATCGTTCTACTGTAACCTGTTCAAAATTCTTTTCTTGCATACGATTCTTGAAATACAAAAGAGATATTTGCACAACTTATTCGCGTATAAATAAATTTCACCATCGATTATTTCATATATATATATTTAGAATTTTGTTTCTCCTTTTTACAAAAAACCTTGAAATCAAATAACACGGTGCGAAGAAACTCATTATGTATACATCGATGTGGCCGTTCTGCCACAATCGATTTACACATCGATGTACAAAATCATTCGCAAATCGTTTCTTTGTCCCTTCTCTCCTTTCTCCCTTATCAAAAACGAACAGAATCGAATCGTGACTAAAGTGAGGAGGGCGAAAAATGAGGAATAAAAAAAAATGAGATAAAAAGGAAACGAATAAAAAAAAAGAGAGATCGCGGAAGAATGAAAGAGAGTACATAAGAGTGGCGGAGACAGAGAGAGAGAAAGAGAGAGAGAGAGAAAGTACCGGCAGAAACGGTATAATGGCAAAGGACTCAAACGAGGAGACAAGTGTCGTGTGACAAAGGGCCACTGGCAGGGGTTGCGCACGACTCATTTTCGGAAGTGGTTCATTTTTTATTATTTACAGCCTCGTGTACGGTGCGCTTTGGACCGGTTTCCACTCCGACCGTGGGAGAAGAGAGAGCGGAGAACGGGAGCGGTATCGGTTGGAAAGAGACGGATGGATCGAATATATATAACAGGCGACACCAGTCGAAGAAACTGGGAGAAGAATGAGCGGAGCCGGGTAAAAGGAGGAGGAACGGGGGGAGGGAGATAAAAGGAGAGATCGAAAGGAGGAAAGGAGGATCCTTTCTTTCTTTTTTTTGCGTGTCGCACAATGGGGATGGATTCTGTCGAACGGGTGGGAGGGGAGAGAGGGAGTGAGGTGAGTGAAAGAAGGAATGGGATATCGGTGTCGCCGTCCGAAAGGATGGAAGATTGTTCGCGAGCGTTCTGTCACGATTTTAAATGGCGGCTTTGGGTCGGGTGGCGGGTCACGCGGGAGAAAAGCCTCTTGAATGGAAAGTTTGGAAAGTAGGGGTTGGCCCGGTTGGACCTCGTGAACGACTTTTCATCCGGTTTTCGATAAGGGTGAAGTGGCCAATTCTGCCAAGTTTCGCCGAGGTAATTACTGGCCAAAAGTGTAAGTGGGACGAGCAACGCCGAAGAAATGAGGATCTTATTGATATACAATTTTTTTCCATTTGGTGACTTTGGTTAAAATTTAATTGGAAACGGAAAGGGGAAGATCGAGGATTCGAGTCGGCAGAGTGAACAGTTTGAAGGGTTTCGATCGATAGGAATGGATAATCATATGTTGATGAAACAATTTCTCTATTGTGAGAAAGAAAAATGTATGAAAATGCTAGTGGAAAATACTGTTTTACAGAATTTTCATTATCTATATCTCTTTATTCGATGTCGAATCGTATCGCTTTATGTTTGAAGATTATACTGGAATACGTGATAAACCCATTTTAATGATTAAAGGGGAATAGTTTATATGACGTAGACGAAAAGCAGAATATTCTGTTGAATTCAAAGGAACAAAATCTTCAAAAGGGAATATATAATATTATGACAGTCAATATTTTTGAAATATTCAAGAGGGTGGTAGTAATACATAATTTAATCTCAAAACTAAATGACCGTGAAACAACGGAAAACACGAAAAACTCTTTTACATTTATTGTTCTATGCGTTAAAATATCTTTTCAGTAGTTCTTTCTACGTGTTAAAAGAATTTATTCAGATTTTAAAAATTTTGCAATAAAAAAGTTACAGCATAAATTTATAGTCTGCTATTGAATAATCCTATCACTGAATTATTCTCTCTTTTCAAAGAAATTATAATAGCATCTTTTTCTAGGATGAGTTATCGATTTTAATATTATTTTGCATCAAACGACGTTTTAAAGGTTCAAGTAATTTCCGTGATAAAGCGTGTACCCAAAGGATTCGAGTTTGAAGACCGACGAATACTTAGAAGATTATTTTTAGCTTATTAAAAGATCACTAACTCGCTTCCAAATTGGAACGATGTTAAATTTGTCGCTATTCTCACAGAATTACATTTAAAAATCAAATTAATAATTGGCAGTTGATAATTATTATTATTAATAATTCGATTCAACATTATTAATCGAAGTAAGAAAATATCATAATCTCTTTATTGAAAATACAATTCTAGAAATATTTTTCTCGATTTTTGTATGTCTTATAAAAATAAAGAGAATATCGCTGAATGAATTTAAATTTCAGGAGTAATATTATTCGAATATTAACGTTGTGTGTTCAACATGTGATAAAAAATTATTATCATTTCGCATAATTTTAATTATGTGATTATAAAATTAAATTTTTTAAAAATATCTATTTTTAAAAGCATGTGGAATAATACGCGGGAATTTTTAATTCAACGCGTCCGATTTAATATTTTAAATGTGAAAAAAACACGAAGAAATTTTAATAATATCATCATATTAAATATTTTATTTCATTGTGATATATTTTTCGAGATTTTTAAATTTTCACGTGTATTTTTTAAGACTATTTTTCAGAAAATTATAACAAAATAGAATTCGTAATATCAGAATACAATACAATACGATAATTAATAAATCATGTTGAAATTTTAAGTTTAAAATTATCTCTTATATTTTCTACATCTAAAGAATTATTTAAAATTCGCGCCTTTGGTGCTATGATAAAAATTAAACGCGCCAATTTCAAATTCCCTAATCTAAAAGAATCATGTACTTAACCTCAAAATAACTTCCACCATTAACAATATACACGCTATCTTCTAAAAGGGCCAATTTCACCTTAATTACGTGTTAACGTTCAATCGAATGCGGCCGAAGCTCGTTTCTCGATCGGTACTAAAAGATCCTCCTCTCACCGCATTAAGGAAACGCGACTCATATCGATTAAGCTCGTACCGATTCGTTTCCAGCTATCGTTAAGCCAACTAGAGAATATGTTGGAACGAGGATATCTCGTCTACGAGAGAACGTTTCACGTGAAAAGCCTCGAAATTATAATCTCTTCGTAAAAATAATCGTAAAGTCTGTCCAAGTTTTTTCTAATATTATTTAACTTTTCTACGATCATAGGTGTCGCGATGATACCTTTAAAGAGTTCTTCGTCACTCGTGGGTGAAATTTCGATTATGACACGACGTATCAACCACGTAGTTGAATAACTTGTGAAAACTTGGCCGAAAGTTCAACGTACAGAATATCTTCTTGAACATATTTTGTCGGTCAATGCACAGCCATTTTTGGATAGATGTTAATACCACTTAACAAATTGCTCGTTAACCTTATTTCACGGAAAATACGGTTCGTTTCGAGATTATTAACTCCGTGGATGGCATATTAATGCAAAATAATTTCCTCGAATATATTTAGCGTTTATTATTGGATATTATTTTAGATATGGATATTTTATTTTTAAAATAAAATAGAGATATGTAAGTTATTTAAATTTAAGATAATAATGTTCAATCTTTTTGGTAAATTTCAATAATTCCACATTTCCTTTTCTTCTAATTATCACTCATATTTGCAATTAATAAATGGATTAATACTGGAGATATGTAAATGTAATTATTTATATTCATAATTACTTTCTATTTCTATTGAGATTAGAATATTTTTCAAAAATATCTTTGAATTTTGCACACTTTATTTAATGGAAAAGATTCTAAACGCATCAATCCGTGCACGAAATCCTAGCATATCACGATCGCAGAGAGCTCGTTCGTCATCGTTTCGCAAAGCAATGAATGTCATAGTCCCCACCTCTGACATATTTTTCACCTCCTTTCAACCGATCGTGATTAATCGGCAAGTTCACCCGTTGAAAGCAATTTGAAACGACGCAAGTAGAGCGAATAAAGGGACAGAATTAATTACTGGATGCACTCATTGCACATTGATCCTTCCTCCATCTTAAAAGCATTTTAATAGGGAAGGGAAGGTTTTCTTGCAATAATAATAATGGAAATGAAAAACCTGTAAACTTAAATCGAATAGAATTTCACAATCTAACATGAAATTTCTGCAATAATATGATTGCACTGGATATATTTTAATTTTTGACATATATATATATTATTTTATTCTACAATATGCTTAAAGGAAAAGCTTTAAGAAAACTAAAGCTTAAATTTCAAGGAAAAAAGTGGAATTCACAGTTGGAGGAATTGAATCACAATTTTCTAAATGAATAAATGTGATTATACCAATCCATTCACTAATTCACCAAAAACATTGTCTAATTTCAAGTTACATTCAAATTATTTTCATCAAGAATATATACCTCGTGGATTACGTGGAATAATTATCACACACTGACAACATATAACGACGTAATTATTTCCTACATTGATGTTTTAAATTACAAGGCCCAAAATGATCAATTGGAAATATGCACAGGCGTAAATTTGACGCCTATTTTACATGTCAAATTATGTGCACGCGCATCATTTACATGTTCGATGAGGTGTCGATGCGATTTATAATATAATATAATCGTATTCTCTATAATCGTGGTTTTGTATCATTTACATTATAAATGGAATAGAAATAACGAGTTTAAATTCGTGAAAGCTAATGAATAATCCCAGTAAACGGTTCATTAATTAATTTGTATAGAGATACTTATCGAATTATTAGATATATTAAATGCAAATTATTCTTCCTTTTTTTCTTTTTCTTTTTTATTCATCATGTTTATGTTAGATTGAAATAATTGGATCGTTTAATAAGAAAATATTGGCCGATCTTCCGAGGGAAATTTAATAAGAGAAGGGATATCCTTCGTTCCACAATTTATTTTGACTGTTTGCGTTAGCTCGAGATTGCTGAGATCGTATTGTTGAAACATTGACACTCCATTGAGTAAATAGTGTCTTCGCGAAGCTCGTTCGTTCGTTAAAAAAAAAATACCATATTTACATCTTCGAAACGAAAGTTTTTTTTTTTAAGTAAATTCAAATTGCGAGTAATAAATTTTTTTATCAATCGTGTTTAATTTTTATGTAAAATAATATAGATAAAGACGGAATAGTAGCGAGTCATGGTCAACGTAATTATGCTTTTTAATTAATGAACTTCTAATTGGTGAGATTAATAAACGGAGACGTTGAAATTAGTTAAAAGTTCGGTAGAGTAAAATTGGGAATTAAGTTTAAATTAAATTTTATAGTTTATTAAGTTTATGCGAAATTAATTAACGAAGTGTAGCAAATGTTGTTTAAAATTGTCAATTGTTAGGAAAAAAAATATTTTAATTTTAATTTGTTTAAATTATAATTCGATCGAATTTTATTTATCGTGAGGATAAATAACAGAATATCAAGGGGCAACGAAATTGGAATGCGTAACATATGCACTAAAATTCACTGCAATACACTTTGCTTCATCCATATTTGTACCAAAGAAAAATGGCCCTTCTATATTCCCTTTCATTCTTTTTCTCCACTGTCAGCATTCCATACGAACATACGAAACGAAGTTACGGGAAAACAATATTTTACCAGTGTCCATACATAACCTGAAAACACCCTATCGTTTCATTTATAGCAGTATCCGCGATATAGTGAGATTCTAAATTAAAGCATCAAGTATAAAGACACCGAGTGATACATTGATATACAGGACAATACGTAGCATTTTATCTTTTTCAATCTTTTAACCAATAACATCATACAAGTTACATTCCTGGAAACAGATTCGATGAAGATTGGATCTACGCCTAGCAAAAATTCGGATTTCAAATTTCAAATTTTTATTAATTCTATTCTCATTAATATCATTAGTATATTTGTATTTCTTAAATTTTTGTTAATTCTCTAATTTTGATTTTTTTTTATTCTTTAATAATTATTAATAATCCATTAAGGATCTGTTAATAATAATAATCATGATCAATGATCAAGGGATCAAATGATTCAACACATGCAATGATTAGTACACTTGACGTATGCGGGTGGAATCTAAAATCAATAGTACTTACTAGGATTAATTGCTAATCATGTTACAATGATTATTATCCAATGATCCGACTATACACATCTGATACATCTTATTAAAGTATAGTCAACTTGAATATGATGGTACTACAAAGTATATGCGGGCAATTTAGTATCTTTCTGAGATCTTACAAGAAGATATTACACATGATTTTTAGCTTAGATTATTTTTAGTTGAAAATTATTTTTATGAAGTATTATAATTATATATATTTTTGAATCTTATTAATTCTACAGACAGAAATTATAGATTGCTGAAAAGCATTGTTATAATCATTTCTTAACAGATCCATTCATTTCTAAATAATTCATAATTTCTTTTTAAAGATCTTTTTTACTAATTGTTCATTACATCATTTCTATAGAGTTCCTTCCAATTCCAACATTTTTCGTGACCAATATTCACCTCAGTAATAATTTATTCCTTCGTGATATTCCTTTTATCTATTCTACCATGATGAAATTAAAAAAAAAAATAATATCCACATACAAATAAATATAGATTCAAGGAACAAGAAAATAAAATAAAATCGTGAAAACTTTAGATATTAAAACCCAATATATATTAAAAATGAAATTCCAATATTAATGATAAAATCACAAAAGTAAAAGAAATAAATTCCAGGAACAAAAATTCAACGCAGGAGCAACGAAAGAACCAAATAATCTTCACCAACAATAATCAAAAAAAAAAATAAATAAATAAATACTATTCCAAGAAAAAATAAAAATTTCCTCAAATAAATCGAACAAGTTCTCAAAAATTTTTCGAACAATCTTCGAAATTCCTAAAATACCTTACATCTCACGAAAGCCTATATACCGGAATTCTGAAAATGATGTACTCTATATTGGACACCGAGCTGTAAAGTGACCGATATGAAGATACATACATTGTGACATACTTCGATCCAAACACGACCTGCCAGTGTATACATCGTACTTATTAACGTCGCTACAACCACCCGTTTTAGATAAACGTGGCAAGAGCGTTATTAACAAGCGTTGATTGGTCACAGCCGGACGGTCTGTCATCGATCTGGCATCAGAAAATGATTCGACGTTATCTCTCCTGCACGACAGCTTCCAGTTTCAGATGACAGGGTGGTTCGTAACGAACAGGTTTAATCAGTATCAGGAATATCCTGTGGGTTTGTGTGTCGTGTCCGTACTTTAAATCCGGCGCACGGCATCACAATCCCCGCAAGCGCGTTTCGAATGTAGGAAGTACAGGCAAGCAATTATAGGATTATTCCTATTGAATTTCCCAGGAGGTTTGAAAAGAGAACGGAAAGAGTTCGAACGGTTTACCAGTTCTTTCCTTTCGTTTTGTATCTATATTTTTTGTTTTCTTTTTCTCTTTCTTTCTTTCTCTTTCTCTTTCTCTCTTTTTCTTTTGGAAAAGAGTTCAGATACTGGTACAACGTGTACATTGCAACGTTTTGTTTAAATCGTGGCCATTGTTGAGGACACGTAGCAATTTCGTGGCGGGAGAATTTGAATGTATGTCGCCTCTTTTGGCTTCGCTTGTTGTGCGAAAAAGGTAAATTGAAACTGGGTCGAAATTAAATGAACAAGGATTGTATTGTTTTCAAGGCAACTTGGAATTGGAATGAAATTTTTTATTATTTCATTGTGTGGAAGATGAAGAGAAGGATTTAGAAGTGTATCACGCGATTTTATTATCTTATTATATATTTATTGTTTAATATATCTGTAAATATAAAGAATATGATATTTTATAAGGTTTGGGGAGAGATTTTTTCTTTCAATTATCACGTATGACGTAGATATATCACGAAAACTTCACGCAAAGTGAAATAGTTTTGAAAAATGGAGATTTAAAAAATTAGTATTAAAATAGTTCGTATTTATTTTCATTTTTCTTTTCAATAATTTAATAAAACTGTGTGCTCGCGCTATTTATATCAATTGTTGCAATGAAATAGTATACGAGAACAATTTGTTTCTATTTTATTATTTTAAATTGATCTTTTCAATTTGTTTAACACACTCTTCATTTAAATAACTCTTATTTTTTTTTCATTTGCATCGATCAGGTTATACTTTAGGAATTGTAGAGCTTTGTGAGAAATTCTAGTTTCAAAACATTTTGCTTAACCATTCTCATTGACCGTTTGACTGTAACACGATTAAGGGACAAAATTTCAAAGCTCCTTAACGCGATCGTATTATGTTTTACTGAAACCATGAATTGGAAAATAAACTTAGCGTGCACAAGTAACTTCTACATTAGCTAATAATACCATGCAACAGATTCGAAATACAGATCCATTACACGTCTTGTTTATCGAGCGTTAAAATCTTTTGTCGTTGCTACATATCCCATTACTAATTACTTTTATCAAAAAAAAGATATATTCACTTTGATAATTTCTTCTAATTTGTAATTACACTATTGGATTATTAATTTCTGCTTTCACTTTATCATTTATATCTTGAATTCTAAAAATGTAAAATATCTTGTACATTTACAAATATCCGCAATAATTCTGTGAAAACATTCATCTCCAAACATTTTCTAACAACCTCTGAACATTTCAGAACATATTCAAACATCTTCAAACAACTTGCAACAATCTCTTACCTCAAAATATCAAAAAGAAAACTCCAAAAATAATTTTTAACTATTCAAAAAATATCCCCAACACACTTTTCAACTCATCCAAACATCAAACACCTAATCTCGAGCACCGTGTACCAAATTATTCATTTTCTGCCGCGTTTTCATTCCAACGAAATCATCCTTTTGCCACTGTCTGGTTGCAGAACGTGTATGTGTGTCTGAGAGAGAGAAAGAGAGAGAGAGAGAGAGACAGGGGTGGAGAGTAGAGCGCGTGTGAGAGAGATTTAAGGCGGGCCGTAATAATTTTGAATTCGGTTAACCCCGACTCTGACACCGGGACAAGCTTCTCCGTCCTACTTCGCGAACGAGCACCCGGTTTTCCTTGCAACGTCGGCCTGCCCTCTCTGGAACTGCTGCACGCCGAGATAACCGCAATGAATCATCGCCCCGATAACCAGACACGCTCGTTCGTGGAACGTTCACTCGCGACCCGTATCGTATCGCGACACGGGCCCAAATTCGTGGGAACGTTCCCGCGCCAACGACTTTGTCAAGATTCGGCGGAACTGGACACCGATTTGTAAGTCAGCGTTAAATAATGGTGTGATTCGGTAGAGGCGTACGATTGAGAACGTTAATCACGGTAAGGGAGACAAAATTTCCACGATATTCTTTATTAGGGGGGATAAATCTTCTACGGATGAAAGTGATTTTGAAAGGATTTCAATTCTCCGAAATCAATCGAACGATTTAGTAATCGCGTATGTCTCTTATTAGAAACAGTTGACAAATATAATTTATTTCGTACGTTTTTATATTTTTATATTTTTGTTTTATTATTGTGATTTTTAATAGTTTAAAAAAAGGATCTATAATATGTCTATAATAATTTATCTATAATAATTCTATATATTGATACATAAGAAAATTATATTTGGAAGTAGATTTTATAAATTCGTCTAGTAATATGATAAGCTCATTCCTACAATTCGTGAATAAATATATTTTGTGATATATTTACGTTACAAATTATTACAAGAGCATCGAATTTGAACTTGGACGAGATTGGAATGTAAATTAATTTCAATCTTCGCACGATTGTTGTGTTTATTGTATCGCAAGTTACATCGAGGTCGATGCACACATTCATGTATTCTCAATCAGTCGAGTTTATATTCAGAATTTATATGTACGTTCTGGCATACATTCTTGTCGAAGTCAGACTCGAATATAAATGTAGTATATCTAATATATTCGATATCTTTATACCAATGTTGGAAATATTTTCATACATTTTTTTTTCTTTTCTAATAATTTTTATATCATCGTTGATTCTAGAGATTAAAATCGTGCAGATTAATTTTTCGAGAGTGAATTATAAAAATCAATATTCGATGACTTAATGTAATAATAACAAGTGAATAAGTGTGATCCACGATTTTCTGAAACAAGAATTATCATAATAAACACGGGACAAATCGGTTGGTAATGTCGAAATAAATCTTTCTTTCTAGCCTGCGAAGACGTGCTACGACATAAATCAGTGGAAAGCTGTGAAACTGGTAAAAGACTCGAACGATAAAACTTTTCCGTCGAGTTACTTCGCTTTCGTCCGAGATTAATAATATACGGGATGTGAACACGGCTTAAGCGTCTCTGTTTTAATTAAATTGAAATCCGCAATGAAGCCTATTAGACTCTCTATTTAAAAGAGTCTGAACATGATAAAAGAAGCATTATTAATGTCTGACAAGATACTAAAGGTACTCTGATAGAAAGTAATTCAATGATAAATAATAAAAATAATGCGTTTCGTTTGTTCGACAGTCTCTTGCTTAAATACTACGATAAATTAAATATATATGAATGTACAGAATGATAAAAAAATATATAAATATAAATTGGTCCATCATTTTTCAATGGACATTTCATGAAAATAATATCATTGATAATGGAATACAAATTTATTGAAATATACTTTAAATTTATATTAATATTGTCATTCAATATTTAAATAAGAAATGTACGTATTAATTTTATATGTAATATATGTGTTGTGTATTATTAAAATTGAAAATAATTTCAGAATGAAAAGTATTTATTAATCCATGATTTACGCTACATTAATGTAAACGTATGTATAAAGATTGTATTAATAATAAATTATGTCGACGAATTAATGAAATAATTAAAGGATTACCGAAACAAAATATTTTTTAAATTATAAAAAAAATCAAGAATTCTATCTTTCGAAATTTGTAATATAATGCTGTCAGGAATTTCAATCGAATCTTCGAATAATTATCTATTGTTCTCCACAATTAATTGAGAGATCACATCCATTCTACGTAGATTACGCAATGTTAACTATGCCGGAGAATTTCGTTTGGATTAATTCCATGCATAACAAAATCTTCTAGTAATTCTATCGACCTTCCATACTTGTGTCCATTTATTCTCATTTCGTGAAGTAATAATAGGGAGAAGAGAAAAGGAGATAATTAATATTTTAAATAAGTAATTTATTCAATGTATAAAAAAGTAATTTCAAAATACTTCATAGAAATTAATGTACATAAAGTGTGAACAATGAATATCTGGAACAACAGAATTTTTAATCACTATTGGCCGTTGGAAACACATTGTTTGTATACAGATTTTGACGGACAGAAGATTATATAGTACATCGTTGACGACATCATCAGAAGACACGTTTAAAAATTCATGAATTTTTTTCTACTTGACCAGTGTATTTTATCTCATATCAGAAATTATTATCGTACAAAGTATTAAAAAATCACGAATAATTAATACTTAACTCATAAAGATTATGATCCATCTAGATATTGATTTATTAATCAAATCTTTTAAATTATCAAACTTTTTAAACACCTTTGATAAAATTAATATTTTAGTTTTTATCTATTTATTCTATTCCATTTTACTTTCTACACGTATACGTCACATTTCTCGTCTCCATTTTTCGCAAATAATCCACAACGAAGAGAACGAAGAAAAAATCTCACAAACTAAGCAAAAAAAAAAAAAAAAGCATGCTTCGAATGCAATACCACTCTTAAATCAAACCACGAAGAATATACCACTCACCCATTTTTAAGAATTCGAAACTCAGCGCAACAAGCAGCGAAACAGAGCCAATAGAACTGGGGATATTCACCACACGCGACGAGAACTCTCAAAACTTCAACTCATTTCCCTCGAAATCCCATGAGGGTTCGCGTGTCGCTGCAGTGCATTCAAGCTTTATGCAAATTTCATCGTACGAATCCTCGCAGTTAGCGCGAGTTAATCAGGTCGTCCATTCTGTCCCGCGTTATTCATCGAGACATTTTGGAACGATCGTCTCGTTCAACGGCTACGCGCGCTCTTTGGAGCGGCCATTTTGCTAAGCGGGCTCGTTTCGCGCTGAAAAACGACCATTTTGTACGTAGGAAATGCGAGTATGGAACAGGAAACGATGGAGAAAAAAGAAAAAAGAAAAAAAAGAAAGGAAATCGTTGGAGAAAAATGTAACGGGGATGGGAGCGTGTTCCCGTGTCGGGTTATTGTCGTAGGCGGTTAAGGGATGCGTTAAAATAACGCCTAATGGAACGAAACGTAATCTAATTTCCGATTGGAGAGCGTGAATGAGGATTTAACGTAGCGAAGGTTTTATTATTATTAAATAAGAGGATATTTTATTATAATTCATAATGCTTACTGCACTTTTGTTTACGATATTTTATTTTATTTTATTATAAATTAGACGTAAATTTTTATTGGATTATAGAAAATTAATTAGAGACTATTCTATAAATTGTTTTTCAAATTGACTATTATTGTTGTGAAATATTGTTGATAAAAATTCTCATTGATTTCATTTTTTATATTATACAAGTATAAGTTCAAATTCGTAATGTCTTATGTATTGTACGCATTCGAATTCTGCCTAAACTTTACAAACTTTAGAGAAGGAACATTGCATGACGAGGATGAATGAAGACTTTGAAACGATCGCAAGGAAGTTTCACTTATCATGACAGCAACTTGTTTCATGGAAATGTGTTTGGAAAAGTTATAAAGTAACAATTACTTGCCCCGGTATAGTAGCTTTAATTATACGGAGAATTTCATTGAAGAAACTTGAAGAAAATTTAATATTATACGATTCTATATCTCGAGGCAATTATTGTATAAATTGTATAAACGCAATATGTAAAATTTAATCCATTCACATATTCCCAATAGTCAATTATGTATACATTCAGCACACATAATTAAGATGAGAAATTATTTTATATCACAAATTAATTTCACAAATTAGATATACAAAAGCTTGATTCGTTCTCATGTTCCAAAATATCTTACATTCCATTGAATTAATTTATAAAATCTAATTCGCAAACATGTAAATTCACGATTCCAAACAGATAATCATCATACGTACACGTAATCTCTTGCTTCCAAATTTTATCTCCTCGTCAAAATTCAATCGACACCGCTCAGGGCCGCATTTGCCCGCCAATCCAAGAGAGAACGAAATAAGAGAAATAAGAAAGCGAGGGGGAGGGAAGAAAGAAAAGAAAGGAAAAACTTTAGAGCATGAAAAGAAGAATTGAGAGGGGATAAAAAGAACGACGGCACCTTCACTTTTCACACGGCGTCACACTCGTTATTTCATGCTCGTTAACCCCGGGCATCGGGCAGCGGCCAGTTCGTAGCCGTCCGCGTTGCTTTTTAATTAAAAATTCTAGCCGCCTGTAGACGGTAATTTGAATTCATAGGTAGCCGCCATTGTCTCGGGAAACGGTGCGTTCTCTGGCACTGGTTTTTTTCTTTTTTTTTTTTTTTTCGTCTAAAAAAGACGACCATCAATGCACAAGAAGAAGACACACAGACGATAACGATAATTATCCTCCCTTTAGGGAGGAGACATTTCTTTTCGCCTCAATTTGATCGTGAAATGTAAAACGCACGAGCAATTTTTTTTTTTCTAAAAAGAAAAATTCCGTCAATGGAAAAAATTGACCGTGAAATGGGGAACACATGGCTTTGTTTTGCAAAAAGAAAAGAAAAATGAAATATCCTCGTGTAGTAAATTATAATTCTGAATGAAATTGGAAAGTGAATGAATAAAAGATGGATAAAAGGAAACATTTGAAAATGATTTTAAAGAATAAAAAGTGATAACCCAGTCCCTTCCTGCGGTTTGACTTCCGGTTAGATAAGAGACGTTGTCCTCGCAAATTTCGGCTAAAATTGCTGGGAAAATATTTGCAAGTCTTTGACATTGTCAAAAACGCGGAAATATTCGTTTAGTTTGCTAAGATTCTGTTAATGTTATCTAGAAATTTTCACGAGGATGGAATAAGTTTTGGCATGTTTTGTTAAAAGAAAATTGTTCTTTATTATATTGTTTTTTAGCATTAGTGACTTTTTTCTGTAACGTGAAATTATTGTAAAATTTTATTTAAGTTGGAGTATTAAATTTCTATTATTTTGTATTAAATTATAAAAAGAATCTTTGTAATATGATTATGATGATAAAAATTCAATCACGTTGAATTTAAAAATGAAGGGAAGAGATTCAGAATGAGATCAAGCTGCACGAAAAGATTAACTTTTATTTAAAAAAATTAATAAAAGTCGTATTTAAATGATAATTTTAATGAATACAATTTATAATGATATTCCATCTCAATATCCATTCAAAACTATTCAAAAGTAATTTCTGGATCTATATAATCCTCGACAGTGTCTAATTTAACGAATATTCTATATTTTCTACCACACCATGGATGGCTTTAACCACATTCTGTGATTGTAAGTTGGTATTCTACGCCAGATCCTTGATACTCTTCTGCGAAATATGACCGGAAATTATCTACATACATCTGCAAGTGGTTCATATGCGACATATTAAAATTCAGAAAATGAAATCAAATTTCAAAAAAGAAATTAAATTAAATCTTATTTTGTAATCCTACATTAAATATATTAATTAATTGATTCTCTATTAATATATCACGTAACACAAAATGCATGTATAAAATTGAAATATTTAATCTTAAAATATTTTTACAGAAAAAAATAAGATATAAATCAATGAAATAGCAAAAAATTAAAAAGAAAAATATCGAAAACTATTGATCAAAATTTTATGCTTATGTCCATGTTTCAAAAATGCAAGTTTGTTTATTCATAGAAAAAAGCACAGTTGGGTTTACGAGTGCAACATAGTCGAGTTCTGTTCAGTTGTTGGAGTAGAGAGCATACTAGAAACGTGTCTGAAATGTTCAGTGAAATGTTTATCTCTATGGTGTCATTTTGAAAATGATACAGGGGATTGCATTGTCACTGCATGTACACTCTACTTTGAAAATACCTAAAAATATATACATATTCTTTCCTCGTATCGTTGACGTATTATTATTAATTAAATATCTCAATATTTGGTCAAAAAAGAGGAAAACTTAAACAAACGTCAATTTTTCTCTCTCTCTCTCTCACGCGAGAAAAATTCGTTCTTTACAATTTTCCTTCGTCCATTAAATTGATTTTTAGTAACGTTTCAAAATTACTTCAACTCATATATCATTGTTCCCCAACTTTTCTACGATACATTATTTCCAAACTTTGATAAATCACGTTCGAAAAATCAATTTTCCGCCAATGCACTTTCGATCGGTGACGAAACGAAAAATGTTCGTTCTGTGTACAAACTGAGGCCGTTTCAACTTTTCTCGGAGCAAACATATCGACCCTGACCGTTCATCGATTGATTCACCTGGCGATTCGTTACGTTTTGAATAATAATTTACCGATATTGTCACAAATTCGATCGCAACTCGTTAACCGAACGATACGGCGCGGCGTAACTGTCGTGGTAAAACAACGAATAGATAGTGACACGTGAACGTTCGTTGTAATACCGACGACGGAGGGTTTACGTTGTTTCCGGGACGCCGGATTATCCGATTTCAATTCTCGATTAACGATGCTCTGCTCATGGAGCTCGTTTCTCGTATAATAAATTTCGATTGATTTCGAATGGAATGAAATTTGGAAATATTTGATTTTTTTCTTTTGTCGATTATTTTTCAATTAATTAAGAAGACAATGAAAGAAGAAGATGAAAAGAATAAACTTGGAATAAATTTTTTTGAACATTGTTTATTTTAAATAAAATCTTTTTCATGTTCGATGTTAAATTTTACTTTCTTATATTTCTTTCTTCCGAATTTTCTTTCCTTTAAACGTTGAACGTTTAAAGTAATTCTTGTGACAAAGTTCAAAGTTAAAAATCAACGAATAGGTTGTTATTTGAATTTTAAAACTTTCAAATTTAATAAATTTTTCTCCAAAAAAAAAGGAGGGGAAAGAATTTTTAGCTTAGTTTCTACTTTCTTTTTCAACGGTGTTCGCGTCTTCGTGGAAATAACGTGTCTGAGGCAGGGTGCATTGCGGCTCTGTAATTGGACACCACTAATGCATCCCAACCTCGTTTGTCGAACGTGAAAGGAATGAAAAGGGAGGAAAGATCGAACAAGAAGTCTAAAAAAACGGGAGGAACGGTGGAGAAGAAGGAAGGAAGAAAGGTAAAGGAAAATGGAAAAAATTGTAAATCGATACGGAAGTCGTTATTTGGTTTATTCGTTCATCCGATCTGTTTCCCTTTCGGCTCGATACTTCTTTTTCTTCTAGTGGATTTTTGCTCCCTCGTTTCATTCCGTATTTGCTGAATACTCCAATTTATATTTAATGATACGAGAGGAAGCAAGAGATCGCAATTTTTTAAGCGAACCTCTAATTAATCAATTTTACATTAATCCTTATAGTGAATAATATCCTTGATAGTTTTCTTCGCTCGTTCTTCCCTTCAAAAAAAATATTCCTAAACCTCTCTGCAGCAATAGTGAGAATCGAGCGTGATTACTTTTACTTATCAAAAAAACTATATTGAAATTAATTTTTAACTTCCATAAAAATATAATTTACATTTTCTTTTAATTCATACACTAATCCATGTGTCTCATAAACTCTTCTTCGCTCAAATTCTTCTCTTCAAGAAATGTCCATCGATCATCAACTGTCCCTTCTTTTAATTTCCAACCTCGTCACCTCTCATCCCTTCCAAGTTTCCTTCACCTTTCCTTCATCATTCCCCTCCATCGTCGGCAACGCACCGGAAACCTCGAATTGGCGCGCACATTCGATACTCTTCTTCGCGTGCCTTTCATATTTCATCCCCCATATCTTCTTCTTCTTCTTTTCTCGCATTGTCGTCCGCCATCTTCTCCTTCGTTCATAATTTCCTCGTTCGTTTTTGCGCTTCGTCATCTGGTCCTCGCGTATTTTCCTCCATCCTTCCGTTTCCAGGCCGTGCTCTTCTTATTTCTCTCATCTAACGCGGCCCACAGCCTCGGATTTCATATTATTTCCCCTTCTCCTCCGCCACCCCTTTGTCCCCCGTGGCCCATTATCCTTACCCCAACTCATTCCTCCGATACGCGGCTCCCGTATACAGGGTGTCCCTTTGTTTTCCGGTTAAATTGTGTGTAGAGGCGTAATCAAGATTGGCTCAGAAATATTCACTTTATGGAGGAGAAAAGTAGTGGTGGTATTTAAAAGAAATAAGGTGTATGATTGTACTCTCATGTAAAAAATATTCATTTTACGGGAAAAGTAACGATGGTATTTGGAAGTAAAAAGTGGTTAAAGTTTCTTATTATATTATATATAAGTATTAGGGATAATCAGAGAAATTTAGATTATTTTTATTGGAAAGAAAATAGTAATAGAGATGAAAAATTAGAAAGAAATAAATTGATTCGTTACTTTTTCTCTCTGAAATGAAAGTAAGAAAAGATACAACATGATTATTTCGTATAATCTGTTATATTTTCTTCTTCTTTTCCTTTTTTTATTACTTACTTTTTGCTTTCTATCGAATTCACACAATATTTCTTTTCATCAATTTTCACTTTTAGATTTCTACACTTTTGATCGGGAAAGCAAGAGAGCACCCTGTATAACGTCATTGTTTTCCCTTACTCAGTTTCCACGACGTTTCGCTTTCTCATTTCTCGCGTTTCATACCTGGATATCACCGCCCTCCGCGAAATTTGAGATCCGAGTATTGTGGGAATGGTCGTTAGACGCGTTACGGAGTCAAGTCTCGTGGGCGGAAGTTGCGCTCAGACTTTGGAATATGTTAAGGATTAAGACGATTTCCAAAACGTGGAACGGATAGGTGTAATTAGCTTCTGTGTGTATAATTCCTTGTAGTATTTTTTTCACGTTCTCTTTTCTTTCTTGCATGAAAATACTTTAAAAGTAGAAAAATATTTCTTTGTGGAAGATTATTACAAAGAAGAATTCATCAAACGAATTTATTTAATTTTAATACAGCAACTGTTACTTCCACGCGATTGTTTGTATAAAACAAAATTAGAATTTGTTAATCATCAACTCTTAAACGTGTTAATTCCGTACAATTTTCATATTGAAGGATATGGAAGGGAAGAAAAATACAGCGAAATTGAATGAAGTCAATTTCACCTCGGTCCTCCAGGTGAAATTGTATCACCAGACGTCCCTCAAAATCGTTCCCCGTAAGGCAGGGTGCAACTTTGCAGAAATTAGTTCTTCTTTGAAATGAGAAAGAAGCACGGAAGAAATTAAAAGGAACTGGCTGTGTGCACAGTTTGACGCGGGAGAGCGGAGAGAAAGCGCCCCGAGCCTTGCTATCTCGAATTCATATTTCATCTTATCGCTAAATTGCCCGCTGTGCGTTCAATCTTTGCGCCGAGCTTACTGCCTGTGACGGAGTTAAATGCCCCCTTGCACCTTGCCGACTTTACACGAGATGCTTTCGTCGATAAATTTTTCAGATCGCTCGTGTCGAAGAGAGAAGCTCGGAATTTTACGAAAAATCGAAATAACGCGAATATCAAATTATCCCAATCGAAAGAATTTATTTATCAACAGAATAGAAAGTAATCCTGGATTTTGCAAATATCGAAAAAGTAGACAGTTTGTTCCATTATTTTCACAGAATTACGAATCGAAATAGAGTTTTATTTATTTTAAATAGGGACATTTCGATCTCGTGAAATTTTGTGAAAACTGTAGAAAATTGACCAGATGACGTGTATAAACAAAAAAAAAAAATCGAAAACTAGATTACATCCATTACGACGAAATCAGATTATGAAGAATCAAAAAAAATAAATAAATAAATCTCTCCATACGAAGTCGCGTAAAATCAACAATAAAAAATAGGTTTTATTGGCAAAATCCAAAATATAAAAACTGATCCATCCCGGCAATGAAACATCCATCACAATCGAAAGTTAATTTAATTCAACCAGATCCAATAACGAAATAATCAAAACTAAATACACATCGATTAACCAACCCTAAAAACCTATTTAAAAATCTTCTAATCTTTCAATTAGAGTTATAGCAACAGCACCGAACTTCCTGTTTCCTGAGTTGCTTCGAGCTGCCCGCCTTATCATCGCTTCCACTGTTCTTCCGTCACTGTGACCACGGTTCCTTCGTCGAGGTCAAACTCACAAGTTCGCCGCCGCCCCTCTCCAAGATTCACCAGCTCGATTCTCGATTGCTTCGAAGTGTCATTCCGACTGCTTCCAGAGCCGGCTGCTTCCAGATCTTCGACAAAGCGCGATAATCCAAACTTTCGTTGGGCGAGGACATTGGGCCGAGCACACTCGGAGGACACTGGAGGACGTGAAGGAAAGATGAAACTGGCGCGAGAGAGAGATGAGAAGCGAGACGACACGCAGGAATCGAATATCTATTATTCTGAAGGCTCGACGATGAAACGTCGTCGAAGAGGATGGATCCCGAGATGGTGCTCCGAAGTTATCCTCGTTCTTTTCTTTCCATCGTTACCCGATGTTCTCTCCCCGAGAATGAAACTGCGGAGCGGATCTTTTCGATCGTTCGATTCATTTTCGGTGAACTTTGGTGAGCAAACGATTCGATTCTTCTTGTATCCCGCCGGATGGAACGGATGATCGATGGAGGAATGATGATGAGAAGAGGGACGATAAAGTCAGAGCAACGGATGACGGGAGTAATTTTAGAAATAGACGAAATTTGTGTTGGAACGTCAGAATTGAAAAATTGTGTTTGCAAGAGTGATTCCCTTGAAAATTTATGAAATAAGTTTTAGTGATATGATTTAATGAGATTTTTTTTTTTTACGTATTGATAAAGGAGGATAAAAGGTAATTTTATGATTATGTGGAAATCGTGAACAATATTATTTTAAACGTTTTAAAAATAAATTAATGGTAAGGTTTTTAATTTTTATATTCCTTAAAATAGAGAATAATTTTGACATTTGAGCAAATTGTGAATCGTATTGCGAAATGTGAAGATATATTAGAGGATCTTTCGTTTATCAGGGCAAAGAAGGATTATTGTATGCGAAAAGGGAGAAAATTGAATGTGTGTTAGGTTGATAGGTAACGTGACATTAAAAAGAGATAAAACCAACCCCTTTGATTTCCCTGGAAATTTCCATTCTTCTCGAATATAATATATAGAGACTGAAAGTAGGTGTCATTTGTCTGCTCAAAGATGTGACAACTTTTTTCGAGCTGGAGCTCTTTTTTTTTTTTTACACAAATTCGAATAATATTTTCATCGCGAATACGAATTTATAAAATATTTAATTGCTGCAAGTTGTCGAAAATTTTTTCGAGTATTTGTTCAAAAAAAAAATTGTTTATCCTAAAAAATTTTAACAATCAGTAAACGCGAATAAAATAATACCGTATTTATATTTCAATGGCATTTTCGCAAGATAATAGCGTTCAATCACTTTTCAGATTACATTTTAAAAATTCAACGAAAGACAATACGAATATAAAACGATAAAAAAACGATTCTTGCTTTTTCACGAATAATAAAGAAAATTTATCCACGATACATGATAAAACTTCAAGATCAACATCAAAATTTAAAAAAAAAATTATCGATAACACGATTTATCGACAATTTATAAATATCAAAAATATTATCAAAATATGTAAATCAATGCGACAATGTTTAAAAAGCCAAGGAATATCCAATTTCTTAAAAAGCCACGTAATAAAATATTTCTCGTTGCCCTCTCGTTGCAGGGAGAGGGTTCGATCGATCGATCGAATTTATTCAAGGAAGAATCGAGTGTTAAAATAGCGGAAGGACGGGTGGCCTTAGCGCTTTACGTTCTAACAAATAATAGATCGCGTTGAGATGATCGAGGGAGGCTATTTATCTTCGGTAAATCACGGCCAAGGGAGGAAAGAATAATGACAAAACGCTTACCTTCCCGGAACCCCTCGAGTTGCATAAGAGAACACCGGCAGCGTGGATTCTATATTCCTTGTCGAGTTGTTCGTGCTGTCCTTGAATTTTCCTGCCGGCAAAATCAACGGAAAATTTTACGTAAAATAGATCTGCGGCACATTAATGTAGTGGAAAATGTATATTTTATGATTTGAGAGAACGAAATAACAAAATATAAAGCGTTGTTAATAATAGAAATATCAAATCCTTGAAATCATTTTTTCACTCTTCTCTTCTTCTCGTAAAACGTATACATATGGTACAAAGTCTTTGAGAGAATTTTTCTTCAAGATAAGATTATTTAATTTAAAACATTTTCTGCTTATAGTATATTTTTCTTTGATGAACACCAATCATATATAATATCTATACTATATATTTAATTTAAAATCTTGATAATTTCTCCTCCTCTCCCGTCATCCCTATATCATTTATTAGAAATGTTTTATATTTATCTTCTCATATCACAATTTGAGATTATTCATTTTGATTATAAATTCCATTTCTCAGCGATCGGTTAATGTTTTTTTTTTATTAGTAACTCGTTAACAAAACCTTCGTAATGAAGGTTTCTTTTTGCAAAGAAAGTTTAGGGTTTTCCTATATATATAAGAGGAGGAAAATTTCCAAAAACTTTTGACTAATGACGTATATTATACATATATACTTTTCCCTAATTAACCATTCCCAGCTTTAAACTCAATCTCCACTTCTATCCTCGCCAAACTTTGTTACACGCACACACACACACATCCCAATTTTTCTTATCGGAGCCGGAGGAAAGTTACTTTGAAACCTCTCTAGCAAACAGCTCGCTAAACGAGCAGCTTTCTCACCGCGCAAGAAGTCCATTTGTAAGCAAGCACACGACCGGCTAATTCGCTCCAGTAAATTTCACTCACCTCTTTTAATTCCCTAATATTAGATCGCGCACGAACTCGCGCTTTGTTTTCCTGTTCGGTCAATTGTTTCCAAAACATCTGAAACATTATTTCGCGACGTTATTTCGTTCGATTTTTCTTTTCGTTCGTTCTTCCTTCTCAAGGAAATGAAAAATAAAAAAAATAAAACAGAGGGACGAAGGGATGGGTGGGGCGAGTGAACGAATGAAGACGAAGGAGGTGGCGGGCGAATTTTTTCAAGAGGGCGCGTTTCACGGCCACGGTGATTTACGAATCGAGAAAGTTCGAAGGACGGGCCTTCGTGGAAAGTTGGGCAATTACGCAGGGGTAAACAGCCTTACAAATTCATGACACGAATCTATCGGCCCCCTCTTCTTCCGGGCAATGCTCAAGATTGGAAAGGGATCATCGAAGTTGAACACACGTTCTTTTCTTTTGCCTTTTCGATGACTTTCGAAACTCTTATCCGTTCGATTGAATTGTTATTAAATTTTCACTCTGTCGTTAGATTTTTATGCGAAAGTTTATAGTGTGAGTTATTTCTTTGTGCGTGTGTGTGTGTGTGTGTGTGTGTGTGTGTGTGTGTGTGAAATTAATCGAGATTATCGAAATCTTTTTCATCGTCTTTCTTATTCTTATTCATCGAATATGATGCTTCTTTCTCGAAACATTTAAAAGTTAAATCACCTTGGCATCAATTCCTTACTTCAATTTACTTGAGATGAAGTTGGAAAAGATAATTTTCTTAATGAAATTTATTCAATTACATTGACGAGCTTCAGTTTCCTAAAAAGCGTCTGTTCGTTAAAATAATTCATAAAATATTCAAAAACGTTTCATAGAAAATATTCTTTCATTTCTCTTGCATTGAAAAATTCATGATATTAGAGAACGTTGAGAAGAAAATTAATGAAATTAAATTTTCCTAACATTTACATTACAAAATTTTCAATATGTAATATTTTCTTCTAAAATAAAAAAAAATTGTTCCATTACCAAAGTATTATTTATTTTATCCAAATTTATTTTTTCGCTTATATCCATTCCAAATAACAATAAATAGTTTATTGTACATAGTTTATCTCAATACCTTTAATCTTTTTCAATCTTCAATTTCAAATAAAATCTCTTCCTACAGATTATGAAATTCTGAAAGCAAATTAAATTCTGCATTGCAGAAACACCGCAGCATCCGGCCATCTAATAAAGAACTCTTTACTCATGAATAATTCAACGTCGAACAATATCGAACAGTTACTATATACCTGATGAAATAACGTAAATCTTCCCTCGAACACGGAATTTTCCCTCGTCGAGTTTTCTATTTCGCGCGATAATCTTGAGGCCGGAAGTGTGACACGCGTGATGCCATTGCAAATACATGTAAGAAGGAAAGAGAGGGCCTAGATTGTTCAGGGATTTCGAGATAGCCTCGTGGATGAACTAGGAGACGACAGTGATATATGAGTCTTGAACAGGGTTGGTGGTTTATTCTCTCGATCTTTAGAGAGAAGCCATAATCAGCTGTCACTGATATTGGTTAAATTGATTAAAAAAAAAAAAAAAACTAACAACCCTTCTTTGATTCTTGCATAAATATATTATGAGATATTGCGAATGCAAATTATAAATCATGTGTAAACGATGCAAAAAAGGAATTTTAAAGGTAAGATAAACATCGTTGTAATAATTAACTTCGCTAATGATGAAATTATAATATTGAATTTGTATTTTCTAAGGAATTTTGAAAGGAATTAGTAATGATTGATAATTTATTTTGCAAATAAAATCTTATTACTATTATTAATAACAAACAAAGGCTATCAAAAAATTTTACGTATCTAACTTTTCAAAAATTGAAATCACAATAAATCTATAATTTTAATGCGATTGTAAATTGTATTTATATCTTGAATCTTATGTGAAAAGTCAAGGTAAATTGCTATTAAAAATTACAATTATATTATATTTTTAATACATAAGAATAAAAAATTCTTTCCTATTCTATTTCATTGAAAATCTTCTCAAAAATTTTAATCCTTTCTAGAAAAAAAAAAAAATTCCAAAAAATTGCTCACAATTGAGTTAAAACAACTCAATTCAATTTCTTCCAAATTCTACGATCTTACTATTTTCTATCTCACCTCTCCTCCACTTCTCATTCACCCCGTTCATTCTCAAGAGGGATCGTCAATTATTCCGTTGTTTCTCGGGCGTGTTCGCGTGGGTTGAGCCGTAATTAGACGTCACGAAAACGGCGCAACTCTGGATCCTCTAAATTCGTCGTCGCCGTGTATAATCGACGAGGCGCAACCCCCCCGGCGTCCGCAAACAGCGCCGAAACGCCACGAGAAGCTGTGCAAACATCGTCCGCCCAGAAAGGGGAAAAAGGTGGAAAAAGAAAAAAAAAAAAAAGAAGAAAAAAGGAAGAAGAAAAAGAAGGGAAGGAGGAGGGAAAAACGCACAGCTTTACATATCGCTGACTCGAGGATTTTCTCCTCGAGGTGTCGCCGAAACGCTCGAGACGCTCGACCCGGAAGCGCCTCGGGAAGTTAGCACGTCACGTGGTCCTAATTTTCCGGATTTCGAGATTTTCGAAGTGATCCACCTACGTGTGTATAACCGCGATCCTGCAATCCCGGTGGACTTATCGTTGGGGGATGCCAACCGAGGATTCGCTTGGGATTTAATTAAAAAAAGAGGCGAATTAAAGGAGGATTCGTCGAATGGAAAGAAGTAGGGATCGAGAGAATGCATCATCGGTGAAAAGAACGTTCGACATTGGTTGGAACGTTTAATTTAAAAAAATCGAGCGTTGTTGATATTCGACGCATCTGGAATTGTGAAAAAAAAAAAGGAGAAGTGAATATCGATTTTGGTTATTGAATTTTGGATATCGAATTGCGATTCAAAAGGTCTCGTTTAAACATTTCTTATCTTAATATTCTTAGAACGATAACGATATTGGAATATATATAAGTGCAGAAACGTTGTACATGTCTGCCGCTCATATCATATTTCCAGATTAGACAGAAAGATGAATGTAGTTACATTTGAATTTTTCGCAATTTTGTATTTCACGCTTGTTGCATTTACGCAGACGTGAGAGCAATTTTCAACGAAGAATATTTTTCGTTGTTCCACCGAGCATACTTTGAAATATTGTAATTCATTATGAATTTTGGAATGTTGCAGAATTAAATTTCAAGGATTAATAAAGTTCCTTAAACTGTTGTTTCTAAATTTTTCTGATGGCAATTTTTCAAGCAAAACAGACGCAAATTTATACTATATAGGAATGATACCTCAGAAAGTGAATTCATTTTTTTTTTTTTTTTGCAATTTTAGTTTGAAACAAAATACGAATAATCGTGTTCCAAGCTAAGATTGAAATTAGAAACGATGTAGAACGTTTAATAAATTGCAGAATTTCAAGTTATTAGTTTCCAAATTAGATATTCGTTTAATTTCCAATAATACATTATCGAATCAGAATCTGCACGAAGTTAAATGAGTATTATTAAATTCTTAATCTCTTGTGAAATTTACTCTACGATATATGTAATACTCTATGAATATATCTTTGGTATCTTCATTATAATATCATATGAAAATGTAAATTCAATGTGAAATGTTTTATGAACGAATGACTGAAACATTAGAATGGAGGACGATTGAATGGAAAATTACGTACGTTTAACATAGTTATTATTCAATTGCAACTTCAAAAACTTTACAAAACCTTTCTGTAATTCATCTGTTTCTAACAAGCTCCATTAATTTTTTTTATCAACATTTGTATCGTTATTCATTTCTCTTCATTGGATACACAAAAATAAATTTCCCCATTTCCTATATTACACTACATCGCGAAACCAACGAAGAAATCGTTTACGCTACAAACCCGTTCAAAATAATATTCTCACTGAAACTTCGATTCAACATCGATTCAACATCGACCATCCATTGAATCTTGAAATTCTGAAAATCCGTACAGACGGCTCAACCTCCGTGGATGATCCGCGAGGCGCAAAATTAGCAGCGGAGCGTAATCGCAAGCGAGAAATTCATTAATCGCGGCGTACTTTACGCGCGATGAAACGCGATGTAGCTGGAAAGTTGGCAATTTCGGCATCGACTTCGAAACGACTCGCGCCGGAAGCTAGGCGAAACTGCATAATTCCACGGTAGTTTGATCAAATTGTTAGTGCGCCGGAGGACAGCCGCTAATAAATCTTGAACGAGTTAATCCTCCTCCCCTGTTCCGTTAGGAGAGGGGGCGAGAGCGAGGGGGAAACTCCGTGGATGGTGTTACCGAGGGTCCGATGCCAACTTGCAAAATATATTATTCGAAAACTACCGGCCGGGAAAATGAATGTTTTCCTTGCTCGGGTTTTTCGTCCCACCGTGGCCATTTTCGATAACTTTCGCAGGCAAGTTTTACAGTTTTGAGGGGAGGGGGGAGGAGGGAGGCGACGTGACCGGTAAAAGCTTTTGCCCGCGATTATTTTCGCGTCCGATGACGTGTCCATACGCTGAGTTGACCTTTTTATAATATCGTGTCTTTTTTTTTTTTTTTTTTTTCATTTTCAAAACCATGTTCCATTTTTTTCGTTTCTACCGTTTCTTCCGTTTCGTTACTCGTCGTGTAAGAAAAACGAATTCCGATTGCGAGAGGGATTAAATGTATTTGATATTTTTTTGGTTTTCGTGTTGTATCGAGATACCACGTTGATAACGAAATTCTTATTTATAGAGGTTTAGTAATAGCGTACAAAATGAAACGAAGGATTGTTGACTGTCGTGGGAATCACCGGTGGTCGCCATTAATAAGTCTTGCAATAGCACTATGGGGATCACGAGGACACCGAAATTAATTGAAGCTTTGAAGTAAATGAACAGCCGTATCTATCAAATTTTTAATGCTTTATAGCGTTATATAGTAATGTGAGATAATAGTGTAGTATCTATTTTAAATTTAATGCATATTTTTTTTCGAAATGATTAATTATCGATTTGACATAGAAATATATTTAATAAGATATATTTCATGTATTAAATATATATTTTATTCGTGTATTAAATATTATTAAATATATATTTCATGTATTAAATACAAAAAAGTTGTAATATTATTAATATTATATGTATATGTATCTTTCAGAATTAAAAATAAGAATGAGTATGACTTCGATGAGTTGACCATCGTCTGATAAAACACGTACTGATTCTACTTACGATATGGCGTGCAGCAATTCCTGCCGTTGCTTTTCTTTAACTTTCACGCTTCCTCCTTCTTCAAGAGCTACTTGCAGTTCCCTCTGGAGGACTGCAAGTTTTCTGCGTTCACCTTCTAAAAGTAAAGAGGTAACCTGCAACAGTAAGTATAAAAAGTTAATCAAAATTTCTGGAAATCGATTTCACTTGTTTTTGCATTTTTAATTTTATTCAAACTCGAATTATTATTTTATTTCGTGATTAATTAATCATTGCGTGTTCATTTTAATGTATAATTATTTTATATTTATTATTTTTTTCGCGAATTAGCAGTTAAAATATATAATAATACATATATAAACCGAAATTAATATAATAAATTTTATTAAATATATTAAATTTATTAAATATATTATTATTTATATATTAATAAAATATTAAAAATATTATATATATCATAATATTTAAATATTCTATATTTTAATTGTTAAAATTAATAAATCGATAAAGTAATAATACTCATCGATACGTATGTTTGTGATTTTGCCCTCTAAGCTACGGTTACCGAGTGGGGAAAAGTCGCACGTTACGAATCAGTTCCGCTTCGACCGTGGTGCCGTAAGGACGAGTCGTAGTTACGCGTATTCGATTATTAAAATAATTTAAAATTGCGTGTGAATTTTGTGTTTAAAATACGTGTGCTTTTTTTACGAGTGTTTAAAGTACGTTTATTCGCGAGTGTGATAATTTTGTGCGTTTTATTCGCGAGTATCACTACATTTCATCATTATTTTGGACAAATCGGAAGTTGGATGCCGAATGCTGTGCCGTGTATTATCTAAGAACAGCAAGTTGCATGCTTCTTCACACAGGTAACTGATTTATTTTTTAAATATATATAAAACAGAAAATCAGAAAGAGAAATAAAACGGAAATAATGAAAATATATTCAATTGACTCGTATCTCGACTATGATTACGCGCCAAGAATAAGAATAGACAAGGAAAGTAAATAGTAGGAAAAGGATAGAAATAGTAAAAATGTTAATGGTGGCGCCATCTCTGGAGCCACAAATGAAATAAAAATAGAAAAGGAAGTAAACGAGGAAAAGGACAGAAATAGAGTAAAACCGATCTTTGGCGCCATCTCTCGAGCCACAAATGAAATAAAAATAGAAAAGGAAGCAAACGAGGAAAAGGACAGAAATAGAGTAAAACCGATCTTTGGCGCCATCTCTCGAGTATTTTTAGAAATATATATTTTTGGTACTCGTAAGATGGTGCTAGTGATCAATTCTACTTTATTTTATTTTGAAGAAATATTTTTACTACTCAAGAGATGACGCTAGTGGTCGATTCTTATTCTATTTCTGTTCTTTTTTTATTATTTGCTATTCTTTACTATTTTGTTTCATTTGCGGCACTCTAGAGATGGCGCTGATTGCAATATTTTTACCATATCTCCATCCTTCTCTTACTATTTGCTTTCCTTGTTATACTTATATCCAAATAATATAGTTAAAAGAAATTGATTTCTGATTAACTTTATTGCACCGTTATTCTATTTATTGATTAAAAATCTTAACAGTATCTATTCTATACAATTTTTATATATCGTAAGTACTTATTTTTTTCAAATAGCATCATTATTAAATTTTTTTAAAATTAATATCGGCGTTGTAATTGATAAATATTAAAATTCATCGAATCGAATTTTTTCATAAATGATATTTTTTTACAAAATATCAATTGATTCGTTTTTTTTTTTTTAATCTTCAAATAAGAAAAGAAACTTACGATATAATTAATAATACGAAAAATATATTAAATATATTTTTCATATTATTATTAATATATAATATATTCTTCTTTTATTCGAAACAATTTTTTTTCTCGCAAATTTACATATAGTTTTCTCTTCTACCCATTATCAATCGTGAATCGCGATCGAAAATCAAAAAACAGTGTAATTGATAAATATTAAAATTCGTCGAATCGAATTTTTCCATAAATGATATTTTTTTACAAAGTATTAATTGATTCGTTTTTTTTTTTAATCTTCAAATAAGAAAAGAAACTTACGATATAATTAATAATACGAAAAATATATTAAATATATTTAATTATTATTAATATATAATATATTCTTCTTTTATTTGAAACAATTTTTTTTTCTCTACATATAGTTTTCTCTTCTATTATCAGTCGTGAATCGCGATCGAAAATCAAAAAACGGTGTACTTCAAAAATTGATAACTTCAAAATTTATTCTATAGATATAGATTTAGATTCTTTTAGATCCCTTTAGATCCTTTCAAACAAAAAAAAAAAAAAAGCATCTCCAATATTCCATTTCACTACTATAGAAAAAAAATCAACATAAAATATTTTTGTATATAAAAGAATAGGGAAGAGGAGAAAACTTTTTCCACGAATAGAGACTCGAGGAACACGGTTGGCGCGAAATTTGCTTTCCCATTTAGCACGATATCGATCTCGCAATCTCCGTTCTTGCTCGTGTTCCTCTTCTAGCCGCGTGCATCTCGATGCACCACCGGCCAGGCGTGGGTGTATCGTAACTCGTGTGTGTGCGTGCTCGGCCACGTTCCTTGCTGAAAGACGTGGAACTCGAACAGATTATTATTCGTGGTGATGCGAGAGCAAGCAAGACGCGAGCTCGCGCAATTTACCAGGGTAACCTGCATGCGAATGCAGATTGTAATTGGTTAGAACTACTGAATTTCCTATCTGTATATATGACTTATTATTATTCCGGGATTGTGCAAACTCGACAAACTGGATTCAGATCACTTCAGCTCGCATCTTTGCATAGGTTCGTCTTTGCGCGTACGTTCGAATAGGTTCTTGTAAGGCTCTATAATCGCGCTTCCGCTAGAAAATATTCTTCGTGATTTGATTTATTGAATGATTTAATGAGCGAGGAAATGACGATCGAAGCATCTCTGAAAATTTGTTTGAAATTTTATATAACTTATATACGAAATTGATTTAATTTATACATTTGTCGAATTTAGATATATTAAAGAAAAGATAATTAAAATTAAAATAACGATTTCGAATCGAGTAGAAATGCTTGAAAATGAATTGTTTTCAAGCCAATAAATTAAATATATTTGGAAAATATATATCTATATCACAAGCTTTTTGAAATATTTTAATTATAATTTCAAAACAGATCATTATCTGAATTTTATCAATTTCCAAGAATTCGATTATCGATCACTTCAAATTACAACATTTAATCGAATAATCTGTACAAGTATCGTTTTCCTCGCTCAATGGCACGTTGATCTCTGATAATTTACAAATCCTACGACGCGAGTTACTCGAAATCGCAACAAGGTTTTTTTTCGAAGGAAAATCTTAAATAAAGAAAACGAAAGTTGAAATTTCGACAATAGGGGGTAAGGAGGGATATAACGATGAAACGGTGTCTGTGTCTTTCGAGCTGGGAACAAATCGATATCGTATCATTCGTTGTAGTTGGGCAAGTTAATCTTTAGCAAGTAATCCATGTTACTTTATCGCGATATCGCATTTTCACATCGAGTGGATCGAAGGGTTGTTATCAGTTGCAACAGCAGTGGCTCGATAGCAAGAGATATCGTACAATGTCGAGTATGTCGAGTAGAAAGAGAAATGATCGTACGAAATATACGATGGTTCCACTTTATTACCTCGAAATTACGATTCGAAAAAAATCGAATATTCGAATTAAATTTATTCGTGGAAATAATTCGTGGAAGGGAATTTAATTTTTGTAAAAAGTGTATACTTATGTTATTATTAATACGAAATTATTTCGAAAAATTTGTTATATTAGGCATAAAAATATATAGCAGATACAAGATATTAAATCATAAGCTTCTCAATTAAATTATTCAATATTTTTTTTTTTTTATTCACATTTCCTTACACGCAAGCAACAACAAAATTAAATTATCTTTTAATTTCCATTCAACTTTGTTGTATCCATTGTTCGTCGTCTAAGTAGAAAAAAAAAAAAAAGAAAGAAAAAGGAGAAAAATTAAAATTTCTAGCTCGCGAAACAGAGTTTAATTTAAACATTGATCCACCCGTGAAAATAAAGAAAGAAAAAAAAAAATATTTTCTACTAAGGTTGCCGTTGCGATTAACCGACAGTTGACTGACGTTACGCGGCTATGAAGTTTATTAAAGATATAATTCGCGGCACATGACAGTTCCGTCTTCCACCCAGCTAACAAGGATGTCCGATTAGGAAAGACAGGATAATAGCTGACAGCGCTTCGTAATCGGCTTTTACTATCGCGATTATACGAAGGGCGAGCAATTGCGCAAACTCATATTTCGACATTTTATCGAATCACACGATCAGTGTTTGTAATCGTTCGTCTTGCGGAAAGAAGATAACGGAAAATTCATCCTCCTTTTTCTTTTTTTTTTTTTCCTCTTCCTTGTCGGAATAGCGTTTGATAATGGCCTTAAATAAACGCGTCAGACATCTTCTCGTCGATGAACGATGAAACGTTGTTTTCCTTTATCGACAAAAGATGAACGGATAAATATTTATCATGGAAATTTGGGAGAAATTTGAATATTGTAATTTTTTAAAATTCTCTAAATGTTTATTTATAGAATATCTTTATTTATAGAATATCTTTTTCTTTAAATTGTTTTTTATTATAATATTAATTAGGTATTCCAATAATAATTACGCAATAATCTCCTCGATTATTCCATCGTACCACTTATACCAAATATTTCCAAATGTATAATTTTGAAAAACAGGATTGATCATTTGCTTCGTTTCTTTGGCAAAATCGCAATCAACAAAATTCGATCGATATATTCAGATGGTCAATCGCTATTTCGATAACGAATCATTTTCTATCGACATCCATTAAAATAATTACACGAATCGTTAAAATCAACGATAGAAAAAAAAAAAACGAAAAAAAAAAACCACGAATATCAATTTTACACCATGATTCATCAAACTTACGAAACGAAATTTTTCTCTTTCTCTTCCCCTCCTCCCCACCAACTCTTCTCAAAAAAAAAATTAACAAAGTAAAAACCAATCAAAAGCCATCAGAGAAACGATGGCCACGTTTGCAAATGAACCGCGAAATCCGATCGTGAAATTTCGTGAAATTGCACCACGTGGATGCAAAAATAACTCGACCTCGTTCGCGATTCGATCGATCGGGTTGAGGGTTTTCGATCGTGGAGCGAGGAGGAACTAGGGGGAGGGAAGAAGGAACAATTGCGGGAAAAATTGCTCTGTTGCCGCGATTAAACTGCGCCTCTTCCCCCCCCCCCTCCCCTTCCCTTCCTTGTATGGTAAACGGCGGATTCGAAGTGGTCGTTTGGTTTGGAAACGGTTGCCGGAGAAGCGAGACGAACGAAATTATCCGCGATGAAAGGTATAAACCGTGAAACGACGTCAACCTTTGGCCAAGTCGGCGAAAAGGAAACGGTACTGACCATAAGAAAGGGAGGATAAAACGTATTTCCGCGTTAGGACGATCGTTCGAAGCCGATGCATCCGCGAGCTTCTTCGAGGAAGCTTTTTGCGCCGTTCACTCTGTCTCGGGAAGGACGGCTGATTGTTGAGTAAAGATGGAGAGGGAGGGGGAGGGGGAGGAGGAAGCGGATGGAGAATAATTGAGACGTGGATTTGTGGCGGGTCGTTTGAAACGAGGTCCCTGTGCACAAGGATGATGTACAGTTTCTAATCGCTTTTTTTTGTATTTTTCATGAAACTTTTAAAGTCGTTTCGTGTCGAGGTTTAATCGAGATTTTGAATTTTAATATTCAAAGGACTTTTTATCGTTTCTCTTCTCTCTTTTTGATCGATGCTTAGCCTCGAAAGACGCTAAGGATAACTATATTTCTTTTCTATATTTCTTATTAGATATTTAAAATACATTTGGATATTATAACATGCCATGGATTGATAAACGTGGAAGCAAAAGAAAATTTATTTTCGTAAATAAATAAATATACAAACGTTCCATGGTATAGTAATTTTAATTCCATATTCCTCCACTTTCATAATAATATATGAAGCTTTCTAAAGATAAAGATCTCCATCTCTTTTGGCAAATTCATTTAATTGGATATAGGATAGCGTGTTTCTACATTAATCGTGGACAATTTCTATTGGGAAGAGATATTTTCACATCATAAAAAGTAGTATTTAAAGTTATGGGGTTGCAATTGCGCCGCTGTGACTCGTTCCTTCGCGAAAATGACATTTAATCGAATCGACGAAAGGGACGGAAGGGGGGAAGGGAGGGGAGGGGAGAAATAGGCAGCATGACGGATTTCGTAATTTCTTTGGCCGGTGCATGGCGCGTCAACCGCGCCATTATCCGGTTACGCTTCCACGGGCCCCGAATTGTTTTCACTTTTAACGCTAAACGCGGCCCATTATCATAAGCACCGCGATCAAAATTACGGACCACCGTCACGATCCACTTGGGGAACATCCACTTGCGGTTTCTTCAACGTCGTTGAGACGTAATTTTTCTTCGTTCGTTTTTTCGGTACCACAATTCGTCATTGAATCATGGGAGAGACTTGGGATTCCTCTAGAAAATTCATCCTTCCGAGAGCGAATCTAAATGAAATTTTTTCTAAATGAAAATTTATATACATTTCTCTTCGTTAGCAATTTAACAGAGAAAGTATACCAAGTATTTCAAAATTTCAATTTGAGTATCGTAATTCCAAAATTTGAAAACTGTTTGCAACCCCTTACGTATAAATCCATCGAATAAAATATGAAAAAATACTCTTTCAAGATTAATTAACGAGTAATATATTAATAAACCCCATAACTTTAAATACTACAAGTATTTCAAAATTTCAATTTGAATACCGTAATTCCAAAATTTGAAAACTGCAATCCATTACATATAAATCCATCAAATAAAATATGAAAAAATACTCTTTCAAGATTAATTAACAGTAATATCTTAATAACAAATAATATCTTAATAAACCCCATATCTTTAAATATTACTTTTATGATGTGAAAATAACCCTCCCCAATAGAAAACACGAATCAAACGTTTCTTCGCTAAAAACCTCTTCTCAAAACAATTAACAAAATCAAAACAACACCAATTCGATATCTTTCCACGTTCGAAAAACGTCCCCTTTTCGAATCCACTCCATCTCACAATTTTCCCGCGCTCGAACCAACCCAACCCAACCTAACCCAATCCAATCCAACCCAGTCGAACCGAACCAACCGGCGTTACACACCGTGATCGACGATTTAATGAACTCGTGACTCGATATTACAGCCGGTTTACATCGTGCCGATTAAAACGGGCAGGAGGTCGATCGAGAGAAAGGGAAGGGAAGGGGGGAGGGAGAGAGATAGAGATAGACGATGCTCGCTCGGCAGGCATTAAGCCGTGTCGTTTATAATGAGCCGCGCCGCGATTAATTAGGCTCGCGCCATATTGGCCGCCAATTAATAAAGGCTCATCGGTGATTACGATAGAGGCGGAGGGAAGCAGTTTTATGCAAGGGCGAGCTGGTATCTCCTCCGGCCGATCAAATTACGTTAGAACGGCCACTGTGGGGCCCTTCCATCGCATAACATCTGTTTGTTCGATAATTCATGAACCTCGTCTTTCTGTTCCGCTCTTGTTTTCTTCCTCCAACGAGGATGCCTCTCGTTGCTCTTTTTTCCTCTCTCTCTCTCTCTCTCTCTCTCTCTCTCTCTCTCTCTCTCTCTCTTTTCTTTTTGTTTTCTATCTTGTGGATCCCTGGATATTTTTTTTTTCTTTTTTTCTTTCTTTCTTTATTTTCAACGATCGTTAACTTGGAAAGTATGTAGTATTAGGTTGATCTTGGTTGGCGGTTTCTTCGATATCGAAGAGTATGAAATGTAGATATATTGGATTAAAATGGAAAAGGGAGTAGATAGTTTTGGAATTTTTTACTCGAAGCGTTGAATGTGAATGAAAAATTATCAGGAATAAAAGATGGTCAGGATGTTGTTGTGAGTTCTAGGGTTTTATAGGTTTTGAGGATTTGAATGTTTTATAAATTTGAAATCGAACCAGGAGAAAGTGAACGGATGGTTTTGAAAATCTATTTGAAATAAATTCAATTTTAGATTTTGCGTTCTCCGTGAGCTTCTCACTTTTTCTATTCTTATAAGAAAAGTTTCATAAATATTTTGATGAAATTTACGAAAAATATAGTAGAATTAATCCAACTCGTTGTTTTTTCAAATAATCAAGGAAACAATTAAAATATATAGTTCTAATCGGAATAACCACGAAATTCAATCGAATCAATAGATTTTATATCATAAATTTGATACTTTNTATCATAATTGATATTTTATATCATAAATTTGATACTTTCTAAAGAATTTTCGCAGAAACTAAATTATCTAGCAATATTTAAAAAAAAAAAAGAAACGAAACAGTTAAAACAAAAGATGGTCGATTGCTCAACGACCAACGACTATCGAAATGAAGTAATCGTCAACCGTGAAAATTACAACGAGTTGATCACTTTCACGATATAGAAATATCGATAACTCGTGATAGACGAAAAACAGGTGTAAAAAGTGTAGATCTAATCCTTGGATAGGGATAAAAAGCGAGTCGATTGATCGTTAGCTTCCATGACAGGGAATTATTAAGAAATCTCTCTCTCTCTCTCTCTCTCTCTCTCGAGGGAGAGAGAGTGAGAGAGAGAGAGAGAGAGAAAGAGAGAAGGATAAGATTATAGCAAAAAATTAAATTACTCACGGTTCAACCGTGATTACATTACAGGGAGAGAGTACGTGATAATATTGGCCGATCCTTTGAGATGATGTTCTCTATCAAATAACAACTCGTTATGAAAAAGTAGGAAAGTTATTTACATAAAATGTTCTAAATGTTAGATATATTTTTATTCCATTCTGTTTTATTTTTTTATTGAAATTCTATATACGTTTGTTGATAATCTCGAAAATAGAAAATTCAGAAGCGTTCAATTTATATTTTCTTAGAGATAACGAAGCGGATAATTAAATTGATCGTAATAAAATAAAATAAATCCTTCAAAATTTATCGTCTTTTAGATTTTAAATTCGAATATCGAACATGAATTGTATATTGATTTAGTAGAAATTATAAAAAGAGGAAATAATTAATAATTTATTTTATTCATTTTCCATTTCATGTGACGATAAATAGTTTGAAAGGATATATTTTAATAATGTCAGATTCAGAGAAGTCGAAGAAGAAAAAAACTTGACTTGTCGCAAGATACAACTATTTTAATCACAAGTGTAGACGGAAGTGTGGACAAGTCCAATTTTAATAAGTACTGCTTTCTCGTAAAAATTAGAAAATATCATCAAGTTTTCCTCCTTACGTCATTTCGTAATTAGTATCTTGTAATACTTGGAAGTTAGATCGATCAAATCCACTTTCCGACTACATTTTGTCATATTCAGTATCCCTTTGCGGGAATGAATTAATATCATTAACGAAATCTTTCGTAAATCAATTGGCAAAGTTTGAAGTAAATATTCTCGTATTAAAATTCATTAATTATTCGATAATGGTCAATCGAGGATGGTTAGTCGAATTTGGCACAATTTAAAAAGAAAAAAAATATATATAATCTTGACCTAATAAATTAGATATGCGTTTACAAATAAGTTTACAATAGATTCCCGTTACGAGGTGTACTGTGCAAATTAAGAAGATGGACAAATGAGTTACCCACGATCTAACGGATATTTACAACTATCGATGATTATAAACACTCTGTGTTTCTCACAGAATCGCAATAATAATTACAATATTTCTCGAATAATTAAATTATCTTTTTCGATCGAAAAAAACTTTAAATTAAAATCGCGAAAGTGAACGGAAATAATAATTTATATATTATTTAAAAACAACTTTTATTCTAGATTAGATTAGGAGAGATAGTTTTTTATTTAATCGCGAAAAAAAAATAATTATCAAATTATAATTCGAAATTATAAGATATAAATAAATTTCATATTATTCTGATAATAATATATATTTTCCAAGGCATATGGCAATTTCAAATAACGTAATAGCTACTCGCATTAAGTGGATAATAAAATACTCCGCTATATAATTCCATGATTTCTAATAAAAATTGCAACTAAACAATGCTTTCCAATATTACACAATCCCAATAAAAATTTGTAAAACGATCTCTTCGATTCGTATTATTACGCGTCGAAGCGTGATAATAAAATAAAGCGTGTACGAAAAGCTTGGGAGTTCGAGATCGATGGACGAGGATCGATTGCGAACGATTTATACACGATCGAATGATTTCGCGCGATGGCTTTCCAATTTCGTTCGACTTTTTACGAGTCGGTATACAAGAGAAAGGTGATACCTTTCTAAAAATCGATGGCCTCGGATGAAAATCGATCGCGCGAAAACCGGAAGTGAAAATCGTATCGCATCGATCCCGCCACGCCAAGTCGTTCCACTGTTTTTTGTTACCTTTCTCCTCTCTTAATTATTGGTTTAACGATACTGGAAGGGGAATGAAATCGATATTATTAATTAGGAAAGGAGGATGGGGAAGGATGTCTGAAAATTATGGATATAAAGTAAATTCGTGTAACGAGTTTCCGAGTTTACTTATGAAAGATTCGTGTCAAGGAAAGATTGAATGATAGAAGATGTGAGGATAAAAAAAATTTTATTATCTAATATCATCGTTTGATAGATACTTTGAATTTTATAGAATTTTATGGAATTTGTCTATATCTATGTCTATATCTATGTCTATGTCTATATCTATACAACTTTCTTCTCCAATATGTAGAAAGATTTTGAAAAATCAAATTAAATTATCTAATATTTTTTTCTAAATTCTAAGATTAAATTTTCTTTATTCAAAATTTCGAAACTCCGTGTACGAGTTATAGAATATAACTCGAAGAAATTCTAAAAAGATAAATTCGTGGATATTTTTATAAGATACAATGAAATTTAAGACGAATAAAAGACATCTTTCAATTTCGCGTCAAAAATCCATGACTTTTCATCGTTGAAGGCAATTTTCACTTTTTCTTCCTCCTTCCCTTATTTCCCCTTTGCTCGACAAAAATTTCTCAATTATCTCTCTCTTAAAAATTTAACACCGCGATAAATCTACTTAAAGAAAATTGGATCAGTTTTAAAGATAGCTCGGGTAGAAACGAGTAATAATCCATGGGCGATCCTTGGCGGGATCCTCGAGAGGGATCGGCGAAATGGGGAAAGGAAGAAAGAGCGCAAGAAGACTTTCTTTCCTCGGTGTCGTTTCGGTTTCAGATAGCCGTTTGTTCCAGCCAATACTGATACCGTTTTCTGGGTCGTGCCTCTCACTCGGTCTACACACTCGGTGCTCTTGGCAAAAGTGACTATTGAATTTGCAACCCGCCACCTTATGCGGTGAATGGGCTATCGATTCCGGATCGAATTTGTTTCTGACCTCGACAAGGATATCTAGGAGATCTAGTTGCGCGTTCGACGCCCTTTACCAAACAAAAAATTTTTAAGGAGAATTTTTATGGAGCAATTCGAATATTTCCGCGTGATTTTCGTGATTTTCTCTTCGATAATAACGAACGAGGTTAATCGAGAGAAAGAAAAGAAAAAAAAAGAAAGGGTTGGAATAAATACTTTCGACGAGAAAGTTTTAAGAAAAGATTGGAATTTGCGTAAAAATTATTTTCGATCGGAAAAAGTTTTGATTAAAAGTATCGTAAGGGATGCAAATAATATTTTAGAAGCAATTACCTCGAGCTGCACGCCAAAGAGATCTCGCGATCTGCCGGGTCTCGAGGTTTCTAGCTCCTGCATTTCGGCCTCTCTCTCCGCTAGTCCCATTTCTTCTAGATATCTGAAACGTGAAAAGGGGAAAAAAACGATATTCAAATTTAATAGGTATTCCTCGGGAAATTTCTTTCGTCTTAAAAAATTTCTTTAAAAAAAACTGCAATTTTGCGAAAAATCTCTTTCAAGATTGCAATTTCCTAGGTAATTTCTTTCAAAATTTTCAGCAATTTCCTCTCTTTCAAAATTCCAATTTAATTTTATTCCCAATACACATTATTTGCATAGATCAAGAAAAATATGTTATTAAACGTATAAATATAATAATTTCATTTAAAATTGCAATTTACTTTTATTCCAATGCAATTAAAAACATAAATTATCGGACAATTATCATCAGTATTGTTATTAAAGTTATAATTGCAGAAAGTATAAAATGCATAAATGTAAAATCGTTGAAAGGCTGTGATGTAAAAGAAATTGAAAGGTAACTAATTCCGGTTGGAGACGTTCTTACGAAACATATCACCGATTACTGGTAATAGGTAAAAGCTCGAACATTAGATTAAATCTCTATCCAACTCTTCGAAAATGCATAACAAAACGATAAATCCGTACTTCGCAGATCTGTTGCCACTTCGCCGGTTAGATTGAATTTCAATCGATCTCTCGAGATTGCCTCTGGTATTAACAAACAGGTTTTTTTATATTGATAATCCGTGTAGAACTTGAATCGAAGTCAAACAGGTTGTGCGTTTAATGTTACGTAACGTAATTGCAATATGTCAATAAGAAATAAACAATATCAATTAGAATCGCGGGGTGAGTTTTGTTTCAAATCGATTCGTTTAACTATAAATTGAATTAAACGAAGTTTACATAATAGGAGAAGGACTATTCGATTCGAATTTTATTTATAATTATGATTAAGTATATTATGTAAAATAATATCCTAATAAATTAAATGAATTAAATGTTAATTAAAAAGTTGACCGATTGAGCCTTAATTTAGCCTTAATTAGTTAATATAATCAAAGATCATCAAAGAAAAAGAGAGTTTCGTACACGTTGTTCTTTAGAATGACCGTAAAAGATTCAATGCGAAGAACAGTCCCTCAATACTTGCAATTAAACGTCTCTTACGCCAACAAATCAACTTCTTCCTTCCTTCCTCTCTTCTCCGTCCTTTTTCCCTTATCCCTTCTTTCTTCCTTTTTTCTTTTTTCCCTTTTTTCTTTTTTTTCTTCTTTTTTCTTTTTTCATTTCGTTACGAGGACCGTGGTTAATCCAATTAGAAGAAGATTGCCGCGCGAAAACGCAACAACACAACAATGGCGCCTCGTCGAAACAATGGACGCGGTTGGAAGTTCTCTCGTACACGCGCATCGACCTTAACGATACCGCCGACAGCGTGATTATTCGGTAATTATTCGTAATTAATCTCGGGTTGACGTTCGAACTGTTACGATTGGCCTGCATGAATTATTTTAATTGCGATTAAATCGATCGGATATTCGGAGAACACGTCCTTCCGAGTGTTGTGGGAATCGAGATCTTCGAAGAGTGAAACCTTCGAGATGGAATTTTAACGAGGAAACGAAGATTTAATGATTGCAATTAGAAGAAAGATGAATTGCGTGTAGCTTAGATACATACGTTGGATGTTTGCTATTGTTGCTGAAATATTTAACAAATATCTATTAGGAAAAGTTCTGTCTCAGATACGTTTATTGTTTCGAAATGAATGATGATGAGAAAAATTCTTGTGATATTTTGACACTTTGATGTCATTTATCGTTTAAATTGTAAGATTTATATAACATTTATATAATATTAAATATATTGTTTTTCTTTCTCCTTTTCTCATCCATCCATTTTTTTTCATTTTGCCACTTTCTCATTGCATGCATGAAACGTTCTCGCACAAATGTATCTAATAAAAATAAACGATTCTACACTCCGTAGTACTAACGACTGTATTTCGTGTATGAAACATGAAAATGTCAAGCTGTCGTTATCGAAAAACCTTCACCACGTCATAGTATCGCGTCAGCGATTGCATTACAACCGGTAGATACCGGCAATTAGATATTTCTTTTTTTTTTTTTTTCCACGAAAGTTTCATTAGCTATTTATCATTTCGTGCTCGATCATATTCGAGTCGACAACAAGCAGTGGAATAAAACCAAGCATAATCGCCAGAGAACCATCTATCCGAGGCATTAGCCTTGCCCCTCATCTAACGCGCGATCCGCTTATTATATTGAAATGATGCGAGCCGCAACGCGTTTTTCCACCTTCTTAAGCTTGCATCTGATGCAAACGATATTTTGCAACAGAGCGAAATTTCATAAGAATCCACTCGATATTTTTATCGGGTTCTCTCCCGTGGAAAATTCGAATGTTCGAAAGTGAATTAGCGAGCGATGACGTTGCGAAAGTTTGATGTAGAATTTCGTAAAGGAAGGAAGAAGAAATCGCTTCCTGGATGCACCCTGGTTGCGGAAAGATGGAAGGATACTAGAGAAATAGAGCATGGGTTGATTCGAATTACGACTTTGGGCTACCGACTCGAATTTTCCTCCGCCATTTTATATTTTATACTTAACTTCTTCTAAAAATCTCTCTCAACTACATCTTATAAAAAAATCATCCTTAAATCGTTATCATCAATTATATTGGAAAAACAGCAAATAGCATATTTCACGCACGTTTCACACTACTCGTTAATTTTCAAAGAAATACACTTTCAAGCGTGATGGTCGAAAGAAGAATTTCAGAAATATCGATAGAAGAGATACTCTAGTCTCGAAGGGATAGACTCTCCGTGCATGGAACACGGATTAGAGGCGGAAGCGGAGGTGGCAACTGCATAACGGGATCACCGATACGGATCATTAGCACCGATGCGCCTTCGACCGAACTCGACCACGAAATCGGTCGGGTCGCGACCGATCTGGAAGGCAAGCGAGCTGCATCACCGTGCCGCAATTTTTCCGTTTCGTTTTCTACGCTGTGACTCACCGCCGCTGTTGCGAGATTCAGCCGGCGACCGGAATTGCGGCAGAATCGCGAACTCGGCGCGTTGAACCGATTTACCGAGATTCCCGCAGTTTGCTTTTGCAACTTGTCTTTCTTCTCTCGGTACGTGTTCATGAATCATCGGGTGGTCAATGATAATTTGAACGAGGATTCAGGTTAGATGGAGAAGTTAATAATAATACGATAATATTAATGGTATTTTAATTAATTTAACCGGACATTAATGAAGATAATCGTCGAGGCAATTACTCGAAGGTCGCGTACAATTATAGTAACTGAATAATACATTAGGTTTGTAATTATAGATTTATAATGGTAATTTTGTGATCGAGTGATTGCAATTAATTAATTGCGACCAAAAGAGGGATGAATGTATCCTTGTTGAAAATGGTATAGTATCTCCATGGTATAGTGAAAATTAGGTTTTCCATTAGGAAAATTGCGCCAAGTCTTTGTTGAGTTGGGTAAATTCTTGTACATTTTGTGACCTTTTGGTCTTAGCAAGTTGAAGAGAAAGTATATAGGGAGAGTATATAGGTTTCATAAGAAATATAGAAATGAGGATTTGTTAGAGGAATATAATGTGGAATAACGACGTGATTCAGTTCACTTTGCGATTAACGATATCAGGGTTGTTCTGTTCTCCTTTTTCTTTAGCCTTTCTAAGTATAGGCAAGGTGAGTTTGCTCACTGGAACGCGAACCTGTGTTGCAAATTATAAGACATTGAATCGTGTATTGTTCTATTATTAACATTTTCAGTTATTTGTGTTCAACAATATTACTATTAATAACTTAACAACCTCTGCAAAATTAATATCTCACAAGACGCGAGAGACAATAATTGAACGAATCTCTTTATACTTTCGCGGGTTACAAAAATACTTTTGAGGGAAAAAAATCATATACATTTAAATTATTCCAGAATTCCTCTATTTAACAGGAAATCTATGTCACAAAAAAGTATCCTTCAACATTAATTGTTATCTAATTAATCCACCAAGCCGCTAATTATCCTATTCCAACTATTTCTCCTTCGACTAACATTTCACCAACCAATTCTACAACAAAATATTCCTCGCATTCTCTTCAATTTTCGCCATTCCACTCCATCACACAACATATAAAACATTAACAAAAATGGAGAATCCATCGCTCTCCAAGAATCAATCCCTCCGTTTGCCATCAATCAAACTCGCATCAGGACATCGTTCAGGACACACCCATTCTCGACACGACCGCTACCCATTCGTCACATTCGTTCCTTTTTTTCCTCCCTTTCCAGAAGCTTGCAAAGAGGGTTGAAACAGGCAACGTTGACGCGTGAATTCAAAACAACGCGTTGCCACGACACTCCGGAAACAAAAAGGCCTGGTTATCGATTACAGGAAAAATTCTTTGTCATCAACGTGTCCGTGTCCACACACACACATACATATATATATATCCAATATCAGACGTCGTACACCTTTTCTTATCACGGCCACCAACCGAGCTGATGTTGGTGGTGGTAGGTCGAACAAAGTTAGTTGGAGCATCGATCCTCTTCTCTCTCTCTCTCTCTCTCTCTCTCTCTCTCTCTCTCTCTCTCTCTCTCTCTCTCTCTCTCTCTCTCTCGGCAACTCGGAGGATAATAATTAAAGTTCCAACGTCGGTGGCTGGTTTTGAACGTACCACCCTCCACTCTGCGCTTCTTCCCACCTCTCGCCGTGTAAACAGACCACGAACCACGCGTTTCAAGCCGCCCACGATGGATAAATAATAAGCAGCAATAACAACCTGCCAGGTAGAGCGCGGCTCGCGCGTTATTACGAGCCAACTCTATCTAACAGCAGGATCTCGACGAGCTCTATCGCGCCACCCTCGTTTCGTTTCGTTTCGCTCACTTATCAACTTTTACCACGTGGAGAACTGCGGCAGGGGCCGTGGACGTATGTTTGTTCTTACGGCCGAGATTCGAAGAGAGTCGAAATCTTTTGGAATGGTTTCCACCCCCGTCGCCATCTTCGGATTTGAATTCTTTCTTTTTCTTCCGTTTTTATCCACGATTTTGTCTCGATTCTCTTTTCTTCGGATTCTTTCGTTGCTTCTTTTTATTTTATTGCCGAGTTTCTTTCGTTCTTTGAACGAAGGAAGGAGAAGATTTAGATGGAAGGATTCGATCAAGATCAAGAAAGGTTAAAAAGATTTTTGTACGAGCAAAATTTATTCATTTCAAATCGTATTCTTCGATTCATTCAGTAAACACTTCTTGGGAATTAAAGAATTTAATAATTTTCAAATCAAATCACGCAAATTTCTTGCTAAATCCTCGTTACTTTTTCCTCTCATTGAAATTAATTTCACCTTAACCGGACAATATCCTTCAAATTTAATTACATAAAAATATATATTCGCGCATTTTCGATTGCTCTAGAGCGATTTACTCGCTCTCCGCTTTGAAAAAAGAATAAAGAGAAAAAGAAGAGGGGAGGGGAGAGGGGCGAAAAAAAGGCGGCGAGCCCGTATAAACTCATTTACATGCTCCGCTTTAACGTAACGAACTGCATCGCGTGCATAAGAGCCGCCTATGCACCTTCGTGGAACCTGTCTGGACGAGTGCACGCTAATACAGCTCCCGTAATTCTTGGAATAAATATTCCTTGCTGCTACTACTAACCTTCCTACATTTTCTCCCAAGTTGCACGCTGACAACTAATCGTGATAACCCGCGATACGCGTTGTAAATTCGGTGGTTCGAGCGATCGATACCGTGATTCGAGCCGAGATTCTCGGGTTTCCACCAATTTTCACGAGCTCGCTTGTCGGAAACGGGGATATTTGTGCCGTTTGACGGGGGAAATTGAGGCGTGAATAGTGGAAAATGGTCGAATTATTCGGGCGACGAGTTTCAGGTTTGCTTGGGTTGATGTTTATTCTATCTTGTGCAAGATCTCTGTCTTTTCAGAATTTTTAGATACAGATAACACACACATACATATATATATATATAGGTGTTACGTTACATTGAAATCATGTATGAGATTTCTTTTGAAATTATGAATAACAGGGGCTAATATTTTATATTGAATATTAGAGGATTCGATAATCTTGGTTGGAATTAATGAATATAGGAGTCGAAATTTTCTCAAATTTATTCAATACGTGATACAGTAGATAAAGGATTTGTGTGTATAATTAACTCGTGATGATACAAAGCTTAAGCTCCTGGATTTGGTAATAGAAATCGTTGATGAAACTTCTGTCCGCGGTAATAATGAAAATAAAAGAATTCGTAATCTCCTTGCAATTCTTTGCTAACTTTCTACTTATCTTATTATTTTTTCACGTACAATTAGTAATTGATAAACGTGAATACGTTTTCACTATTGTCCTTCTGCACGCTTGTCTTCTTATGCACAAAGATATACAAGAAATCGTATAGTTGCAACATTTGTTCCTCTTCTTTGCATCCACCTCCTTTCCTTTAGTTTCCTTTCCTGAAATTGAAGTTGAACAATATCTCGAATAACTAATGGTAAAATTCCTCTGTACATGTTCCATACGTGGACTTTTAACTTTTATTCAAATTAAACAGAAATATTTAATTTCTATACATATTGGACGTATTATTTCCATCGTCTCGATTAATTAACTCCTCGAATTATCAATGGTGGACAACAGATCGATTTACGTTTCTCTGAAAGAGTCAATGCGCGAGAATGAGTCACTCTCTTGAACTCACACTTCCTCTCGTAACTGTTGGTGGCTTTCGTTTCGACAAGAGGAATTATCGTGGAATTGCAGTTCACCTCGAGAACGAAACACACTCACGATTGTGTTTCCAATCGATTGGAAATATAGTTGAAATTAAACGTGAAATTCGTTGAATATCGTTGAATATCGTTGAAATAATGAAAAGGTGCGTGGTTTATAGAGATTTCGATGGTCAGATCATCTCGAAAACGAGTAATTAAGAGGTCATTAAGTGTAATTCTTCACGTGAGATGAAGTGATATGAAAAAAGGTGGAGAGATAAAGGTACATTTAAAAATAAATTGATGTTAAATATGAATTTGGTTTTTATTTTATTCATAAAGTTAACAAGTTGTTTTTCTAAATTGATATTTTTTTAAAGTGATAAGAATTATTGTCGAGTAAATCTTGAAAATAATGATTCATTTTACAAATGTTCAAATCAGATCTGTGCAGAAACACGTGTTAAGAAAATATTACGTTCAAAAGGAATTAATTAGTGATTATCTTGCATTTATGGAAATTCGTTTCTAATGAAATTAAAAAAAACAAAAAGAAATAGCCAATGGAATTTCCGTTCTAATTTGATAAAAATCTTAGCAACAGAATGTAGGAAAAAGAATAATATAACAAGGTAAAAAAATAATGTAGATATTTATACAATCTCGTAACACGAAATAAATCAATTCTGTGTTAATTTTTAGCATAACGTATTAAAATTGAAATATCGATATTCGAATATCAAAGGTCGAAGATAATAAAAATTCAATTATATTCTATTACATAGAGTTCATCTATCAACTATTACATAATTTGAAAATTAAATTTAAATTTTACAAAATAGGAAAATTATATAAATTGTGGAACAATCTTTTTCCACGATGACGATAAGAAATGACTTGTATTATTATTCTGACACACATTCAAACACATTCCTTACGTGAAAACGAAAGAGCGAGCGTTGAAAATGATGGTCGACGAACTTGATGCACGGTAAGTGCGAAATAAGAGGGAAACGATAGAATTGTCCGACTTCTTGAACGAATCGAGTCCAATTCTGTGTCGTCGGCTCGATTCCACTGGGCTAGATACCTAATCCTCTCACCTGCTTGTCTCTCGTTCACGGATCAGATTTCATCGAACAGCATTTGCATGTTTCCTAGTTCCGTGTTCGTATCCGCGTATCGCTTGCGCGCCTGTTTCATTTTCTTTTCGAAATACGATCGAGTTCTCACAAGTCAGTTTCACATTCAAAATTAATTTTAAAATGTAAAAATGATCAAATATTATTAAATCATCTTATAACAAAAGGAAACTCGATGGAACATTATATCTTCAATTTCATTTAGAGTGAAATTTAATTTTTATAAAATTCCATTTATATTTTTAATGTACATATATACATTCGTATCTAAAAAGTAATTTTCAAGATAAAATTTAAATATATATATTTCAATTATACAAAAAAATACAAAGACTCCAAAAATCAGAATTTTGAAAAATTCCTCCATCGAAAATTGCTCACGATTTGTCACGAAACGATCCCTTTCTTTTTTCCAAAGTTCACCAAAATTCAAAAATCGATGGGAAGTTAGAAACGACGAAAGCAGTTCGAGTGTGACGCGTGTTCTTTTCGAAAAGATTTGGGTTTTTCTTCCAGAATCGCGAGAATAGAGTGCAAACATTTTTCATCGGAAAACGACTTCCGCTCTCCGGAGCGGAACCGGCCATTATGGCGACCGATCAACTTCGAAAGTGCAATGATTTTCGTCGAAGAACCACCATCGCCTTTCCATATATACAATACCAACAAATATACGCGTAACACTGTTGCTTTTGTTCGTAATTAAGAGTAATTAGTCGGTGCCATACCGATGTAACTCGCGAGAGCATAATTACCCGCAAAAAGCTAGCCGGAATGGCCGAGCTTAATAAAGCATCTTATTATCCTTGTTACTCTCCTTTCTCTACGTTGAACTTCTTCTTTCGTTCCGCCCTCTCGACACTTTTTCTCTCACGTGCGCTCTTTTATTTCCGGCAGACTTAAGAGCCGCGACCCTGCCCTCTTTATGGACGTTTCTTTTGCTTCGTTTTTCTTTTTCTTTTTTCTTTTTCGTCCTCTTTTCCACTTACTTTTTATCATTTCTTTCTTTGTATTCTTTTTTTTTTTTTTTGATATCGGTGGTCGTTGAAATTAGTTTAACTGGTATTTGACTCATTTGGAAATCGGTCGATTTCTTTTGAATTATTTAAGTAGAGTTATTATCTTTTTATAATAATTTTTATTAATAATAATAATTCTAATTACGTACGATTAACATTTAATTTTTTATTCAAAATTTTTATTAGAAATCGAATAATTAAATTCATCGGTATTAAATTTAAAAATTGCTTCTTAGATTAGTGTGTATATCTGCGTGTGAAATATTAAATTAACTACATAAAGTTTTATGACGTCTGAAGATATTAAATTTAAAGATATTAAATTTAAAGATTTAAGAAAGATTGTATACGTAACAAGATAATTAATCTATATGCGAATATTTTAGCGTACATTTTCATTAATTCGCATTTATAATATCCTCGCATGTTCTTCTATTCTTCCTCTTCTCCTTCTTCTCCTTGCACGAATAATGATGCGACTTATTAGGCACTTCCTTTGTTTTTCCTCTGAACTCAATCAAAAATGTGCAGAAAATGTGCAAGACCATAAATAATATCTCGTTGCAACCTCAAGATTGTACCGAAATTAATCAGTGGGGAGGAAACGCGATATCAAAAGTGAAAATTTATAAATATTAAATATTACTAAAAGTTAAAATCGAATTAAGAATCGAGAAACATTGTGTTAAAATTAAAGGTTCGTTATCTTGATTCTAAATTTAAAAAAAATATATATATATAGATTTTAATTTCTTTCATATAAGCGAAATTAATTATAATCGTCGAAACTTTTGATTTATAATATCTATAATAAGAAAAATATCTCGCAAGACATTTTTTAATCCTTGAACATATATTATTTTCAATAATCGTACAAACTTTCGATAAAATTTTTCAAAATTAGAGAAATGAATTAAAAATTAAGCCAATTCGTTCATCCAGATCTCGATTATTACGATAAATTTTCGTGAAAGCAATTTTCTGGTTAAACTGGAATCCAGGAATTACCGAGCGCGTGAAACTTCAATTGTCAACGAACCGAACCACAAATGGTTTCTGGGCAAGGGAAGAAAAAGTGCATAACTGTGCAGTGCACGTGCCGGTCTTTGTGCGATTAACATGACCGGTAACAGCAAGTGGGTCACGACTGCGCTCGAATAAAGCAGACCGATCAGTGACCTAGACGACTCGACATTAACCCGACTCTATTCTTCTTTTCCATGCCTCGTGATCTTTGAACGAGTGATCTATGGACACCGAATAATAAACCGATGCTCAAATAAAAAAGATCGGATCAAATTTTTTGGAGTAAATCGTTTCTGCTAATGTAAATCCGTTTTCGATTCATGGATAGAACGAATGAATACAATAACGAAATAATTCGAATGTGAGTATTACAAGAGTATACGAGCCAATGAATACATAATTAAGCTCAAGTGTTTTTCAAAATGTTTAATTTGAGAAAATCGTGGTAAACTTTGAAGATATTAAGAATTTAATTTCATATAAGTATGCAAGAAGAATAGAACATCAAATTTTACTATTATTACTTTGTTTTTACAGACTTCATCTGTTCTGATAAATTCAATAAATCCTGAATCAAAAATTAATGAATCAAAAAAGAGAAATGTTAAGTGAAAGATATAGGAAAATACTTATCAATTGGAAATTAAAATCTTGATCGATTCCATTTTATAAGCTGGCCTGATTCTGTTGAAGCATTCTTAGGATCTTAGTGGCGGAAAAAAAGAAAAATAATTTCTTTCGGATAAGATTAATCCCCGCGTATAGGATGCAACGTAACATTCGCAATGCTTGCATAATCCGGGCAAACAACCATTTCCCATAAATCGTTCATTCTTCCTGCTCGAGATATTATTTATAGCCCGTAGTTGTGTATTCACGACGGTTTATAGTTCGTTTACGCCCACCAGGGTTTAACTGTCAATCATTTTACGTGTGATTACTCTGAGGCGTCGCGATGTCGGAAGAGAGGCGTCGCCAAATGAGAACAAATTCTCCTCGTCGTCGATCAAACGATTTTGTTTCACGCGTAACGGATATTACTCTAATTCGATATTATTGGAGTAATCGTGAAGAAAAAAAGAGAGAGAGAGAGAAAAATGTGGAATTGATGGAAAATTGCAGAGCACGATTTATGATGCAAGGAGCAGAACGTAACAGGTGTTCTCCATGAATTATATCGTTTGCGTGATGTTGGAATCATTTCTACGGATTAATATAGGTGTTGTCACGTGTATTGTGAAATGGTTGACGGATATCTTTCGCGAAGACGCGTGCTCGAATATTTTTATAGAAAGAAATGTGTCGTGGAATTGTCACTTTTGAAAGTAAGTAAAGTAAGTGACTCTGAGAATATTTTTTTTTTTAACTTTAGAATCCGTATTTAACGTTCTTAATATTTTTTAATATCCATATATAATATTTGACTTTTTTCAAGAAATTAGTGAAGAGGAATCTCGATTGAAAGATTAATGAGATCAAACAGCACGGAAGGGTTAAGGATCATTGGAAAGAAGCAAGTAAAAAAAGGAGAGTAACAGGAGAGTAGTGGCGTCGAAAGGGAAGAAAATGAAGATTAAAAGTCACGTCATGTCGCTGGTTCTCCGTAATGGCGGTTACACGGTGAGCAACCCCGGTTTCTGTGCCGTCTCGTTTCGTTAGTTCTGTACGGGCCGTGGATTGGCCCGTCATTTAAATGCCAATGTGTATACCCCGGAGACTGCCACGAGCTGCTCTCAAAACAACCCGATAGGGGAAAGAATAGATAGAAAGGGTAGCTGCCGACAATTCGACGAAATGCCAGTATCTCGATTTGTCAAACACCCACTCCGTTGTTATCCAATATATTTCCTTGCAAACTATTTTTAGTAGATCAAAGTTTCTGTGCTGATATATATCACGTAATGTCAAATTGTAATTTGTAGACAATTGCTTTTACATAATTTTGTAACGGTAATTTTGATTTTTAGATTAACGATGGATAATCTTACTTTTTTTTTAATTTTTTTATTGAAGAAACAATTGAACAAGATCTGATTGAAAGAACTTTGAAAACTTTTCCTGGAAGTATCGAATTCTTCTTTTAATATTCGTGATTTGTAAATAGAGGAGGTAAATTTTAAGAGAGTGAGAAAAATGAACGATAACAAATAATCGATGACAAATTTGTGAATGTAATCGTGAAAACAATATCAATGATTTGTTGAACGCGAGAAATTTCCTTTCGCGAGGAGTGTAAACAATTCCAGTTGAAAAATGAAGTATCGTTTGTTCGAGAAGACTCGAGGGAAGCGTAACTCGGGAAGAAAGAAAGGGTTTGCCAATTTTCGGAGCATAAATCTTCGCTAAAACTTCGCGTAATTTTATTCCGCGGTATTGCGTCTTCCGCGTTAAAAAGTACTCCACGAGTATACCTGTTCAGATCTCGACTGGATGCAAGTTATCTTGGCCAGGCAGCGAGCCAAACTTTTAAATCTTCAATGAATCACTCTGTGACAACAATACTGGAGAGGAGATGATAGAAAGCGGGCAATAAGGATTTCACAACACTTGGGAAATAGGATATGTTTTCCTGAACCCATAATTTTTTCACGAGAGAGGAAAATTTGGAATTAAATTTCTGACTAATATCACGTATTATTTCCGAAAAATTAATTAATTATTGGAAAATATTTAACTTCAATTTGAAAGAATCGGAATTATAAACAATTGAGAAAGTTACGTGAGATATTTAATAAATGAATCTTTTATTTCTTTCCAATATATTTTTTTTTTCTTTAACGTATATACAAAATTTCAATGCTATTAATAAACAGAAATTGTACAATAAAATTATACAACAATATCTTATTCCAGTGTTCAAGAATCATATTGCGCAAGTATCCGCATTCATCAGAAAATATAAAAATAGTAACATATAAACCAATAACATCAAAATTTATGAAGAAATATATATATATATATATATTTTTCTGACGCGAATTCACCATTTGATCAGTATTCCTCGCAGACGACCAATATCTGCAAAATTTCAACATTCGCCTTCCAAGCGAATCAAAGATACACTTGCAACAATATTTCCTTTGCTTCGATGTATCACGTAGAATGTTAATACATAAGTAAACGTAGAATTTTATATCTGGTTGACATATACGCTTTTGTAGATAGACGATAGTTATCAGAAGTGTAATCTGTATCAAATCAATACAAAATTCTCTTTTTTCTTGTGCACGAGACCTGCACGAGAAATATGAAAACTTGGTGAAATTTGATTTGAACTTTAATCATTTTAACATCTTTAGAATTAAATTCTAAAATTACGTTATGATTGCAATTATTTATCCAATCGAGCTCGATAAATTTTAAAAAATATTTTTAAAATAAGAAGAAATATGATTGATCATATTTCGTAACGTGTGCGGTTAAAAATTATATGTCTGGAAAATAATTCCACGAAAGAGAAAAAAAAAGAAGAAAAAAACGATGTATTGTGAAAAATAAGGAAGCGTCCGTATACTTTTGAGCGTTAGTGTACGTTTACACGGGGCGCGGTATCGACACCTCGTAAAGCAAGAGGAAGTCGTACCTTTCTCGTATGTGTACACGCCGCAATAAAACGAGCGTACACGCGCCGGTATACACGAGCATAAAGCAATATTGATCCGACCTGTACGTTCCAGGTGGATTTTTCTTCGTTAGGAAATTCGACGAGCGTCCGGCTTGCGATAATATTTTGTTAGGTTCGTTGTCACTGGCTCAGTCGTCCATTACACGAGGAAATTGCGTAGCAGTGAGACATTTTTAATCTCGTGTATTAATATCGATGGTCGCGGACTGGATCGATACTCTACAACTTTGCTTATACGATCGACAATGTGCGTGTGTGTAGAGATTACGATAATTGTCTTTCAAGAATGAATGCTTATTATTGAAACTATCGACTATGCTTTATTATGAATTTCCATTGATCGGAAATGGTGAAAGAAAAATAAGAATAAAAAAGGCTGGACTATCGTGCGTAATACGAGTTTTAATTTCTTTACTTTTAAAGCTAAGTAAGTAAGTAATAATTATACGTTATTGGAAAGAATTGGAACAGTATGTATAACAGTTCAACGTTACATTATACGTTAAATTCACGTTTTTAATAATCAATTGGTATCAGTTGGTTGCAGGGCGAGATATATTTGAAATACACAGATCCCTTTCGACGAAAAGGATTAAATTTTACGATATAAAAATATTCTGAAAATATTCCTCGACAACTTTTCGAAACTTTCTAAAACCAGTGAAAAAATTTTCGAAGGCAATTCTTAACTCTCGGAAAATTTTTCGCGTGAAAAATTAACTGGAAAACTTCGATACGATATCTGGTTTTCTCAGTTGCCGCTCAGTCGAGTATTGCAATTGCAACTTAATGGAAAATCACCGCTTGGAATAATTAAATCGTTGATTAAGTCGATAAAATAGCATAACTGTTTGAAAGAGGATCCTTTCTGCAGAGTTATCGCGCCACTGTGTATATTGGCACCTCGTAAACGGTGCGCGCATAAGAGAGAGTCATTGATCTCAAAAGTTTATCGTGGATCGCGATAAAAAATGGTGCACGTCGTTACGAAATTCGTTTCGTACGCACAAAATAGCATCGATTCGCAATATAGAAACGTGGGCGATGAATTAATAAAATGATCCCGGATTGTTTCGTTTATTTTTTTTTAATATCTGCGTTTAATCTGAATTACAAAATAAAATAAATTTTTATAATACGCGAATATTCGTGTGGATTATTTTAAAATCAATGAATTTTATATTTTAAATTGAACTTTTTTTTTTAATAGGTTGCTGTATAAGTTGTTTTTATATCTTTCTTAAAAGATAAATAAAATTCTTCGCAATATAATACGAAATTGTAATTTAAGTTTAGATACTTAGACTTTGTGGTGGAAATTTTTTTTAAAATACAGTATCGTATCTCTTACACGATTCGCTTAGAAACATAATCAGATTCAATTTATCTTCTTATTAGTCATCTTATTTAAAATATACTTATGTATATTACTTATTATGTATTCTTTCATATTTGAATTTTTAAACGAAATTATTTGAAGATAGATTTATATTTTTAAAAAATAAAAAAACTGTTATCAATTTACGGATACCAGAATTTTTATCTCGTGAAGCAATAAACCCAGAATCGTTTCATTCGATTTTAAAAATAATAAACGAGTACGAGATAGGATCGGGGAGAACGAGTTTTCATATGAAATAATTGTAAATACTTGTTTCTCTTTTTTCTTTTTTTTTTTTTCTTTCCTTTACACCGTGATTTTCTTTACAGCCTTATAGAAATAAGGATACTCTGTAAACGGGGGTCGTAAAAATTAATTGGCCGATTCAAATTGATCAATTATTAATTAATTATAATGAAGAATACAATGTATCAATTTTTCAATGTAAAATATTTCCCTACCCGTTAAATGAGTCCGTTAATTTCGACTGAATTAACATCTGGCACGAGCAAGCTCAAGGTTAACAAACTCATCGCAAGCTCAAATGATGTAACACGATTGTAACACGAAAACCAGAATCTTTCCATTTCAAACTTGAATCAAATTAAACGAAAATATAAAGGAAGATTTAATTATACTCGATCTTGAAAACAAAAAGAGAGAGAGAGAGAGAGAGAGAGAGAGAGAGAGAGAGAGAGAGAGAAAGGAAAGAGAATATATGAGATAATAAATAATTCAAAACACGAATCCCAAGAATAAAAAGAATATAGATGACGATTTAATCAAAATATCTCTTCGATCGAGCAACTCTATAAATTTGAACGCGATCTTCGATCGATAACCTATCAATACAAAAGAAAGAAAAATGCGTGCACACGAATAGAAAATAGCTATAGAAAACACGTCCTTCCTCCTCTCTAGAGGAAAGCACAGTGGCGACAGGAATACGGTAATTAAATGCTAAATATCACGGACTCGTTCGTGGAGACGGTCGTTCTATCGAAAACTCGTAAACCAGCAGGAAGTCGTGTAGCGGCAATAAACTCGACCGTCCCTCCACACGAGATACATGCCCGACAGGACACCGTGGCTCGGAGGAGGGGAAAAAAAACTCGCGGTGTGTTTAGATAGCGGGCTTAGCAGCTCGTTTAGCAGGCGAAAAATCACGGTTCGTTTAGCGACACGCGGTAGTAGTACGCTAACAGCAATAGCGGTGGTGGTTTTCAAGAGATCCTCTGCCGAGACCGTGAGAAATTCGAGTTGGAGTGGCGGGTCGATGATCCTCGAGGAACTCCTCGACGACCTTGAATCGAAAAAAAAAGAGAAGAAAAGGCTGATAGCACGCCACCGGAAGTCGCGCTTACGACAACTTCCCTTCCTTCGATGAAACGAGAAACTGTGAAACTGTGAACGTTTTTGGTCGTCGTTCAGTAATTCGAGATTAATCGAATCTTGATCACGAAGCGATCACAAGTGATACTGCATCGATGACGATTTTTGAAGGAAATTTTCGTATCCCTCGAAACGTAATAAACTTGAAAAGAAGAAGAAGAAGAATCAGATTTGATTCGATACGAAATTTTTCTCTCCGTTCATCCTCAACAGTTAACACGATTTATCCTTATCCCCCTTCCTCGAAAAGAAAAGAAAAAGAATCTCTAAAGCGGCGATATCGAAACGCAGAAGCGCGAGGATTCTCGCCTCGAAGGAGACGAGATGTATAAGCAAGCGTCCGGGGGTGTAATTGCAATTAGCGCGATATTCCGTGTTGGATCACGGCCTACCGCGAAGTCCGGTCGGCAAGTGGAACAGAAAGGGGTAGGAAGGAAGTTTTCTATCGATCCGTGGCGATGTTTTGAGGTCAGGGCGCTGCGCCAGCACTGCGGCGGCGGGGCACCGCGATGCCTACGTCGAAGACGTCAACAAGCGCGACGATGATCCGTCAGCCGATGATCGCATCGCGACGATGATCTGCATTAATTGCGTTAACCTTCCACTACGGAAGTTGGGTTGATTCCACCGAGGTTAATATATCGGATGTGTGTTCTTTTCCTTCGCCCCCGACTTCCGGGAACCGCAATGCGGAGGGGCGCGCTTGCGAGTCATCGCCGCAAGAAGGATCCTTCTGCTTTCTATTTCTTCTGTCTCGCTTTGGTCGAGGAGGAGGACGTCGTTCGAAATGTTTGAAACGAAAAGAAGTTGTTTGGTTTTTATTATATCGTGGTGTACGAAATGATAAATGATTTTTTATTTTATCAAAGGAACGCTATTAACGATTCGAAAATAAATCGTGGGACGAGTTATTCTTTAATTGCCAGGGAAAATACGTGCGGATGAAAAACATTCGGCCATTGAAGTTTTCGCGGAAGGAGAAACGTGAAATAAAAACACCTCTCCAAATGTTAGCCGTGCTAAAACTCTAAATATTTCATTTAATTTAGAAACAAGAGAAAATGAATGAAAAGAATATTAAAATATCCTTTTCATGGGATGACAAAAGGAAAGTGAAAGCTACATATTGCGTACAATTCTTTAAAAAAGAAGAAGAATTTTTTTATTAAAAGTAGTCCAGTAAAATTTCAATATTTTGTAAAATTAAGAAGAAACTTTACAAAAAATTATGACAAAAATTAATGATACACGTACATAAAACTTGGAAGAAAATAAAACAAATTTTTCTTCCTTTTCCTAACACTTGCAACGACTAAACAACATATCTCATACACTATCAATTTCTTCCACGGTCTACTCTTCCCGATATCCATAAGAAAAGGGTCGAAATCATCTATCATTAAACCATCACGGAAATAGCAGAAGGGAGATCACTCGATTGACAAGAAATCGAATCGAGAGAAAGAAACCAGGTTCCATCAGCTGTCCCTTCGAAAGGGGTCATGGCAGGTGGGCGTCACGCATCGTGGAATTACTATGAAACCGTTAAATATCACAAGGCGAGAGATAAAGAAACGAGGAGAAAGGGAATGACGCGAGACCGCAACGAAATTATCCGAACGACCACATTCTTAATGCCATTCGTAACAGTGAGACGGAAACTGGAAGGTAACCAGGGACGAAACACGGCGATCATTATGCGCCAGCTGTTTCTCTGCCCATCTTAGGTTCCTCTCCGCATAGTATCTGTGAGTTTCTGTGGTGGGCGATTAAGTGTGCTTTTTCGTATCTTCTTTCTTTTGCATTTGCATTGGTTGGGTAACGTTTGATGGGGAGGAAGAATTAAAAGTTGTAAGAAATTTCGTTGGATTACTTTGGCGGTTTACAATGGTTTTGAGTAGTTTAGATTGAGGATGATGATGATGATGTGGAAAAGGATTGAAGATTTGTCGAGTTTGATTAATTTGAGAGAGAGTTTGTGGAAACGATTAGTAGTATCTCCTTGTGTTGTACAGGAATCGATTGACAAATCAGTTTGATAGAAGTTGGAAGAATTAAAAAGTTGTAAGAGGTTTTCTTCGGTTTCTTTGGTTAGAGAGAATAAGTTTATGGAATATGATAACGCGGAAAAGGATCGGTATGTTTGAGTTTGAGATTAAGAAAAAAAGAATAAGAAGGAAGAGATGTAACAATCATCAAAAATAATTATGATAATCGTATAATTCGCTTAGATTCTCATAATTCTATCGCTTTGTTAATCGAGAGCAATATTGAGTTTCTTATTTTTAAACTCGAGGGTAATTTGAAAGTTCACGGCCATGCAATACATATTCATCTACAGGTGTGAATATGTGAATATTTTAAATTACGTATTATATTGCAATTTATCCGTGCCAAAAGTAAACGGGAACAGAATAATCAAATTTTTCCCGATCAAACATTAACAAACATCTTCAAACATTTCTCTTATTCAAAACTATTAAAACGTTTTAATTAAATTTCCTTCCAAAATTTCCTTCTGTATGTACATCACGTTATTCTATTAATTATCACAAACCTTGCCATTCTTACTGCTTCACACGCAAACCCTCATTTAATCTCACGTCCCATTTATCCATACTTTTATCTCTTCTCTACAAAACGAATCTAATCGAAAACATATCAGATATCCGAGTTGTTAATTAACAAAATAGCAGGTTCAAGATTCAAGATTCGTGCTCTAAAAATAGACTCTTGAAAAACGTTAGAAACACGTCCACTCTTATCCTCGATCCTAAAAATTGAGAGGAAAAAAAAAATAAAAAACAAAAGTAGATCAGTCTGTGTCCCATTACACTATCTCCCGCGGCGATTTAGCGCAAATTGCGCCTCCAACGAGACGCCTTTTAACATTTAACGTGTACAAGCGATTCCAAGCAACGGCGCGATTCACGCTCATAAGCAACGGGGACGAGCAACCCGTGTGTATGCGCGCGTGCTCTGCGTATTATACACGTGTGTCGGGAAGGATCACGTTAAAGAGCATACGTGGACATGAATGACCGCATGGCATATGGCGTTCGTGACCATCCCATACGGCGAATACTCTATCATTTCTCTTCTCTTTTTTTTTTTTCTTTCCTTCCTTCTTTCTTTCTTTCTTGTTCCTTTTCGGTTCTCACCCAACCGCCGTCGTCCCACTGCTTCTGTTGGAGCAGCTAGTCGCTCAGTCGTTGAACACGAGGGGAATTGTGGTTAAGTAATGAGTTACTTTAAACCGGCCTTCCTTCTCCTTCGTTTTGTGCCGGGTAGTGTACCAGTGCGAGGGCTCGCTGCGTTTGTGGTCGGGACTTTAAATATCGTTGGTGGATTGAAAGGCTCTCGAGGGTTCAGCCTCTTTGAATTCGCTTTCTTTTTTTACGGAGATACTGTTAACTCGGTCTTTTTTGGAGAAAGGGTGGTGGTACGAGGATAGTGATTGTGGTTGTATCTTTAGGTTTGATAATGGGAATGGTGGCTTTTCGTATTTTTTTAAACGAGAAGAAGGAAGTATTTTGTATATAACTTACGATTCTCTTCTGCGGAGAGAAACGTTGGAATTTTGTAGAATCGGTTTTACGAAAAGATGGATTTTTGGAAGAAGAGAAGATTCGTGAAGTTTCTTCGTTCTCTTCGCTCTGAATTAATTATTACTAATGATTTTGCGCGAGCAATTGTACGTATTATACGAAAGAAAAACATGTGAATATTAATCAAATTACTTGATTATAATTTTAAAACTTTGCATCCAAATTTTTTCAATTACAAAAAAGAAACTTCTCTGTCTCAACGCTTGCGTTTAACGATCTGGTTTTTTTTTTTCTTGCATACGAATTGTTACGAATACGTTACGAATACGATCTCACCTCATCTTCCATGCATCCTCGATTGGCGCGAAAGTAAGCCATGGAGAGGCTTACTTTTTTCTCTTTCTTTTTTTTCCTTTTTTCGCATCGGCGACCCGCTCGTGCACGCGATACGTCACGCGACGCGGACGAAAGTGCCGATAGGAAAGTGAATCGATTTTATATTAGCGACGTTTAATGACATACAATCGACCATAACGATTTTCATGACGTGTTCCATCGACGCGTTTCCTATATTTCTACTCGCCAATTACCCTCTGCCCGCAATAAACTGTTTCCCCGATGCACATGCAACCGGGTATTATAAAAGCCGGGATCGTAAAGAGAAGTTTGCAAGAGTAATCACGTACGAATTGCGCGTGATTACGTTATATAGCTCGAATATGATGGAATCAACATCACAAATAACAAATTGAATTAATAACGTTCGACTTGTGATAAGCTTTGTTATCGAGCGAATCCAATGGTAAATGAATTGATCGTAAAAAAATACAAGGATTTGGAATATATAATTAAACAATTTCACCTTTAAATTAACTTATTGTGATTATTAAAAGAACGAAACGGGAAAAGTATTATATCAAGTGAAGCAGAGTCAAGGTAAATCTTCGTTCAAAATCGATCACCGAACGCTTCCCAAACCGTTTTCCCAAGTAATTTCCACTCTCTAATTAATTTCTCGAGCTTAAAGAGCGAACGAAAGAGGCGAAGAACAACAGGGGAAATCGCAAGATGGTCTCCACATTTTTTTTTTTTTTTTTTTTGCGAATCATTGGAAATCGCGAGTCGCCCATAAAAAGTCGAGCAGGCTGGATCCGTCGGAAAAGCACCGGCATGCTTAATAATATTCTCGTGACCCGAGGCTGGTTAACAGGGAGCCCTCCGTTTGCTTATCGATCCGTGAACCGAGTCACGCGAACCGACCAACCGCCCTGAACAAGTCTTCCAACGTGGGCTAAAACTTTTCCTTCCTTCCCCAAATTTCAACTATCTCCGCACGAAATTGTTATTCGAAAGATGAGCTTAGATTTTTTTCTCGTTCGAAGGAAATCTGGAGATCGAAAGATTCGAGATGATCGCAGATCTGCCGAGTTGCGATCCTCAAGGGGGGCGCTGCAATCTAGTTAATCACTTTTAATATTTATTTTGATGTAATTATACTGTTATACTTTCAAGGGTGGGCGAGAGTTAATTTAATGTCTAGATCTAATAAAAATTATTTAAATATGTTATGATTATCGTTAGCAATGTTTGGATATTTTTCTTTTTCTTTTTTTTTTATTATTCGTGTCGTTTTATTTCTACATTTTAATATTCTATAAGGGGAGTATCAGGATGATATCTGAGACGATAAAACTGTATTAATTTCTATGTAAAAAATTATTTAAATATGTTGCGTAAACGAGCGTTAAGAATTTTTAGATAGGTTATATAGCTTCCCTTTCATTATTCATGCTATGTATTTCTAGCTTATCGTTTGATTGACTAAGATACCGTCGATATCACATATTGTGTATCCAAACCTGATTATTTTATTTCTGCCTTGGCATTAACTCCCGATAAATGTTTCAATACATGTTTGAGAATATTTTTGGAACATTATATAGATTCTCAACTATAATGACGAAGATGAAATAATCGCGAAGATTTCCTCCAATTACATTAAAGATGAAAAGGGAAATAAAAGAAAGGATACAAACGATCCGAGAAAAAAAATGATTAGAAATTCTTAGAAATTCTTCGACCGCTTCTCCATCTTTCGATCCATCCCAATCTTTCCAAAAAAGATTCCAAGGGAGTATGCTAACGCAAAGACCTCCTTGCGGTCGTTCCCAACTTTAGAATCCACGTAAGGGTGGCTGGTGGAGGAGTAAGGTCACGCGAAGAATGGGCGGAGATTCCAAAAATAGGACCATTACCGATAAGCGCCTAACGGAGGCGCTCCCGTAGGTGGGCGCGCGTCAGCAGCCGATGGCAGGTGATAAAGGTGAGGAAATAGGGTGCCTGTAGGTGATGATGGCGTTGAGCATCGAAACGAAGACTATTAACTCGCTGATTATCCACTTTGAATTCTCGAAACTTTGAAACGATGACATCGAGAGGGGTGAAATAGAAGGAAAGAAATATACCTATACTCTGCGTTCAAAATAATTAATCGAGTGGCCGAAATTTTGAGATATTTTGAAATAAAGAAACAGTGATTTCAAAGTCGGGAGAGAAGATAATTAAAAGTTAGTATAATCAATGAAAAAACGATCATATTTTAAAGTCCATGATTGAATATTTAATAGGATTGATTATTATTCCTTATTGTTCCCCTAATAATTCTTCAGAAAAGTTGCAAATAAAGAACGAAATTCTTCAATCGAAACGTCCTTTCATTTATATCTCTCAAAAAAAAAAAAAAAAGAAAAATCTCATTCACCCGTCACGATCGTCACCCATCGATATCTTCCATCGACACTCCACCCCAAAAGCGGCTCCGTCACAAACATCAACCGTTCTATACACCCTATCGATCCTCGTTCACCGATATCATCGCCGCGCTGTCGATAACTTCGGCGCGCGGAGGAAAATCCGTCGCATAAATAAAGTATACAGTCCCGAAGGATCGAGGCCTCGCCAAACTTCCGCCCCTGAAACGGTTTCCGTCCATTGGTGAGAAGGGCACGGCGGAGGTTGGCGGAGGCAAATCGAGGATGGAGCTCGAGCGGGTCGGGGAACGTTCAACTTGGAGCGAAACGAGAGGCGCGATGAGGGTGGCGCGACCGAGGGGGCGGTAGGAAAAAGGCACAAGAAAGGCTTGAGTGGCGTTTCTACGAGGGAATCGCGTGACTGCTCACGGATCAATACACGTTCTGTACGTGTGCACGGGGGGGTTCGGTTTAGGCGCCGCCCGTTTACGTATCCGAGGGGGGCCACGGAGAACGAAAATCGGAGCTCGGCCTCGGCGAACGTCTGCCAGATGTGCTAGATCTGCTCCTTCTGGATGCGTATTTGAATTTTCGAAGTTGAATGTATGTAGAATTAATTAACTTAATTGCTTTGCTTAATTAGAAATTCGATGATGTAACTTTTGTCATTTAAATTTCACTTTAAATTTTACATTGTTTCCCAACAATTTTCTTGCGCGAATAAATAATCATGAACATTTAAAAAAGAAAAAAATGAATCCAACGTCAAAAAGACCTTCGCAAGTAGAACAATTAGCATATCGCACGCGAAAGGCTGTAATTATAATCTCTTATACGATGGGAACGATACACCTCTTCAATTTATTTCATCGAAAAGAAAAAAAAGAAAATAAAAGTTCCCATCCGCGGGGGGAAGTTCCACAAAAATTCCCAAGTCGAGGGAACACAACGCTGGGAGCCAGTGAATTTTCAAGAATTTATTGGCGCTCGACGAGAGGGGTGGTTTTCGACGATGATGGCCGCAACGTGTATGTTAACGCGAAAGGAGCGCAAGAGTAAAAAAAAAAAAAAGAAAAGAAAAAAGAAAAAGTAGCAAATTATAAACTATAAATGTGGAGGGGCCATTTGTGGCCGTAATTCGAGGACTAAGCCGGTCCGGAAACGGGAACGAAAATCGCGTACTCCTTGTGATTTCAACGTCTGCCGCGGTTTAACACCGCGGAACAACCCTTATTACCACGGGTACAGTAGACGAGGAGGCTCGAGCGGAAAAGGACGTGGCACGAAGAGAGAAGGCGGAACACGGTAGTAGAGCCTATCCACCAACCAGTAATGGCAGGTCGTATCGATCGTAACGAAATGTTCCTGGAAACGTGACGAGCTTCGGGCTGCCTTCGCCTCGTTCATTTATCGGTCGCCTAGCGTGCGTACGAGCTTACGAATTTACCATCGCACCCCGCCCACGCGCGAAATCCGCCAGTTCTCCGCGATTTACTTCCTTGAGAATTTTAGAGAAGCCCCTGGGGAAAAGGGGTCTGTGAATTTGGAAATTTGGGAAATGTCACCTTCGTGTTACAATTTTATCGGTGGAAACCGACGATTCTCCGTGATTTTTCTCTCCTTTTTCTGATACTTTTTTTTTTTTTTTTTTAGTTGCTGTGAAATCTTGAACATTTCGAAATTTTTGATTATCGAAAGAAGGTGATGGATTACAAATGGGATGATGGTTTCCGGTAATCGGGTTAATAATTTGTATCAATAATTGAATGATAATTGTGACGTTGATTTTAAGATGTCGAGATCCAGACACGAGTATTTTTAATCTCTTTTTAATCTATAGAAGAATTTTATAATATCGGTACGTATTATGAATTATTTTTAAGTATTCTTTTTTTCCAGAACAACTGTTTGAAAGAAATATATAAGAAATATATAAGAAAATTTTTTTATATTCTAGAAATATGGTTTACAATGAGTAAGCAGAATATTTAAATTAAATTCGAAATTAAGAATTAATTCTTCGATTTAATACCGATTACCTATCTACTTTCTTTTCCATAGATTATGCAACACGTTTTCACGAGTCATCCTCAGCTGTCCAAAACAGCTGTCTGGCGATTCTACACTCTGATTCTGAATTGGAGCGTTTTGAAGCGTAAAAAAAAAAAAAAAAAAAAAAAAACCTAAAAATACTTTTCACATCGAATAATCAAATTCATTATTTTCACTCATTAAAACGTAATCGAAGTAATCGATTCGACGAGTCGCAGCAAACTAACTACCCTCCCTCCTCCAATTTCATTACCCCGATATCTCTTTACTTCCGTGCAATCAAACGCCACTCTCAAAAACAAATTTATACCCCCATTTCCCCGAATCGAGCACGTCGTACCACCGATTTATCCGTTTAATGAAGTCCATAGGAAACGAGACTTCGCACTTCCTTCATTTGCATTGTCATCCACCCCCTCCCACCCACTCGAATCAATCGATTCCCGTCGCGAGGCGTAAATAAATTACCTCCGAGTGAGTCTGCTGTTCCATCCCTCTCTCCACCAACCCCTCCCTCGAACCCCTTTCTCTTTCTCTTTCTCCTTCTCTTTCCCTTTCTTCGCCCACTTGTGCGTTCACGTAACACGCGAGTGGCTTGCCGAGCCAACAATTCCGGCAGAAATGATCGATGGACTTTTCGGCGTTTTCTCTCTCTCCCCAAGTAAAGGCTTGCGGCTTATCGATTCCCCCGCTCATCCCTATGTATTTATTCGCGTGCGTCCACGCGCGTGGATACGCATGCAAAGCGGCCGACATTTCCATAAGCGTATGTATCTGGCGTGTACCTTTGCGCGACAACCGGGGAGAAAAAACGCCGACGCAATTAAATCCCTTGGCGTGGAGGGGTTGTTCGCGATTGTTTCGCGATGAATTGGCCTCCGTAATGTTTCGCTCTGTACGTTCGAGGCCGGTTATATAATCGGAAGATAATTTTTCCCGATTAGAGATTTTCTTCTGTTCGTATCAGGTATTCGGGTATGTTCTTCGACGCGCCAGGTTTCGCGTACAGGTTATGTCGTTTGGAATAAGGAAAGAGATTTCTTTTTTTTTTTTTCTTTCGATTCGAGAAATGATTGATGTTGAAAGAAAGCGCACGAAATGAATTGTTTTGAAATTAATAAGCGAATTGAATTTTTTATTGCGACACGAATAAAGATTGAATCTCGAATATGGGATTATGTGAATATTTTATGATCCGTGGTTTGGTTCTCGGAAGTGAATATTTCTATCTTTTCTCAAACAGTCGTTCTATTATCTATGTAAAATGAAGTGGTAAACTATTTTTCGTAAAATATAATTATTGATGATACGTAGCATAATTTAACGGATTTAAGGAACACCAGAATTTAAAAGGTACAAGAAACCACGAGTTTTATCAAATGCACAAAAAGAAAAAGTGTATGAAATACACGAAGGCGACATTCATCAAAACGAGATCATTTTTCCATCTAAAAATGGCGTTTCCATTATCCTCGTAAGCCGCAAGTTCTCGCAAAAGAACCGATTGTTCGAGGATTCTGACAAATGAAGGCCACCACGACCGTGTGTCCATCATTTGTTATCCAAATTAAATCCCGCCACGGCCGCGCAACGATGAAAACACCGTTGAAAGCCTCCGGAACGTCGGAAGAACCATGGAGGGGGCTGGTAAACCGGAAGTACGGGCGCATGGCCGCGCAGTTCATTCAGATTCTGGTTTCCAGGTTCAGGTTGGCCTCTCCTCGACCGTTCCTCCTCGACTCCACCAACGTTTGTCCTTCTCTTTCGTCTTCTTCTTCCCTCTCTTTCTTTTCTTTTCCTTTTTCTCCTCCGCCGCGGCGCACCGATCGAACAATGGAGCCCGCGATGGCGTAATGCACGGCAGAGGGTGATTAATAATTCCTGGAGCACGTCCGAAGGCACGAAATCCGAAACATTTCCGGCGAACGCGAGCGCGCGTGGAACTTGGAACGATTTTTCGTGTCGGTGTCGAGTGACGCAAAGTTGAGCAGTAATTTCGTTGAATGCGCGATTAGAAAATTGGAAATGAGCGTAATTTTAAACTTTCCAGTGGTTTCATATTTTTTTTTTGTGCGAATGATGAGTAATAATTTTTGCGAATGAATATAATCGAAATAATAATTTCGTTCAAATTGGGAAGAATATAATTTTGGAATTTTTTAATAGTAATTTTTGAATGGCGAAAAAATCGAAATTTGGAATTTCCTTAGTGGTTTAATATTTTTTTCTTTTTCTTTTTGCCAAAGGATTTTTGTGATAATATAGATATAGTTGCACAAAGTATAAATAGTTTAATGTGACTTCGAGTCGATAACGTAATAAAAAAAAAAATAGTAAAATATTTTTTACCGCGGCATAAAATTCACGTGATATTAAAATTATAATGTATCGCTTGGTATTAAACAACCGAGATAAAAACGTTTTTTAAAATTCTTTAAAAAAAAAAACTTCGACCAAGATAATGAACGCAATGTCGAAACAAGCTTAAAAAAGAATAATTACACCTTTGATGCTGTTTACGCACGATCGTCAAATATTAAGTTCTTCAAACTACCGTGAAACAATCGGTACAATTAAAATTCTTTTTCTTAAGAAACATCCTGCGAACCCTTTTAACCAGGGTCAAGAATAATAACAACAACAACGATTACTTTTAATTGGTGGAGAGACTATCGAATGGACATTTCGAGTCGACAATCAGTCAAGCCCCAGACAGAATCGTAAATTTACGGTTGGTGTGGCATGAGACGGAAACAGGGGAGCATCAGGTGGAAATACGAAATTATGGACCCACCTGCCTTTGTACGGACGGTCCCCTGCGTCACATTTCTAGTCTCGATTCTAGTTCTCTCTCGTGTGTTATATCCTTCTTTTTTTCTTTCCTTTTTTCTTTTCTTTTTTTTTTTTTTTCGAAAAATTTACACCTGGCACACCAGCGAGACATTGTAAACAAGTCGACGTACCGTAACGCAATACGCTCGAAAGTGTTCAAGATAAGAATTATGCTCGATGGTAATTGCTTTTTAGGAGTTAGATAACTTCGTTCTGTGTTAATTGTTGCCTTACGAGTAATGTCAGTGGAAATGAACAAGAGATTTCGTAGAATGCTATAATTTCTTCTTTATGAAGAAGAAGTTTTTAAGTCGAGTATTTCTTCGTGTAAATAATTATTGTTTTTTAAAAATAATCTTAGAGATGCATGGTAGATTTCATGGAGTAGATTATTTTTTTTTTTCTTTCTTTATAAAGCGGAAGTTGAAACTGATTATTTTCTTCTATGAAGAACACTTCATTGTTATTTCCTGATTAATAATATCGTTGTTAATTAAAATCTGTATTCGTTGGTTTTTTTTTTTCTTTTTCTGGATACAAATTTATTCGTTTCAAAGTTTGTTATTTATACGATTCTAAAACAAACGTTACTTTCTTCTCGCTTCAAAATTAATCGCTCGATCGCTGGTAAAATTATTTTTACACTTATCTCTGAATTACGTAACGATTAATTTGTACGTGACCAAGATAACGTAGAAATTATGAAAGAGGAAAGAAATTATACATAAACGAGATTCGTGTTATACAAAATTTAATCTTGTGTTATATTTTCTTAAATTTCCGTGAAAGAGGAAGAATATTTCTAAATTCGATCAAATAACGAATATATTTCTCCATTTTCCAAAATCGAAAATTATTAAACGATTATATTTCGATATTATCGATGCAATTAGAAACAAAATTCATATATTTTCCAATATTTTCGAATGTAATAATAAATAAACGTGAAATGAAACGAATCCAGTCGCACAGACGCTCAAGTATTCGAATAGAAAAAGAAAACTCGACAAATAGTCCCGACCCCTAGTTTACCCAAGCGACCCACGCCTATATCTCGCATCTCATCTGAGCACGAAAAATTTATGCGGGAAATGACGTTCGCGTGCATCGCGTGTTTGCTCGCAGGATTATGCTGTACACCTAATACGACGTATATTAATATCACGGCGTAATATACTAAATATATACTTCTCAACTATATACCAAAAGTCGCAAAGAAATTCACATTTTCGTGAAACGCGAGATGAAAAATCTTTATTGAAAATCTTTATATCAAAAATGCACGAAAATATCATTAACGACTCGATTGGTGTTGATTATTGACACAAAGATTCGCTATCGATTCTGGAAAAAATTTCATGTAAACATTTTTTTCGACTTCATCATGTTCCATGGATTTTTGAGATAGACATCTGATTAGACTTAAATATTGTCAACGGATAAGACAGAAATTTCCATTTTCTCACAATTGCTTGCCTTCGTTCCAATTGCATTGAATAAAAATGTCAAATCATCGTCGTTTCAAATATCCGAAGCAAAATTTATTATAACTCTAGCAGATGATGAGTCAAAATTTTTCTTCGCGTTACGAATTCACTATTACCATTGCTAATAAATAATATATACATGTGTGTATATATTTTTAAAAATTTTCCTAATGATTGCAATAACTTGCGCTCTCCATCGATTGATCCTCGAGAGTCAGATAAGATTTCCAAGAACCCTTTCTGATCAGATCTTTAAAAAAAATGCGACAAATTACAGGATGAAATAATTGTTGTAATTCATAGGTATTTATCAAAAAAAAAAAAAAAAAAAAAATTGCACGAACCAACAGATAGAGCGGTGTCTCACTGTTGTCCGTGGGAGGAGGTTAAGGACAGTCACGAAACAGTTAAAAATATCGTTGCCTGAACGAAACGATCGATTCGAGGACGAGAAATGTGTTGGTAATTTGGTCCACCATGCGAGCCATGTCGTCTTATTTGACAATTTGACAAGCTGGACGATTTCGTTTAAAATTAACTCGAGCATTGACGATAAATAAATTAACTCGTTGGGGGGAGGGGAAGGTTGAGGGAGAAAGAGAAAGACTTGTTGATTGATAATGTTTCTTTATACAAGGAGGAATTCGATTAATTCGGTGTGAAAAATTGATGATTATATGAAGGACAGTGAGAAATGTGAAGGAGACGAGTAACGTTCCGGAATTTATATCCGGAAACTTGTTAGATCAATAGTCAATGAATATAAATTAATTCGATAAACAAACTCCAAAATTTCTCCAAGTTAGAATTTTAGCAATTCGATAAAAAAAAAACGATTCAAACTTGATAAGATTATATCAAGTAATCTAATAATAATTAATTTTTCCAAATAATTTGAAAAGCCAATATCTGATTGAAGATCTTATAAACAATTTCTCAGAACATTAATCGTCCCCAATCCCCTGAAAGAGCAAAATTCAAACGTCAAACTTACAAAAGAACTTACAAAAAAGATGATCAAAAGTAAAATCTGTAAAATTGTAATATTCAACAAGCTTATATTCTTCCTCAAAAATATTTCATTCATTGAAATTCGAGCAGATCGCACACGGAGGAGCGAATCAAGATTGAAAAGAGCCGCAATACTTCCTTACAGTCCGCCCAACTTCGTCCGTCTCATGAGCCGTGCTTTTTGCGGTTCTTAATCCCTTTCTTTTTTTTTTTTTATTATTATTTTTCCCCCTCCCCTCTTCACTTTGCGAAACCGATTCGTTCCCCGATTCATTGTGCTCAGAGGAGCCGCATGAAAGGCAATTCCACAATGGGGCGACCGACGATCCGCTCGGATCTTTGAATAGAGCCCAGTGTTCCCTGGCCCCCCCCGCGCCTCGCGCATCGCGTTCACCCACCCGGCGAATACGACTTGGAAATTAAAAGTGAACGCGCCGATAGATCGAGAATATAAGAGGCAACGTCACTTCCTACTTCCGGGACCGAACCCTGGCTCGCGTAACCCTGGCTGAAACTGCATTGCGGCTCGTTTCGTATTCGCCCTCTCCTGATTCTTTCATGGGGGCATTTCGTTCGTTGCACATGAACAGGTTTGCGACTTTTCTCTTCTCTTCTCTCGCTCTCTCGATCTTCTCGGTGAGAAAGATATAATTGGATTATGGTGTGATGAGATTTATGGAGGATTCGATGAATTTTTATCGGATTTTCGTGTGGAAGATCGAGTAAACGAAGTATTAGAGAAATTAATATTTAATAGATTAGTTTATTATTGTGTTTATTTAAGAGATGATTAAAAAAAGAGATAATTAAAATTTTGGTAGGTAATTTTGTAAGCTGTCTTGGAGTGAATAATGTCTTTGTCGGTGATGAATTACGAATATTAATGATTATGAAGGAATAAATTAGAAAAGTTTTTTTTGTTTATTTAGGTAATATAGAAATGAATTCTCACAATTCATTGCGTAATTTCGTTCTCGTGTAACGGATAATGCAAGAAAGGAATGGAGATTACGATGGCGCCAATATTAGAAGATAATGTCTATAGTCACTGACGTCACTTCCTATATCCGTACGCAAATTAAAAAATGCATAGCCATAGAAAGCCATGTTCTTTGCTTACATTGGATCGTAATACTTCTACAATAAAATACGAATTTTTATTTTATACGACTCGACGTCGAATCTCTTCGATAACTTTTCTTTATTTTTTTTTTTTTTTTTTTGAAGTTATGATGCTTCACCATTGCTCGTAATTTTCAATATACATCGTGTCTGATCATTTGGCAATTTGGCAAAAGATTCAAAGTATATTTCCTCCCAAACGATACTTAAACTTATCTTTCTTACGTCATGTGTTATACTTCCAGCAATTGTTACTGCGATCGCATTTGAAGTTGCTATTCTTTCTACTAAATCTTCGATGCAATAATGAACGAAATCGATAATTTTTCATGTGACGTTTTATCATCTTTATAAGGGAAAATTGGCACGCGTGAGAGGATTGTATATTTAAAAAAAAAACGATCGATTGGAGAAAAGTTTAGAAGCTTTTCGTAACCATTCAACGATGATATCGATAAAAATTATAGAGTTGAAGCTGTATTACCAGAATCACAGAATAGCGGGACGGTGTCTCTGTTGATTCTAGATTGCGAAAATTATTTTTTAGATAACGTTAACCAATGGTTTTGGAATAATTAGCAGGTTTAAATAGTAATTCTTTAAGATACTAGATAAGAAACGCGTTTAAACTCGATCTCAATTCGACCCCTCTTTTAAAGCACAGATTCGTATCAACGTCCATGCGAAATGATAGATTACGACAGCACACGGAAACAAGTTTGCTCCTTGTGCGTCGCGATCAACAATACCTTTTCTTCTCTTATTCTTGTTTCCTGATTAAACGTTTCCACTTGTTCCTTTCCATAAAATAATCTCAGAGAAATAATTTCTCCTTTTCAAAAAAAAAAAAAGCACGAACAAATGAACGAACATCATTCACCATCCATTTCGAAAACCAAAATTTATAAAAATTTATAAACCAAAAATAAAATTTATAACCAAAAATAAAAATAATCTCCTCGTAAATTGCTCTTTAAATTCGATCTAAATTCAATCGAAATATCTCAAAAAATTTTATCAACCCATCTCAATAAAAATTCAACTTCCAGGAAAAACCGATCTCTCTCTCTCTCTCTCTCTCTCTCTCTCTCTCTCTCTCTCTCTCTCTCTCTCTTCCTCATCCTGAGAAAATCTCCCGCACAAGGAGCCAGAGTTTCGAAAGCGGGATCCTCCCAAAGAGGGAAAGAAAAATCGGATCTCTGAGGAGGGATAGGGTGGCGTGACCGTTTGATGGCGCATCGCGAGGGTGTTTCTCGTGGGGGCGTATATCGATCGATAGATCACGGCCGTGCATACGTTGGCCGCGTAATTTCGTGGGTGCACGCACGTAGGCGACGCACAGAGGAAACGCAGGTGGTGGCGTGCAGCGATAGGTCTGGGCCGAGCGTGATCCATAATGGTGGCGGGTGGTGGTCTTGTGTACACGCGGGGCTGGCATGGCAACGGGGTCGATAAATAGCCCGGCACGGCACCCGACTTCCGATTTCATCGTCGATGCTACCGTGCCATGCCGGTATCGCGGCATGCACCGGCATTTCTTACGATACCTGTAATTTCCAGTTTGCAGTTCTTTGCTCGCCACCTTCGAATTAAGGGGGAGGAGGGTAAGGAAGGGAGAGATTTTTCGTGAATCTTTTTTCTTCGAAGTTGGACAATTTTTATCGTTTCTTCGATTCGATAAAATTGTTGAAAAAATGATTTTTTTTTTTTTTTTTAGATATTTGTCGACGGAAATTTTGACGATTTAATCGTTTCGAATGATTTTGAATGAAGTTGAAAGAAGATGAAGAAACGATTCTTGGAAGGTTAAGTGCTTTTTAGTGACGTTGAATGTACTTATGCAGTATTCGAGATTAAATTATCAAGATATATATATATGTAGATAGAGAACTAGAAATTTGCAATATTTTTCATTGTTCTTTAATAGGATTATATCATTGAGACTTTCCCTTCGTTTGCTAACTCATATTTTCTGCATAATATTGCGGTAATATTGAGAAATGAGAAATAGAGATAGGTATATATGTATGATTAGGAAGAAAACTTTTAATTTTATTAAATCGCGAAATGATGTAACACGGAGTTACAAATTATACAGTCGTTTTGGTACTCTGTACTTTTAAGCCTGGAATTTTTAAAAATTTTTAAGAATCACGCCCCATCGCTTTCACATCCGAAAATTATCATAAGAACAATTACGAAGTTATACAACTTCGAAGAAACGAATTTCATTGCAATTATAAATTTCTCCAATTTCGTCAGATAAAAGAATCAATCCATTCCATACTTCCATCATTGTGAAACACTGAATTTCACATTTTTCAAAGTTTAACAATCCATCATCCCATTTCAAAAAAAAAAAAATATTTTAACAAAGCTAACGATCGTTTATATTAGAACGCATCGAGAAAATTGTGCTTCCTATTCCTTCGTTGCTTAATTAATGCCGCACGAAAGAAAGGAAGAAAAGAAAATTCGCCCGGTTAACGCGCCGGAATCACGAGAAAAAATCGCAGGTGCCTCCTTTCTTATCGCCTCGACACCTCTCTAACAGTCGCATGGCGTTTAATCCGAAATGGTAAGGCCGAGGCCAGAAAAAAACAAGCGTTAATTTCACCGGATAGCCCCCGCATTTGCAACCTGTCGCGATAGGGGCTCCTTATCTGAGGCAGGTGCGCGTCTCAGAGAAAATGTGGACGCCTCTATGCATAATGAAGCTCTACGCAGCACGTTCCAAGGTGTGCGGGTCGTTTCCTTTTCACTACATTAGCCGTGCATTAGCCCAAGTCGTCTCTGGAATTATTATTCCTTGAGCCGCTCGAATAGGAAATTGTCGTATCTTATTAATTATATATTTTTTTTTTTTTTTTTTAGAAAGATAGACGTTTAAATCTATGATACGTTTGAATCTATTCTATATATAGGAAAGAAAGTAGAGAGATTAAAATTAGATAAGTTTTTTTATAAATATAATATTCTGTCATTTAAAGAAATAAAAATTCAGAGAGAAAAATGGAGGATGGAAGGAAATGCAACAAGATCTTGATCAAGTATATTAATATCTTTTTTTTATTTTTATTATTCGTCGCGTACATTTGATTTCATTTTGTTAATGATGTTTTATTTTATTTTTTTTTTCTTTTTTTTTAACATTTTTGTATCACGTCAGACAATTTATCATTGTTTGCGTTGATCATCCGTCCCTGCAAAATATAATTTGTTAAAGAATAATTCCAATTTGTGTCTAAAATGAAAAAAATTACGATCAAATTGCGAAATGATAAATTACAGGGCTGGGACAATTAATCAAATATTATTCCCATAATTTATTCCAATCGTAAATCTAATCTAATCATACGGCGGTAATTAACGTCACTATTTTCTTTACATACTTTAACCTGGCAAATATTCGTAGTACAATACTAGATACAAATCATTAAATGAGTTAATTTAGAATATATATGTGAATATAATAACCCTTACGTTTGAGAAAGCTAATAAGTAGGTGCATGTAATTTATAGATCATTGACGTTTAGAAAGTATCGTAAACTTTTCCTTCTTTCATTAACACTTCGCAATTTTTTTTATCGATTTTTCTACTTCCTTTTTATCGATTCTCAATTCTTTTTTTCCATCTAATCCTTCTTACTTATTTCTTACTTATTTCTAGGAATGTTACTTAATTTCTAGGAAAAAATCTATTCCAAATAGACAAATAGACATAGGACAAGCATTCTATTCAACCGCAGATTCAATTAATTTCACGTTTTAAAAATTTATCAAACTGAATGATAATAAAAATGTTTATAAAATTAAAACGATTCATCAAAATCACAAACTGATTATTACATATATACAACAAAACAATCTAAATTATAGGAAAATCCATTTATTTAACAAAAATCCAACGTCTACGTACAATCGTTTAATCAACAATTAGAGGTAGAAAACAATTTGTTACCCCCCTTTTTACCTCGTTTTATCCTCGATCCAAGGAACGAAATACGTTGCCCCATCAACGAGTGTAAATGCAAAACAGTTTTTGTTGGAAAGTAAACGAAGCAAATCGTCTCTGAGGAAGAGGATTCTCGAGCGTCGCATTTGCAACGGTACGAAGATGTAGTTAATCTCAGATCGACAACAGAAACGACACGCTCCACGGTGCAAGCGTGAGTGCATAGCCGTGGTGAATCTTCCTCGGTGAATCTACTTTCACCGATTAAAGCGAACACCACGCTCGAACAGTTCTCCAGGTAACGATATCCTCCTCGATATATTCCTCGTCCAATCGATACTCGACGAACAGAGACCACCTAGCTACCTGTATTCACGTGTCGCAAGACCGCTGCTCTCGTGATTGACACGGTCATTAAGATCATTAGGAGTCATGAGGAGGAATGAAGATGTCTGAATGTTTTTTTTTTCTTTTTTTTTTTTTTTTTGTTATACTCCGCTGAGAAAGTATCCTCGCATCTCCTGTAATGTTTTCTTTCGATTTTCTCGCGTTGATGGAATGGAATCGAAATCGTAGAGGTTTGTGAGAGTATATTGTATATCAGTTATATGTTATTCGTGGTAAGTAAGTAATATGTTCGATAAGAAAGTAACGATTGAATGTATCATTACGTAGTGAAATTTTGATAAATGATAAACAAGATCGATGCTAGAAATTAAATTTTATTGCAATCTGCCTTTATTGTAGTAACTTGATCCTCTAAATTCACACTATTATAAAGCTTGGAATTGAACGGCACATTAATCATTCTACTTTACAATATTTTATATATCTTTGTCAAAAAAATTCAATCTTTATTCTTCTTTGATACTAAATCATTAAATATTATTTCTACTTTCGCTAACATTTCACTACGAAAGAATAATTTTCAGAAACATTGAAAAACTGTTGATCAAAGGATTCTTCAAGTTCAATTTCTCATTAATTATCAAATTGTATATTATTATGATTTTGTACGATTTTATAAAATTTTCTTTACAACATTCCATTTCACTGTTAATATTCAATGGCATGGAATAGGCGAAAAATTTGAAAAAGAATGGCTTGAAAATCAAAATCAGAATCCCTTGTTATTAATTATATTCGAAAACTAGACCAATGCCCATGTTGAATCGGTATCCAGCAAGTGATGGCATTGCAAGATCCACGATTATACACTGCACATCTGTGAATTCTTCCAGTGCCAAGACCCGCCAGAACCTTGCCGATGCCCTTGATCTTCGCTTCCTTCTCCGCGTTTTCCTCCACGTTCGGCCCTCCAATGAGATTTCGATTTCCCTTTCTCTTTATTCTTGTTTCACCTCCGCTCTCGGAACACGTGCTCCCGCGTGTTATATCGTGCGTTCTTCTGGGCAAAGTCGTCGTTCCAGAGTCGTTATCGTGGCGGAAACCGTTAAGTAATTTATTTGTTGTACAGAAACTACTACGTTCATTTGCTGTACGCTCACTTTCCTCGATATCAATCTTTCTGCAATTAGAATGAAGTGTAGTATCTTGGCTGTAATATAGTTCTTGTAATCGTGGAGAGATACCTCTTGCTCGAGTTGATAAAGGTAACTTGGATTAATTGGTGTTTTCGGATATTAACGTGGAATGATTTATCTATGGTTTTGTCTATGGTAATAGCGAAGTAATTTCGATGTAAAACGGAGAGATAATGAAAAAAAAAAACGAAAACGTAGAATTTTGCGATCTTCTTGTGTTATAGGAGATAAGGATTCGAATGATTAATTATATCATTGGATTATGTGGATATTAAGGTTATTGAGGAATAATTATAGAATTATTCTGTGAAGAAGGAAAAGATATAATTCTTTTTCTTTTTTTTTTTTCTTTTTTTTTTTTAGTAAAATTCGACTCGTAGATTATTTCAATTTGTTATAGATAGAAAAATTTAATGGATAGTATTTTTTGGCTGACGTGATCGATGAGATTTCATAAGAGATTTGCAAAACGTGAATCAATTTAGTCGCTAAGGATCGAATCGATCACGAATTGAAAGTCGAATGAGCCGATTCTGATCTACGATTTCACGGGATCGATCTTTATCGAGCTGATAGGAATAACAATCTTCAATAATGCGTTAAACATCGAATCGATTAACATTAAATGCACGATAAAATAACTGGTTGAAAAATATATATCTAAGTTGAAATAACACGTTTAAATATTAATGTTATTTTTTATTTAGCATGGAATGGGTTAAAAATATATACTCTTTTTTCTCACCAAACGAAATTATCTTATCCGTTCCAAGCATAAAATTTGTAAAAATATATTTGACGTGAAATAACGATTGATTTGTTAATAATATTATATGTGTATCGTAGAATTATAAAAATTTATGAATATGAAAATATTTATGATATGTAATCTAGAAATTAATTGCAATCATTTTATAATTTATACGTATTATTTATTCATTTAATGAAAATTCCTTTGAGAAACCTTTCAACACATTACAATCTGTATTGGATTGTTCTCCACAATAAATTAATTACTCTTCGTCCGATTAAAAATTATAATAACCTTTTGAATAATTTAATATTTTTTAATTTTTTAAATCGAACAATTATTAATAGAAATTAATAAATAATTAATCTCGTGAGATCAATAATTCTTTTCCCCATAAAATAAAAATTATCCAACCGCCACAATTCAAGTGAAAATTATCTGAAATTAAATCATAATCCAATTCCACTGTTCGCCGGAACAATTAATTTTTCATAATAAAATAATAAAAATTGTTCAATTATTCAACGGACATATACGTATATCGGTAAAATACGAATTAGAATTACGCGAAACTGGATTGTTCCTGATTGGATTAAATGAATTGCGAGGCGTGTATCACGATCGGCCCACAATCAGAGCAATTATCATACGGCTGCGCAAAAAGCTGGCCGCAATGGCGAGGTCGTTTATAGTGCATGACGAACGACAATAACGATTCCGCGATAGAGTTCCAGAAGTTTTCCTGCCGCGGCTCTAAAGCTCTTTAACGTTTCCTGTTTAACGTTAAATCAAACCGCAAAGTCAGATAAGCCGCCTTTCCTTTGCCTAGTTTTTTTCTAATTTTATTTTGCCTTTTGTTCACGTTTCGATTATCGAATAATGAATGAAACGATATCCTGCATAAATTGATGAAAAAAATAAAAATTGTATAACGTTTAATAAAAAACAAAAAAAGAAAAAAAATAAAACAAAAATTTTTAGAAAGATGTAAAACGAATAGAATATTTACTTATATCTCTTGTTGATTTATAATAATAGATTTTGAAATATCGATGAAATTGATCGATTGGATTGGAAAATTTGAGAAAATAATTTTGTAGTAATAGTAATAGCGAAATATTAAAATTGTATCTCTGCTTGGTGTTATCTTTGAAGAAACAATTTTTAAACGTCTCCGAACCACGTGTCTGCATTCCACGCATTCTCTTTCTCCCTCCCCAACTCCATTGCACTTTTCATACGCAATTCCACTGTTCCGCAAAATTGAAAAATTGTATAATAATTAGAAAAAGAAAAAAAAATATAACTCGTTAAAAAATAATTTTAAAATCTATTTAAATATCTATAACTTAACTTGGAAAAAAATTTTTTTCAAATATACAACACAATAAAACTGTAAGAAGCAAATAATATTTTAATTTTCCTCTGCTCGATGTTCTCATCCTACCAGAAATTATGAATCTAAAATCGTAAAAGATACTTTGGCAAGATAACAAGTTCCACGATCATATCTATTAACACCACCAGTAAAAAAGAACGAAATCGATCCTAACCTAATATACCAAACCAAAACTATTCATCATTATAGAATCAAAAAGAACGAGAAAGATTCGAGATTCGAGGTTTTCACGGAAATTCGATCTAATTTCTCATCCAATTCATACTCGATACTTGATACTTGGTCGCGTGTATACCAACAATATCGCCGCCAATTTTCATTCCGTATTATTAAAAGCGACGATCCATGCAAATCTAATGAAAGGAATATCCGTGATTCCAGCGCGTATACCTGGCCTGGCGAAAGAAGGATCGCGTGAACGGAACAAGGAACGACGCACGGGCCGAACGCGGCACACGAACTGAACACGAAAAACCGGCTGGACCCCCCTCGTGAAACTTCGGTACCGGTCGTCTGGTGTCGTTTCGACGTATGCGGCGTCCCATTCGGTTCCGTTCAGTTCCACGGAAACCACGATACTGACGGGCCTCTCGCTTGCCTCTCCTGCGCGCTTCCCTCTTTGTCGGCCCCATTAGCGTGCTCTCTCTTCTTTACCCACGTTTCTCCCCTCGATTCGACCACGTCTTCTTTGACCCTGTTTTTTTTTCCTCTCTCCTCGTTTTTTTTCTCGTTGCTTTCATTTGAATTAATTTTTTCTTTCTTTCTTTTCTTTTTTTTTTTTTTTTTCAAAATTTCTTCCATCGCGACGAAGATTTCATTTTCTTTCTTCCCGAATAATTTTTCTCGATCTTCGAATATTTTTGACTTTTGCGAGAAGATGTTAGATAGGTTTTTTTTATTTTAGCTTGCTGTTTTTCTTCCTTTTTTGGAGCTGTTGATATTTCTTTGATCGTTTGATTCTTTCTTCTGTTTCCTTATTTTTAATCTCTTGTTCCTTTCCATTCGAACGACTCCAATCCAATTCATCTACTACCTAAAACTTTCCACATACTTTACTTCGACAAGAAACTTCTTACCTCGACAAGCCCCTCGCCTATATGTAAACTTCAAACCCACCCCCTTCCGTCCTTTTCCGTCCTCTAAATATACTCTACCACGATAAAAAATTTCTTCCAAATCCAAATCTATTTCCTTTCGACCCAGCTAAAATCTTCAATCGATCGATCTTTCGTCGTCCTCCTCCTCCTCCTCCTTCTCCTTCTCCTTCTCCATCCGAACGTCCACCAATTATTCGACCTTACCGCCACTCTCCTCTTTCTCCCTCGGCCCGTGTTTCTCTCACCTGGCCTCACTCCATCCCTTTCCCTCCTCCCTCTCCATCGGTTTCCTGTCTCGCACGACTTTCGGCCGCCAACGACTGACCGAGACTGACGAGCCCGCCGCGCGAGCGAGCGTGTCCGCGGGGGTGGTCGTCCGCCGCGGCTGCGCCCCTTTTTTCACCACCAACCACCCCCTCCACCTACCCCTCGGGCATCCGTACGCGACAACACCGTACACCTTCCGCGAATGGGACTAATTTCCTTGGTTTTTTTCCTCCCCCGAGTAATTTGTCGCGTCGTTGTTGTTGCGAAATTGTTTGCAATCGGCCAACCCTCCTTTCGGGGGTTGTTTCACGTTTCCATTTTTCTCGCGGAAAAAGGGGGGAAAAAAGGTGTTGTTGGTCTTCGCTAAGTTCTTCTAAAATACTTCTAAAAAGTAAAAAAAAAAAAGAAAGGAGGGGGAGAAATGATATAAAAAAGAGAAAAAGGAAAGAGGTAAATTGGATCATTGGGGCGTGTTTCTTTTGCAGCATTTTGAGTGTAAAATTTGGATTTAATTCTTGTGTATATAGGAAGAGTAGAGTCGATTGTGACTTTAAGTCAGTGTAATTTCGTTTGGAATATGTGTGTGTAGTTGCTTCGGAAAAGTATTGAAATAGTAAGTCTTTTTAGTAAATTAATGGAAATGTTGTTGGATGAGAAATTGAATTAGATTTTTGCTTGAAGAATTTGTGCTCGCTACAATTTTAAAGGCGTGAAAAGGCGTGTTAATTGTATATTCATGAGAACAGAACTGCGTTTTATAATGTTCAGTCTGTTAAAAAGGAACGTTTGATAAATGTGATTTTTGTGGAAATGACGTGGAGAAATTAATTCGGAGAAGAAAGTCACGTAGAGAAAACAGTTGCGTTAAAACATTAATCGTCTATATTGTGTGCGGTTGGTTAAGGGAAATCGTGAAATTTTTAAACGACAAAGACACGTTATTTTGCAATTATCAAAGGCATTCACGTAAACTCCATTTAAGCCTCGCATTTATCAGTCGACATTTTTTTTTTAAATTTCTCTCTGGCAATCTCGCAATTAAATTTCCAAATCTTTAATCAATCGTTAATTCCAAATCCTCAAAAAATATACGTTATCGTGTCCACAATTTATTCGTGCTCATAAATATATACATCAATTAATTTAAATAATCCAAACAGAATTTCAGAACTACAAATTCAGTGTCATTATCCCATATTAAATATTATTTGCATATTCAATTTTATCCTCAATTCCCGAATAATTCAAATACATAATTAAGTCATAGTAGGACATAATAAAAGGATTATGAAATCCATAAGCGTATCCACATTAATCGCAAATCTTATCCAACTTTCGAAATTAATTTAAATAAAAAAAAAACGATCTTTTTATTCCAATCAAACCAAATTATTCAACATATTCAAAATATATATATATATACATAGATTTTTCATGTTTGTCAAACCACCCTTCGACTTCCATCGAGATAAAATTACTCTAACGACCTCGCAGCTGAAAAAGAAAAAGAAAAGGAAAAAAAAAAAAACGAAGGAACAGCACACTATCGCCTATAAAAATTCAACGAGCGCCATTTGCATGCCGCGAAAATTCGACTTCACCGACGTCCCCCTGTTCGAAACCCTTCCCCATTCCTCGAAAACGAGGCGAACCAATGGCATGGTGCGCGATTTCTCCGAGCGGAGGATCGGTTGAAATTGAAATGAGCGCGAAGAAAAGAAACGGGCAATTCGGGTCGAGAAAACTGGAACGTCCACGTTCCACCCACGCGTCTCTATCCGTCTCGATCGATAGTAACACGTCGGTTGGACTACACCGCTGGCATAATCAATACAGACTGATATATCTGTAATAGGAGTGAAAGACAGCCGGCTGGGAAATGGTAGGAAAGAGAAAAAGAAAAAAGAAAATATATATATATATAAGGGCGATGATAGATCGTTGACGGACAAGCACACGATACAAATAACTACGTGGCTCGAGGAGGGGTTGATTGGTAGTGAAAATTGTGTGTGCACGATCCTTTTATCCGTTTTTCTTCGTGGTTATTTGTTTAATATTTTCTTTCTCTCGTTTAATGTATAGGATAGTTTAATAAATAGGAAAAAATAGGGAGGGTGGGTAGCATTTTCGTTCGTAATGGAACGATAATTGATAATTTTAGGGGTTGGCTGCTCGTTTAAATTGCATGATGGATCGGTTTTTAAGGATTATTGAATCGAAAGTATCGTCTGTTAATGCGTATAAAATTTTTAATCTTTATTAAAAAAAAAAATTGAATTGAAATTTTTGAGATTAGGTTAGGTTAGGATTGATAGTAAAAATTGTGCGCATTCTTGCAAATGTAAAAATGTTAAAGTAAAAATGGATAAAGATTGAGTAATCTTATTAGATTCTTATTAGAATAAATTTAAAATTTATGTAGATACTTGCGATTATGCGTAATTATAATTAATTTGACTTTAATTATGCGCAACAGATTTAATTAGAACGCATCTTTGAACGTATCAAAGTTTACAACGTTCGTGTAAGAACTCTTTGAAATATTAATCATAATTTTATTTCGTTATAAATTGATGTAAGTAATGGCCTTAAAGTATAAACTGAACTTAATTAAGATTAATTACTTTGTTGTTAAGCGCTGAAAGAGAACTAAACTTGTTTATTGTCGTATCCCATCAAGTTCGAACTCTTTACGAAAAAGTATTTATCTTTATTCATACATTTGTTGAATACATCCGTATTCAAAGAGGATATCAAAAACAATGTTCAAATTTTTTAAACAACCATTGATCGACGATAAGTTTTACCGACCATAAATTCATAAATGGTGTTTTAAAAATATATATATTTTTATCTCTCATATTAAATCTTTATACTTATGCAAAATATTATAGAGATAATATTGTGAATAAGATTGATTGTATATTAAATGTTTTGTAAAAAAATATTACCGTTTAAAAATAACAATTGCAACAAATTGCATTTCATAAAAATTCAATAAAAATTTTTTCGACTATATTTTTTTTTAATTAAAACGCAAAATTAATTAGATTATCCGAATGAGATTTTAATAAATAAAGAATACATTGATTTTTTTTAAATATTTAATCAATCCTGTTTTCTATACTCAAAAAATAATTATTCAATATCATAATAACAAAATATCAAATATCTCATCTTTCGCTCACAAAATAAGAAACATAATTATTCCATCAATCTTTTACCATCGTACATTATTTTAATTACATAAAACATCAGTGAAAGTACACTTATCTTCGAATTACATCATCATTATAGTCTATAATCATTACTGAATGTAATTTCATTTCTTTGGTAATATCATCTGGCGAATCTTAAAAAAAAAAAAAAAAAAAAAAAAAAAACAAGAAGAAGTAGAAAATTTACTTCACATCCAACACATTCGTTTCCTCTCGATTTCATCTCGAACAATTCCACGATTATAGTAGGGTATACGTAACATGCGGATCCATGTTAAAACAATTAGATCTAACTAATAGTGAGTACTGTCATAAATTAAACCGACAATTTTACGGTTGTCGATTCAGTTTTGTTTAAACAACGTTCGCAGGATATCGTGTGCAAATATTACTGCAATCAACCGCGTTATTATTGTATAGTGTATACACACGCGTGGGTGAAAGAGGGTGTAATAATTCTGAACCAACTTGGCTTTACAATGTAACTGCCTTACGTATTCATAAAGTCCATCAATTATTCATCAGGCTCGGGCTGAATGGGCACCAGAGGAAAAACACTAAATTTCTCGCTTTTCTCATGCTCACTTGTTAATTATTGCCTACACTTAAAGAAACCAGAGACGGAGCAGACGTAATAGATGCTGATTTATCGATGATTATGCAACTTTTTGCGATTACAATGTTAGAACCGGGAAGAGACGGTCGTATGATATAATGAACGGCAAAGATCGCGAAAGGAAACGCGTGTTAATCCAATCACCGTTTTTCTGTATAACTAAAAATACACTCAGGACTTCGAGTGAAAAAGGAAAGATTTAAATCTAACCAAAAAAAAAATCTAAAAAAAAAAAATGTAAATAAAAATATTTAAAACTTTTAATTCTTCTAAAAATATACATACTTTTCCTTTTCGTTATATTTTATTAATTCGAATATAATTCTCACCCTTAATTAAATTATTTTATTAATAATAATATAAATTATCGTACAAGGGATGATTCTCTATTTTCGAAATTAGCACAATAAATCATTATAATAGACGCCACGCATCCGCAACAGATGAAATCATCTTTCCCTCTCTTTATACGGTATTTAAATCGAATCAAGGGAGGAAAAAAGAGGTCGTGGAAGCGAGCAGCGTTGATTTACTCGGGGTCCCCGGGTGGCAAGCGAGACTTTATCTTTATCGCTGGTTCGCACGGTCTGTAACGGTGCTGAATTCCCTCGGGATCGGTCGTGCAAGTGCAGGATGCAAATTCGCTTGGCGTACCCTCGGAATTCGACGACGCTTCCGCTGTTTCGATCAAGGTTCACCACGAGTTCGCCATGAGCCGCGACCACGATCCATTTACATCTGAATAAGAGGTGGGGGGAGGGGAAAAAGAAGCGAAGTCGACGACGCGCATCGAACATATAGATTTGAAATCGTATATTTTAAGGGAACAGCGTGCGTGAATTTGTTGCTGATTGGGTGGAATGTTGGATGTGATTTTGATTAAATATTTGACGAACAGAGAAATGTGAGTGGTTCGAGAAATATAGTATTCTGGAAAATTGTTATATCGAATTGAAGAATATCGTAGAGTGTAGAGTGATAAAAATTTGAGATCGATGTAATTTTTTTTTAGTTTTAGAAAAATTAACATTGCGAAATTCGAAGTAAACGTGTTTCTTACGAAATATTTTTTTTTTTTCTTTCATTTTGATGTATCAGGTATTGTAATATTATTTTTTTATTATTAAGTTTTTTATTATTTTAAATTATTTAAAATTTAAATTATTAATTTTTTTATTATTATAAAGAGTAATTGCATTGAGTAATGCAATGATTTTCAATAATAGATGGTAAAAATGAACTTTGAATATGTATTATGAGTAATTATTTTTTGAAGATAAATTAACATTTTGAATAAAAATATCGATCATATCGATTATCATATATTAATTTCTGATGTGATAATCAGGCTTACGTATATTTCAGCCGTCTAATTATACATTTTAAATACGAAATAAGTTTCGAAAGAAAGACGAATATCGTTCGTTGCCTCTATTCCATTGCTCGCCCACATTGATATTGATCAATCGTGTCCCAAATTTAAACAGATACGCAAAGTTTGCGAAATTGTATGGTATAGTGGCGCATTTGAAACCGTTTTACAAGTATACGTGTACAAGTAACTACGTGATGGAAAGTGATGAGACAAATTAAATTTCTTGCGAACGTTTAACTGACACGAATTGACAATTTTCCAAGAATTATCTATTTCACGCTTTCACGAATATTTTCTTCTTTAAAAACTACTCGCAATATACAAATAACAAATACAACAAATGATTGAAATATCATTCGATATCTTAGAAGAAGAAAATGATTGATTAATTTCTCGAGGATTAAAGTTCAATGAAAAAAATTCATCCGAAAATTTTACATTACTTTTAAAAAGGTTAGAAGTTAAATAAAAATTAAGATCGTGTCCTACATTCGAACACGTATAAGGAATCGGCTCGATTTCGAAATTGTCGCGTGCAGAATCGTAAAAAAAAAAAAAAAAAAAAAAATCACCTCGTGTGCACTTCATCTACTCTTTTTTCCAGAGGGAGAGAAAGACTAACTAAAAAGGAAGAAAGGAGGGAGGGAAAAAGGAGAGAAGCAAGACGGAGACAAGAATAGATATTTGCATAACGAGACGCCGATAAATCAATCTATTCACGGGAGAAGGGAATCTCTTAGCGAAACGTCGACCGGAATAAACAGGGAAGACGAGAAAGGTGAAACGTGATTTCGTTTCGAGACCCGTTTCGATCATTTCTGCGGAGGATTCATGCTAATTGGCCGGTTGAGATCGCCGGTTGAATATTCAGCGAACGGACATAAATGGGGAGAAAAGTGAAGAAGGCATAGGCAAAAGTGAAACGGTAACGTCACAAGGTACCGTTAAATGCATTATTCGTAATATTAGATTCATATTTAACATTAGATATATGTAGGAACGATTAGGATGAATGATGACCCGTACACCATAACTTGAAGAATAGTGGCACGTATCTGATGTATGTACGTTTAAAGCTTCCCTTTAATCCAAGGGGATATAACGAATAATATTATAAATTTATATTTTGACGATTAGATCTCATAACGATCTTATATATTTATCTAAATTTTTTTAAATATTATTATTATTTCTTTTTTTTTTTTTTTTACAAAATAATATTATGAAGGAATTTCTTCATTTCTTTTTTTTTTTTTTTTTAAGGTTCAAAGAAAAATGCAATCCTGCCGCAAAAGGTCACGAAATAAATAATGCCGAGTTGACGAGTAGCCAGAGATTTCTCCGGTCGAGCCGAGCCTAAGTAAGTATGAGCTGAAACTTTTCAAAGGAGAGCAAAACGTTTCCGCGTTGCTCTCTACGGCAGATGCGTGCGAAAGGAACAAGTGAACGCGAAAGTTCGCGTTTTATGACCGTGGCATTACGCCGACAATCCGGCTGACTCTTTAACGATCGAAACGTTTTACCGTCTAAAGCGACAATGATTTGACTAGTTTCGTAATCCGAGGGTGAAATCTTGCCCACAATCATTATCGAGGAAAGTCGTGAAACTTCTTTCGAGCGTGTTCCATTATTCATTATTGAATCAGACTCGAATTTCTATTTTATAATAATACGCTCGAACTTTCGCAATCGTCTTTTTTCTGTGAAAATTTGATAGCGACGGATGAGGATGATGGATCGAGGATGGATAAATTTAAATTTTGATCGATAATAATTAAAGATCGTAATGAGATTCTTTGGTTTTTTTTTCTATATGCACTCTGTAAATTTTTGTTCAAATTGCGGTTTGCTGATTCTTCATAATCAAACCTCTCTGATTAAAACATCTAATTAAGAAATCTTCGAGTATATAGAGAAATAAAAAAAAGAGAGATAGAAAATCATGAGACACGATTAAATTCCTTCCTCGAATCACCACTATATCCACTACACCTTATACAACATATTTCAGGATCATTATCATAATTTTTAAAAACAAGAGCGGCTCATATTCACCACACCGTGTATACAAAGATGAAGAAAGACGTATGATCTCGGCACACGGTTGAACCTCGACAAAAAGTCCGCGAACGTCTATTCAACTTGCTATACGACTCGACTCGCGTTCCTGGACGTTCCGCATCTTCCTTCGAATCCAAGAAGAAAAAGCAAAGTGACGCGCAACCAGCGAGATATATCTCGGGGAGCGCCACAAATCACCACGATCGTTTCTCAAGAAAGAGCGGAACCGAGTCTCTGGACATCTTCTTCTTCTTCTTCTTCTTCTTCCTTCTTCTTCTTTTTCTTCTTCTTTTTCTTTTTCTTCTTATTCTTCCATTTCAAGGGTGGAGCAAGAAATGGTCGGAAGAAGAGTGAAAAGAAGAAAAATTCTGGCGCGATAAGAGTCGCAGATTTTCTCGCCTTCGAGAAACTTAATTGCGGGGATACCGTTCTAACGAAGTTGCGGGAAGAAGTTAATAAGCTTCAGCCGGGCAATCAACGCTCATCCATCAGTTGAGCTGTGTAAAACCTTACTCGTGAGGCGAGTTGCGCTGCACTCGGTTTCCTTACTGTCTACTGTCGTTTATGAGAGGAAAGGATTCCTTTAAGTGATTTAAAAAGTAATTTGAAGAGTGGAGAGGCTGGAAATGAAAGTGAAGGATAGTTTTTTGTTGAGAAATTCGTGTGGAAAATCTGAGAATGAAATGAAGAGTAGTGTTCTTGGAAAGAAATTTGAATTTCGCGGGTTTTTCTCTATTGAAATGGCGAGATTTCACGAGTCTATAATAATTTTAATGTTCATGTAAATTTAATATTTGCAGGAAAATTTGGCTTTAAAAAACTTGGGAATAGAGGTAATCGTATTTCTGAAAAATTTGAATTTCGCGGGCGTTTTCTCTAATCGAAATGGCAGTCAAATTTGATACCGTTTCGCAACTTTATAAAATTGAAAATGTGATATTACTATAAATATTATTTCCAATTTTTTCAGAAACGAAAGATGGAAATAAATTAAAGGCAGTAATATATAAAGCAATTGTTAAATTAAAAAAAATAATTTCAATAAAAAAATTATCCCTCATTGAGAATCCAAGATCCAAATACTTTTGAGCGACAGTGTACACGTTCGATTCTTCTAGCGCACTTTCGAGGTAACCACAAACCATTCACGATATCTCTCCACCTGAAAAACGATCCAGACCACGATCCCCGCAATCGAGGTCAACACTCGTACGTAAAAATGGACGCGTTCTCGCACCACTCCCCTGATTATTAATCGAAGACACGATCGAACCACGGAAAATAAAGAAGCACGAGTATCGCTTAATTGCCGAGTTAATCTTCGAACAGGTCGAATCCCGGCACGCCCGAACAGTCAATCAACGACAAGAGGTTTCTTATTTTTGCAAGGATACCGATAATCTCGTATATTCTTGCTACGACGATGATTATTCCTCCCTTTCTTCGTTTTCGTTTCGCCGGAATGGCGCCACTGTCGAACGATCGACCACGATACTCTTCAGAGTATCGTATTGTATCTCGATCGGTGCTTATTAACCTCTTTTAATCGTCGATCATTCATTGTGCATAGATAAAAAACGGCGAAAGAAAGATATAATTCTTAAAACGATTCTTTTCGAAGCTATTAGTTACGACGATCCATTCGAAGAGAAATATAAAGTTTAAAAATATAAGTATCGTAAAGAAACCTTTTTTTTTTTCTTAAATAATAATTGGAAAATGTATAATAATTATTTATAATATCTAAGATTTTTTGATTATTTTTTAACGGGATGGTATGACGTATAATAATATATAATAATTTTAATTATATATTATAATAAAAATAATTCTTTTTCATAGTCGCTTTAAATTTTTTAAATGTAACTATCATATTTTTGTCTTTTATGATATGATAGATATTAAAATAGATTCGATAAATAGTTATAAAAAAATACGCGATTCTTTAGTTTACAGCAACGGAAGTAGTAATAATACCTTCCTTTTTAATTTAAATTTAAAGAATTCTTAAATCTAATAACTTTTATGAATAATAATTTTCTATAATAATTTTTGATAAGTAGCTTTCAGAAATATGGACAGAGAATAACGAAATTACTTAACTATCGAGAAAAGAGCATAGAATTATATAGAAATTATTTGGAATAAGCATATGTTATATAAAATCCCATTATTATTATAACTGAATCCCAATCATGAAAATAAGCAAAAGAATTTAGATGATTGAACAAGATAATTTTATTAACTTAACAGCCATTTTAAACTTGCTACTGAATATTCTGCTATAAAATTATGAAGAATTATAATATAAATAAGAAGAAACTATTATCTCTTAGAGAAATATATAAAATAAAACTGATCGAAGAATATCGTAACTATTATAATAATCTAGATTTTTAACTTCAATATCTTCAAAGTTAAACAATTTTTTGTTTCGGTTAAAGCAAATACGTAAAAACAAAAAATATCATTTATCATTTCTTCTCGTTACTTGCAAAAAGTTTTCATATCTTTCATTTTTTACACATCATACTTGACACCTCTCTATCAAAGAATTATTCATTAAGTCGGTAAATCACTCACGTTTAAACAGATAATTGTTTGTAACTTGGAAAATAACTTCTCAACCAATATTTTCTACAAATTTTTTTCTTTACTTAACAAATACTATCTACCCTAAAATTTGCTATATCACACAATATTTTCATTTATACCATATCAATCTAAATTTTTCCACTACCCTAAAAATCATCAATACCCTATTTACTCACCAATTCTCTTCACTTTCCCTGATCTCAACTTTTCTCCACTTTCACCACCGTCTACCAATTCCACTTCACAAATTTATAAAAATTCTTATCTCATTCTTAACCCAATAACCTTAACCTCCATCATCCTAAAAAAATCCCTAAAAATTTATCCAAATTTAAATACTCACCAGTGTCCAATTTCCCTGATCCCAACTCCTCGTTCACCACCTCTTCCACCAATTCCACCAAATCACTTCACAGTCCACTTCCCATCGGAAGAATGGGAAAGTGTTTCGCACTTTTCAGGTTTAAGAAGCTCGATGGACACTTCACTCGATCCACTCAAGACGAGAAACGAGGCTAAAATCGGTCGGCGCGCGATTAATCAGCAGAATCCGCGTGCCTCTTATCGGTGCAAGAATAGAATTTTATCGTCCCGATGTTGCACAGATAATGGCTGCAAGAATGGCTGCACGGTTGTGCAAAACTAAAAGAAGACAGCGACCGCGTTAAATCGTGCAGAAATCCAGGTTGCACCGACCTGAAGCCACACAACTCGCGGCCCTGACCCGCTCAACCGGTGACCTCGATGAATCACGCGACCGGCAGATCTTTGGAGAGACAATCGACGAAAGTTCTCGGTCGGTTGCAGGGTCAGAGGATTGGCTTTGGACGAGCCGTTTCACTTTTAACTCTACGTCGCAACGGTTTGGATGAACGTTTCGTTTGGAACGTTTGTTGGGCAACTCTTTCTTGGTATGCTTAGTAGGTAAGTGGTGTAATGCGCTATAAGCTTTCTTCTTGTTATAGAGCTTCTACAGAGAGTTCTGAGAATTTTCTTTGGACCTACTTTTGCGAATGTTTTTTAGTAGAATTTTTATAAGTTTTCTTGGAATGGTTATTATCTCGTTGGGTTATTGCGTGAAATTATTGCAGCGTTTCAGTTTGAGTTGATTTTTTGTTCGCAAATTTTGCGTATCTTATTCTTTAATTCGCTTCTGTACGATTTCTGCGAGAATTCTCGAGAGTTTTGAAGAATATTTAACAAAGAGGAGTGTTCTTTACTCGAAGAGCAAAAATATTATAAAATATTCGCAATATTTCTGTATTAACCGGATTAACACTCGTTGAAAGAAAACGTAGATTAATCCTTAAATTAGTCGTAATCACGGTCAGAATATACTTTACGAAGTTTTTTAAACTCCTCTTTCAATATCTTTAACAATCTCGAATCCTTTAAATTACGAGAAAGCTCTCGGTATTCATTTGGAACAATAAATTCATGGCCTTCCAGTTAATCTTCAACGATGTTGCACCCCTTAATTCCAGAAGTTGTTCGAGTTCGTTAGGCGCGATTGAAGTGAAAGATTCGTGATTGCGATTTAACTCCTTCGAGCGATATTTCACTGGTTTCTATCACACTTTACGAATCTTCCTCGATTAACACTCGGGATTTTTCGATCAACATTCCATAAAAGAAATATTCTCAAGCTTGCAATGTTGCGATTGGAATTTTATTTACATCGAAAAGTGTCGATAATGTATTCGATACATCGATCCACTTCTCGTGCCACAATATCTGTATTTAAATGAAATCTTCCATTCTTAAGATAAAAGAAACCTCATTCTTAAGAAGGCAACAATTTTCCTCTATTTCGATTCAATTTTCAAAATTTAATATCCAATTGTTATTATATTTTCCCACAAATCAACCTTTATCGGTTATGACGATAAATTATTCCTTATCTTCGAAAATGTCAATACAGGCTTATTATCAGCTTTCGATTGCTTCTGCTACGAACAATCCGAGCCGAATGATTTATTCAACGATTTTACGCGACGATTCTCGATACCACAGTTTTCAAACCGGTTTTCTCACCAGTTATGTCGATTCCCTCGCTAACCTAATTTTTCTTCTCTAATCAACCGATTGCTTCGTATCCTCGATACAAAGAAGAATCATTTCATAACACTTGTAATTTCTTAATCCTAAAACAACATAATAATAATATCAGTCACTCTAAAAATATTTAATTCACTCTTTAATCCAAATACAAAACTCTGCACACCTCCAAATAAAAACACACCTCCAAATAAAATAAATAATCCAGATCGTAGAAAATTATCTCTAAATGAAGTTCAGTTTCGCTGCTCCTCAAATTACAACCAGTACAACCAGTTTCCCCAGTTTAACTTCTAATCTCGAGTCCGAATCACTTTGTACATCCTGGGACAGATCCACCGGCAAACTTCAATCAACGATCGAACATGTCACAGCACGTGTCTCATCACACCACCAAAATTTCCTAGCCACCCACACACACACACTTCGGTAACCACTGTCTCATCCGGACACCAACTTGCCAATCTAATCCTTCCCCTAACCAAGCCTCGTTCTCCTCGCCAGAGATTGGACGGCCTGGAGGAGGCGATCGAGCTTCCTCCCCGCGCCGACTTCCTGCGGAGATAACCGGAGGATGAAGAGCTCCCTATCGAGATCAGGAAACCTGTTGATACTTTCCACGATTGCCCACGACTTCGAGGCGAGTTTCAAAGGTCCAACGTTGGAGGATTTGTTCCCTCGAGTCGAGGGAACGGGTTGTTACGCGTTCGAAGGGCCGCGAGCAATTTGTTTACGGTCGAGCTGAGCCAGGTGGACGAGTATCACGGTTGACACGGTTGCCGCGAAACGACAAGTTAGTCAATAGCCGTTCGAATTACGCTCTCGAGCTCTGGCTCTCTGGTCTGGAAACGGCTCGCTCGAGGCGTCCAAACTTGGCCATTCGACTTCTAGTAGATGCCCATGTTGGACGGGATCTTCCCAGAACTTCCCTAGCTTGGTAATCGAGCAATTTTGGGTTTGTTTAATTATTGTCTTTGAAACGGATGCTTCGTTTACAAGTTTCGTAATTGTATTTTGAAACGCTGGATCGAGATGTCACCGTTTTCACCGCACAGAGGTATCTCTCCTCCAAGATCCTAATTTAGACCACATTCAATTTCCCTATCTTCAACTTCATCCAATATCGATCACAAGCGTTAAATCTTCCATCAACTCTTCGTTCCAACGATTCTTTCGAAATCCAAAAGAGAATCCTTCGAAGAAGCGCACACTCTTCGTTCACTGTACGTATCGTCAAACTCGACAAACTCTCATATCCCAAATCAATCAAATTCCCAATTAAAATCCTTCCAAAAAAAAAAAAAAAAGAAAGAAAGAAAAATATCCGATCAAATCTCTTCCCGGGATATAATCATAATCGACACTTCTCCCCAGCCGAGAGGAGGGATGGATCAAAGCATAGGCTGGCCGACGACAACTCGAGGATCGATCGGATGGACGAATGGGCGCGCGAACTTTCGAACATGTTCTCGATGAACGATCGGGCTCGATCGAGGGTTCGGAGATCGCTCGATCGGTAAGGCGAGCGGGCCTCGAGCGGGCGGCCGGAAGCGGAGGCGCGACCAAAATGGCGCTGAGGTCAGAGTTCGAAGAGTTTCGAAGGCGACGAGAGGAGCCGCGCGCGCGCGCGCGAGAAACGAGAAACCGATCGGAAGCGTGTCGAAGAATAAAACCGAGCGTACGGCGCAGGTAAGAGAGGTTTTCGAGCAACTACGAGCCGGTCAGAAGGCGGCGTGTCTTTCTCCCCTGCATCGTGCATCAGCTCGCGGAGAGAGGGAAATGGCGAAACGATGGTAGGAGGAGGTAGTGCAAAAAGAGCCGTGGAAGGGGAGACGTAGGTGAACGCGATAGATCTGCGGTCCTCGGGAATCGGGATCGGGATCCTGTCCTCTCACGTCGATCGCGAGCACGTTGTTGGGTTGAAGCTGGAGGATGGAAGTCGTTTCTAGGAAGTATGCGCGTATCTTCTCTCTTGGATAAAATGTTCTAGCATCTTTTATTTCCTTTTCGTTTTTTCTGCAGAAAAAATACGTTAATACGGAATATTAGAATTATCTTCGGCTTCGCTTCTGCTTGAAGATAAACGGTTTGATTAGATTAATTTTATGCAATATGAAAAGTGTAATGTAATTAATTATCTCTTTAATTATCTGTTTTTGCGTTACGTATGCATGTATTTGTATTTTGTCGAGTAGAAAAAAATATTCGTGAGAATTGATAACCGGTGTTTGTCGCTACGAAATTGGGATGTATGTATTATGCGTGATGAATGGTGGGATACACAAATTTTTGTCTAATTATAATTTCTTCAGATTAGAAAGATTTTTATCGCTCTTTTATTAATTACGTGAAAAATGGAAAATTTATACGTACTTGAAAAGGTATTCAAAAGATTTTTTTTTTAAAGATGCATAGAGAATTATTAAATTTAATTGATAAAAATTGATAATTATAATTAACTCGTTAATTTATATAATTCACCAGGAAGGCGAGCAAAAGGAGATGTAACGGAAAATTAGAGATGCAATTTTTCTGAAACAACATTGAAGGCACGCTCTATTTCCGTGAAACTGTTCGCGTCTCGAACTTCTGTTGCTGATTCTGAAAATGGTAATGGTTAATTATCTACGCACTGTTGAAACGGTTAAAGAATACTATGAAATAACCTTGACTTAAAGTTTTTTAACGGTTTTTACAGTTACAGTTTTATGAAAATACTATCTAAAATCGCAGACTGTGAAACGTGAGTACCAGCTCTTATTTAATTCGAATTAAATCCAATGGATTATTGGAAAATAACGTAAATTTTCGATTAATTGCTTTATTTTTAAATTGCAATAATATTATTGATAAGTATCGTGGATAAATAAATTCATATTTCTATTTAGATATAATTAAAAGAAGATTAATAGAGACTTTCACTTGCTAAATATTTATATTTAGCGGATTAGGCGTAATTCTAAAAAAAAAAAAAGTCTATCGAGTTTTGAAAGTTTCTTTTGGTGTTAAATTCTCTCGAAACTCTTCGAGAACACCATTGTGAAGCCATCGATGTTCACATACTCGGCTGTTGACCAATGTTCTATAAAGAAAGAAACATTTGAAAGACGCATTGCATTTGAGTTGCAATTTTACGCACAGCTGACTTCGCAGTCACCCTTTGCAGTCAGTTGGTTCCTGCCTAAAGCAACAGGTGGTCTTATCCACGTGTCGATCCTGGAAACGAGCAATTTTACATTTTGCAATTGCAAAATGCTTACAGAGAATTATATAATATTATCGAACATATTTTAAAACAAATGTTAAAAATTGCATCAAAGATCAAAAAAAAAAATTTTCATCTATTAAATCTATACACGAATGAATTTTTTTAATAAGAAAAAAAAAAAATACATAAAAAGAAATCTAGCATACAACTAGCATAAAATTATAATAATATCAGCGTTAAGAGAAATGTACATGTAACAATATCTATTGATACAAAAGACATGAGTCATGAAATAAATACAAAGGAGTACGTGAATAAATTACAAAGTACTCTTTACCAATCCTTTAGTAGTTCATATATTGTTCGATAGGGATTTTACAGGTGTACATTAATGGGAACAACATCTATGTATGACTCATGGTAAATACAACCGGAGTTTTGTGTCCGCCACGCTACAAATTGTTTAATACGTGTTCGATACAATTTGAACCATCTATTCGATAATCGGTAGACTTCGTTCCTATGTATATATACATACGGTAGACAGATATACAAAAACATCATATCGTACAAAATAGTAGCAATAGTATCACCACCAGTTTCGTTCCCACGTATTCTTCTCTTATGTACGGTAGCCTCTCATTGACCTTTGATATTTTCAGCTTAATATCGTAATAAACTTTATAAAAATACGATTCTTTTAACCCTTTATTTGGCCATCATTCATTTTCGTTTTTTTTTTTTTTTCGAAAATAAAAATATACTTCCTCATTTTTTCGAATTTTTGAAGTATAAAGATTTTAGTTGTTCAAATCCTTTTTTTTTTAATCTATAAAATAAAATCGAAATTAGAATTTAAACGTTCAAAAATCGCATACTCTCCTTTTAAAATCATTTTTCCAAAAATAAAAATCAAATTACGAAAAAAAAGACTGTGTAAGACTGTGTAAATCTTATTGATTAAAAAAAAAAAATTTAAACGAAAAATAAATTTACCTTCGATTAATCGCCAAATAATGGGTTAAAATGCTTTCATCTTGGAGCAAAGAATCGGAACGATTACAATAATGATCGTCGTCTCGCCCGTGCTAGTGTTATCTTCGATCGTACATGTGTAATTTGGTTCTACATCCTTTTTTTTTTTCGGATTCTAAGGCAAAATCCAGTGACATTTTCGTGGAAAAATTCGATGCTTTCTCTCGATTTAGCATGGTCGTTTCGTCAATAACATGTACCGTACGCAGAGATCGGTCGAAAGAAGTGAAAACCCAAGTGAAAAAATCGCGGAAAGAATGGCGCGTCTCACGCGCACGTTCCTCTTCGTTATGTACAAAAGAAGAAACAAAAAAAATCTAAAAAAAAATCAATTCGACGACGAACGAGCTTGTTCTATCTTCTATCTCCGTCTTGTCGTTTTTCTTCTTCTTTTTTTTTTTTTTTGTTCGAATATCGTTTCCTTTGTACTTGTTCCGTTTTATTAGTCTCTTCTCTTTTTTTCTTTTTGTTCTTTCTTAGTTTACTTTTTCCTCGTTTTTTTCTTCGTCACGAGGAATAACGGATCGGAGGAGGAGTCGAGGAGTTTAGGACGAACGACGCGTGTTTTTCATTGGATGAAAAATGAATAAGAAAAGAAATAAACGAGTTCTGGTTCCCTTGATGTTAACCAAAACGCAATCGGGAATGTTGTACTATGATCCATGATTTTTTTTATTAAACAAATTAAATACAAAAGAGGTTGTTGCATCTCTGTTTTCCTTTTTTTTTCTTTTTTTGTTGCTCGTGCCGACCACGACTCGCAGTCGCTCCATTCTCGAGTTAATATAAATAATTAAAAAACAACAGAGGAGAACGGGAGGGAGGGCAAGGAGCATTAAATAAAAAGTAAAAAGAAGTCATCGAGGGATAAAAATTAAGGGAGTAAGAGGGACAGAGCTCGTGGAAGAAGAAAGTTTAAAGGTCTGTTTCTCTACATATTCTGACTTTCTCTCTCTCTCTCTCTCTCTCTCTCTCTATGTATATATATATATATATGTATGTATATATATCTTTTTCTCAATGAAACATACTCACACGCTCGCATTGTACAAACTCTACGACAAGGTGGATCGTTTCGTTCGAAATAATTAAGGGAAAAAGGAAGGATCGAGCTTCGGCAATTCAAGACTAGTCGAACTTGATAATCATAGTTTACCGTCCCCTTCGCAATTCGATTATTCCGCTCGTTTTCCAGAATTTTTCGTTCACCTAGTTTACATTTCAAACCACGAAGAAGTTCAATATTTAGAGGTTCGCTTGAAATTACGATAAAATTACATTAGTTATTAGTAAATATTAGTAATATTTTAATTTCGCATCGACTAGTACAATTGAATTTTCGCGAGAAAATGTAACTGGTATAACGTTCGATCTTTTAAGAAAGATCTTTTAAGAAGAATTCTTAAAAATAAACAGAATCAAGTAAATCGCGAAAATCGGTAAGGAAAGGCGTAAATGCTCCCTGGAATGGACCATGTATCCTTGAACCGCCAAAGGTGCGAACAGAGAGAGAAAAAAAAAAAAAAAAAAAAAGGAAGATCGTTCAGAAATGTCTTGGAAGAGAAAAAAAACAAAAAAAAAAACAAAAAAAAAACGCAAACGAGATAACGGATGATCGATCTTACAATACTTTCGAATAAAAAAGAAAAACAGAACGGAAATAGCATCGGTTTCCTGCCTGTTTCGTTCGTTTCTTCTTTCTACGCTCGAAGAACCTTTTTCTCTCGATCGATATTTATAAATGCTGCTGGACACAACGCTCGCTATTATTTTACCAAACACTTCCTTCGAGAACGTTCGAGATTAATTAATAATATTTAAAAGTCATTAAAGGATATGTACAAAGAGATATTAATATGAATATGCAGTAAATGTCGCCATTGCCGCAGGATCCGCGCGAAAATCGAGCGTTCCGTCTCGATCTTTCCGCGCGGATCGAACGTGGCGAGGATCAGCACGGTGTTCGACGATTTATCCGTGTCTTTCACATTTTCCAGGATAGATGTGATTAATATTTAAACATATTTCGGAACAGTCTGTCGCATTTGGGAAGCATTTGTGTCGGGGCACGATTCACGATTCACAGGTCGCAACAACGTGGAATGTCGACATAATATACGAGACGCTCGAAAATCTTAAAAAAAATTCTTTTGTCAAGAATTCTTTCGAGACTTTTCTTCTTTTTTTAAAAATTATTTTATTTTATTTTATTTTATTTTTTTTTTTTTTTTTTTTTTTTTTTTTTTAAGAACTTCGAGCGTTTCAAGTTAGGATACGATAGAGGGAGGAAGCACCGTGTTAATCCTCGAGACTGCTGCTTGTTTTCCACGCGCATTTTGGCAGATCGTTCGTCGCGAAAGGAGATGCCTTTGAAGTTAGGCCTTCTCTGTCCTAATAAACCGCGTTCGTTATTTTTTTTCTTTTCTTCATCTTTGATATTTTCGAGTATAAGAAAGAATGAAATTTTCAGTCGTACAATTCTGTCCATACAAATCGCATCTTTATATCTTTAACCGTGAATATATGTTAGTTTTCTTGAATTATTATTGATAATTTCGTCGCAGCCTGTCGACGAAACGAGCCGATATTAATTTTTTGGCGGTCTTCTCGTCTTTTTGAGAATTTTATCTTGTCTCCTTAGGACAGAGGCTAGAAAGAGTCGGTCTGCTCGTTCTCTTTCGTTTAACACGCTCTTCTCTCGCACGGCGCGGATTATACATATAATAGATATTATATTTATATATTTATATATTTATAATATATATATATATATATTTTTTATATAAAACTAAAAGTACCGTGATACTGATAAAATTTCGGAAAATATTAGTTACCGACAAATGCGTTTCGGTGCTCAATTAATATTATTCTTCGATAACGATAGATCGAGAAGGTCGAGAAATATAAGTTACAGCAGATCTAAAATTCGTTTTCGATTAATAATTAATTAGTTATTCGGTAAAAATAAGTTGAGCATACGCGATGCATATCGATTATTATATCCTCTCAATTTCCTTCCTGAAACGTTTAATACCTTGTTGTTATATTATTTATTTCCTTCATCTTTCTTTCTTTCATTCATTCGAACGCGCATGCATACTTACTTTCTCTCTCTTTCTCTTTCTCTCTGTCTCTTTCTCCCACTCTTTAAACTCATTAAACGCACGACTTTTAATATTAATTTTACTGACGATCGATTCTTCTCTCTTTCTCTCGTTCCTATCTAACGTACACTCGCGCTGGATATTATATTAGAGGCTGATTAAAATACTACGAGCCATATAAGTTCACTCGTATATCATGGATATCAGAACTTAAAAAAAAAAAAAAAAAAAAAAAAAAAAAAAAAAAAAAAAAAAAAAAAAAGAAAAAGAAAAAAAAAGAAAAAAAAAAAAGAATTTCCAAAGCCCAGGAACGATATACATTCTTCTTACAATACGCTCTTTTACAAATGACTCGTCGTTCGTTTTTCTCATTATAGTCCCTCGAAAAATACTTTGTACTTATGATCGCGTCAACGATAAAATTTCACATACACATACATCGAAGCCGTAAAAATTGGGTCTTCCTTACACGCCATCGATACGATAAATTTTTATGCTTTTGGGACATGTAAAATAATATTCACGTATTATATAGTAAGCGAAAAGAAAAAATTATTTAAAAACATTAGTGAATGATTCTTAAAAAAAAATAATAATAATAATAAATCAGATAAAAACACATAGGTCGAATTGTGATAATTGAAATATATATATATATATAAAAAAAAAAGAGTTTTCGTAGAGACGAAATGTATCGAAGGAGAAAATTAAAAGAAAAATATAAAAGAACTTGAATATACATTCGGCTTGATATAGAATTTCCTATTATCTCTCGTCTTCACATACGCACTTATAAATCCATAAAGACAACACATCACTCTTGCTCATATTACATACTACATTTAAACGCTACACGCTATGTACATCAAAAAACGTATACTTAAGCTACTCTGGGCGTTCGGGGGTTAGCCTAAAAAGTAATATAATACAGGACACGCTGTCATTCGTACTCCCTCCGACGATTACGCGGTATATATAACATCTTTGGACTCGATTTATTACACATTTATAAGAGAATTATTACTTATGACCGTAAATTTCTCGCGCCTAGTCTCTCTTTCTCTCTCTGAGTAGCCGCTACGTGAAACTCGACGTGGCACCTTTGTATCGGACCAATATTTCTCATCCAGTCTGATACAAATATTATATTCTATAATCGGTATGTCTTTTCTCGTCTTTGCTTTCCTTCAAAGTTTCCTTCTTTGAATGAGATATTACATACTCTTTTTTATTCGTTTGGTGCCCTCGTAGAATTCTAACGGGCGTAGCTCGAGATTCTAAACTTCTCTTCTCTGTTTCCACCCTTTCTTCTTCTTCTTCTCATTTTCTTTATTATTAGTTCTGGAAGACGAGCGCTTCTTTCCTCTTCCTCGAAACGCGTTCTTCTCCAAAAGAGTTCCTTTAAGTCCCGCCTGAGAATCGAGAACTCTCCGGCAATGAAAGCACTGTGCGTGTGTCGATTATTTTTGCATTTCGTGCGTGCACCCCGTTGGTCTTCGAGCGAATTCCTCGGTACAGTTTTTGCCTCGTACGAGAACCCGATTGAAAGAGGGTTGCACGTCTCGCAAATCGTTTTTGATTCCTTTTGATAAGGGAATCGTCTAACACGTGGCACGACGAACATGTTCCTCTTGGTCGTGGGAAAAGAAGAATAGGGATGAGTGAGTCCTCGCATGTCTCGTGAACCATTTTAAACTGCTGATACTTGGGCTGATTCTTCGTCGTCTGAAAAATCGTTAGATTGGGATTAACGATGATTTTTTTTTTTATTTTTTTCTTATTTGGAGTTATAGAGTAAATATACTCCCACGAGTCTTGTCTACCTTGGCTGAATCTTTTTTAAATTTTTATACCGTTTTCAATACCTACTATGTTTGATTTATAACTTGTTATTTTATTTTTCTCCAGTAGTATAATTCTGATTAAAAAAAAAAATAAGATTAGAAATAGAAAGAGAATAAATTATTTGAAAATTGTATTACACGGAACTGTAATTTCTGAACTTTGGATGGAATGTTTTTTTTCTAAAGACTATGAATATTACGAATTAAAGGTGTAGAATGAATTATACTACATACTTTCCTATATGTATTCTATTTCTTCATCTATTTTTCTAACTAAATATATCATCTAAATGCGTGAAATCTATCAATGCATAGATTTTGTACAGAAACTACAATTTCAATGGCGACTAGCATAAGAAAACTTTTAGAAAAAAAGAATCGAAATAAAAATCAGGAATCAGAAATAAAAATTATATTCGCCAAAGTAGACGTTCTTATTTGAAAAGAAGCAAAGAATTACATCTATCAAATTATCGTAGAAAAACTATCTGTAAATAAATCTATAAGAAAACTATTTATTCGAGGAGAGATTTAAATATAATTGAAATTTAAATGAAGCATACAAACAGTACAATAATTTCTATTAGCAAGTTACTCTGTGTGATATTCTGTTCTGTAAATTCTGTAATTTTGTATATATAATAAATTTTTATGATAGCCAATAAAAAATAAAATTCGCAGAAATGTGACGATTGGTTTTATTTGAATTTCAATTAATTTTAAATCCCTCCACGTATATATTCATATGAAAATCAAATCGAATAAAAAGGATCGTGGAGTGACATGACGTGCAAATAGAAAGAAAAAAAAAAAAAAAATTGGAACGCAAGCAAGCTCGACATGCCTCGACACGATGATACACGAAACTATACAATATGCAAATGTGAAACATAAAATTGCAATCCTTTGGGAATCGGACGATTTCGGTCGTAACAAGCCATAAAACAGCGAGTGCCACAAGAGGTACATCGATACAATTTATAATTCGTTCGAGATGCAACAAATTCCTGGCCAAGGATGCGTATTTATTTGTACATAAACACAGTGAATGCGCTAGATGATGCTAAAAAAAAAAAGAATAAAAAAAAATAAAAATAAAAATAAAAAGAAGAAACCAAAATTGAAATATATCGAGAAACAAATATATATATATAAAATATATGAGAATACGAAATTTGAGTTATGCACACAGATAATGCATGGTTACACAGGCAATTTGCATTAAAAATGTACAAGTGGAACAATACGTATATGGGTCGTTATTTACAGTATGCTGCGATCATCGAGAAGATAAATATGAAAAACATGTAGTACATCGAACAACAAACAAAGACGATTCTTTTCCGGAATCGTCGATCGATTTGGTGTGTGGATTTTCATACATACATTGTACTCGATCGATGTAGAAGTGTCTTAAAGGTAGAAAGAGATCGGCGTATTGTAAGTGTCTCATTAGCATATGTCGTCCATTGAAGGAAAGAAAATTTTCGCAAAACGTGTTTCGTTTGATAAATAACGATACGTTGGAGAAACTAGAGCTTTCTATCCTACGATGTCTAGATCGAGAAGAATTAATCGAGTTCATCGCGACGAAGTCGTGGACATTCGTCGATCTTCACGATGAAAAATGTTATATATGAATGAATTTGGTAATTTAAAAAATTATTGGCATAAATTTTCATGACACACGATTTTAAATTACGATTCCATTCGATGCAGCAAAGCACGAAATGAAAGATCAATATACACATCGATGTTTGAAAAAAATAAACGAAAATGTGGCAAAAATGATCGAATTTTGTGCGATTAATAAGTGGAACGATAAAAAATCATTAATAATTAACATTTTTCTCCGTGCATTAATAATCCATCAATAATCAGTGATGGGACTGATGCATTTATCGACAATATACTAAACTAGTTTGATTTCTTTGATGTATTTAAAAGTATCTTAAATAATAATTACAATTTCACTAATAATTCATCTAATCAATCTATCTAAATGATAAAAAATAAACGATACTATTAAACAGTATTTTAAATAATTTTCTCACTCTCAATAAATAATATAAATAAAGTATAATTTAATATAAGTTAAATTACTTACTCATTCAAAAAAAATATATACACTTAATATCTTTATAAGGAACAATCTTTCGTATATACAAATATTTACTAAAATTCTCATTCCTCCAAAGAAAACGTTAATTACTATTCAACTCACTCTCTATCCTCACCATCCATTGCATAAACACCAACTTACTCATTCCTATGCATCCTAATTGAATCTTAACGAAGAAGCTATGCATACCTCTGTCGTAATAATCAATATTATAATATTCATATCGCATACTCAATAATCTCAAAATCAAACTCCTAATCTAAAATAAAACTGCTCTCTAATTTAAAATTAATCTCAAATATATATATATATCAAACAATATGAATATATGTACATTTCTTCGTCTAAAACTTCGTCCTAAAAACCGATTAAAACTATCTATTCATTGAAATTCTATCCAGGTATCACTCCCATCACCATTATTATCGATAGTGGTGGGGAGCGAAGCAAGCCTCGAGGACGAAAAAAATTATGTCTATATGTATTAAATTCGAGGAGAGAGAGAGAGAAAAAAAAAGTGTATATACACGTCTAGAGAGAAAAAAAAAAACTTGGTAGAGATTAGATTGTATTTTAGCGATTGTTTTTTTCATTTGTACCATCTTCATGGTCGTTCCTGTAGGTAACACCCTCGTGGCTGTGGGCACGGCCAAGCCTGTGCAACCTTGCCATCTGGGCCGCAACTTTGTAAGCAGGCGGTTGACGGCACTGCGCACTACCGATTCCTGGACGCATCGTCGTCATCGACGTCATGGTAGTCATGGTAGTCATCGTCGTCATAATCGTAGTCCCAGCTCCTGGGGGTGGAAGAGCCGCCGGTACTCCTAGGCCCACGCCTACTCCTAATCCCGCAGTACCTGAAAACCCTCGACTCTCTTTCTCTCGATCTCTCACACCCCTGCCAATTCTTTGCTGCTCAACAACCGCTCTAACCCTTATCCTCCGCCATGTAATTCATCGCCACTTGCGATTCTGAACGAGCACGACTGGAAACGTTGAAGAACGTCTAACAGTTGTTTTCCAGAGCTAACGGTTTCAAACACGTTTCGAACGGTTTGGAACGTTCGTGTCCAAGTTTACGAGATGTCTGAAAGGTCTATTTTAATTGAAAGGTGAATATTTGACGAGATTGTCAAAAGGATTATATCGCGTGAGATGGATCAAAGTTGCGAAACGTTTTATTATTCAAACGCGTAAAAAAAGTGAGAAAATATTTTTCTCGTTCGATAATTTCTTACGAAAACAAATTTTTCTTTAAAAAAAAAGAAAAAAATTAGCAAGAAAATCTTTCTGTATCTAACTCTTTCATCGATCTTAAGTAGAATTTATTTCTGTTGAAAAAGTCGTAGTCGTTCAGAACACGCTCTCTCTCTCTCTCTCTTGAGAAAGAGAGAGAGAAAAAGATGAGCCGGATTTACAAGGAAACTGTACAACACACACGTTATTCACCGCTAGGTCAACCCAAGAAGAGGAAAGCAGAGAAAACCAGTTAATATATATATATACCCTGAAAAGAAGCCTCGGTTTTCCGTTAATCCCGAGGAAACGCGGTAGAAATACAAAAAAAAGGGGGGAGGGAAGGGAAATAAAAACCGAGATCACACACGATCGATGCAACGCACACCTTTTCTATACGCACGCACGACCTCCTGCATCGTACACGTGTAGAACAGGCAATGATACTCACGTGATTATTAGCGTGCACACGCCAACCCTTCGAGCAAGCGATTAATACGGATTTAAGCATCGGTGTATAGCATATAATACGTATATACGCATATATATATATCAATGAATGCCTCAAAGCCCAACACGTTGCTTCCGGTCGATAGGTATTATCAATGTCAACCATTTCTCTATCTCTCTATATCCAAGAGATTAGTACAGTGTCTCATTTCCCATTCATTGCTAACTGCACTCTACAGATCCATCGCCATAGATTATTAATGATCATACAACTACTTCATGCATAATTCTACGTATACCCGGAAGCAACGCAGTCACAGAGTCGAACGAAGAGTTTCTACAGAGAAGGAAGAAAAGAAAAAAAAAAAAGAAAGGAGAGATCAGCCCAAGTTGCAGGAGAGAAAGAGAAAGAGAGAGAGAGAGAGAGAGAGAGAGAGAGAGAGAGAGAGAGAGAGAGAGAGAGAGAGAGAGATAGAAAGAAACTCAAGACAGGCAAGACAATCGCGGACTCACCTTGAGGATTTTGGGGTTGGTGATGGTGATGATCGTAATAATGTTGGTGGTGATGGTGGTGGTGGTGGTGGTGGTGGTGGTGATGATGATTGTGGTTGTGGTTCTGGTTGTGGTTGGCAGGAAGCGGAGGTAACACTGCTACCGCGTGAGGGAACGGAGGTGCACCACCTCTCAAAACAGACCCTGCACCACACACAGGCCACATACGAAATGTTTCTTTACAAAATTTACAATGATACACCGGTTTCACCGTCGGTGATATCATTTTCCTCCTTTCCATTTTCTTTTACTTTATTTAAAGAGAGAGAAGAGAGACGTTTAGGGAGGATGGATATGATGGAAAAATCTTAGAAATGTACAATGTATTTATACAACGTTATACGATGAGATTTGTACAATTTATTCGAAAGAATTAAAAAAAAAAAAAAAAAAAAAAAAAAAAAAAGAGAGAGAAAAGAGGAAAGAAATAAACTTCGACTTCCTTTATGAACGTGAAGGAAGAAGATTCCTAGAGTGAGTACCGCGAGTGTAACAGATCGCGAAAAATTGGGTCGAAGTTATTATACTATAAATATTTATGTATGCGTGTATGCGTGAATAATGCGTAAAGAAGCGAGTCTCTGTGAGAAAAAGCTTTAAGCGATAAATGTACTGAAAGCGATTGGAACTCCCGGGATAGAAGAAGCGGCTATAAAGCACGTTTACCTATATACGTTTTATCGGCGCAACGCTCGGCTAAACGGTAAATAAATAATGTTACCGGAAAGGATAAAAAAAAAAAAAAAGTGTACGTATATATATCTATAATATATGTAATATTATGTACTACAGCTTAAATTGCACGGAATTCTTTGATCTTAACTACCATACGATAGAAAGAAAAATGAAGATGAGTGGCCATGGGACATACGCTTTTTCTTTTCAACGTTAAAATCTAATCGTGACCCGACAGTGAAACGAATGATTCGAAGGAGTAAACGGATTATGACTGTGTGTAACGGCAAACTGTAATGAGAAAATATTTCAGTTACTTCAATATCAAACGAGAGAGAGAGAGAAAAAAAAGGGGGGGGGAAGAAGAAGAAAATTAAAAAAATAAAAAAATAAATAAATAAAATGAAAAAATAGATAGTTACTCGAAGGATATTCATATATAGTCATCAAGAGACGTATATACAACAAATATCACACGTTTCCAAAACGAATCATTCTCGTTTAACTAACTACAAAAAATATATAACGATACGTCACACACTACTGGAAAAAAAAAAAAAAAAAAGATTTTTTTTTTTATACGATCACTTTTGCGATTATAACAGAGAAAAAAAGGAAAACAGAGACTCATTGAAACAATCGTACCACGAAACGTATTTCACGCAATTCAATTACTGTGTCAATCACATACACGATATATACGTGTCATCAACAACGATAACGTTTTAATTTAAAAGAAAAAAAAAAAAAGTATAAATAATAAATAAAAGATAAAAAAAGAAGAAATTAAAAAAAATTAAAAAAGGCAATTTTATCTTGTTGGACCACTCCAGATTCTTTCTTTGGTTCTACCTTCTAAACTACGGTCTACGGAACGGGCAAAAAAAGGGAACAAGAGGAATAATGAGCACGAGCTTGTGGAATTATTTGATCTCTTTTGGTTCAAGTTTACGTACCTTGCATAGCGGAGTGCCGTCTTTGAGGTGGCGGTGGACTACCACCAGCTTCTACGCTGCTTCCGCTGTGGCTGTCCAGTTGCGTACTGTGACCACTGTCACTGCTCGTCACCGAACCTACGCACACGTCCCCAAGACACTTCTATCACTACACATTCTAACCCAGTTCTCGCCCTGATGCGCCCGCTAACTGCTAATTATCTAACAAATATTAATCGCGTTCATCAGACGCATGGTAATCCGCAACACTCTCTCTTTCTGTCTCTTTCTCTCACTCTCGTTCTCTCATTTGAAAAATCAGAGCCACAACAAACACGCCAGTAACGCCTACGAAAATGTAGCGATTAAAAGTCGCGCTCGCACAGCGTTTGTTTTTCGATGCACGCCTACCAGAGATCGTCTTTCTGTAAACGATTATTTTATTATAACTACTTCTAATAATAAAATGAGTTACGTGTTATATCGAAGAGAAAAGATTGAAATTGAAAAAAAAAAAAAAATTATATATATATTAGTGTCCTGAAAAATGAGATTTCATCAAAAGGGTGATTCCCAGGAGCGATAATTATTTCCTATAATTAAATTAATATTTGAATTGAGAAAAGTATTAAGAAAATTTATAAAAATTGAAATTACTATCTATTTAAATTGTTGATAAAAAGTGATTAGAAAGAAAACATAAACAAGACTATAGCAATAAGATTAAATTACTGAAGGATGATTCACGCGTCCGTATGTCCCATGGTGAGTATTCTAAATTGAAGCTAGACGTGCTTCGCCCTGGGAACAGGACCGTGATGTGTATAACACGGGACGATAATATTGATTGAAAAAAAGCGCGAGCTACGGTAATCGACGTACAAGATGCGTGTAAAATGGATAAGCTAAATATAAACATGGAACATTTATGAATTGCGTAAACGGCTGTGCAGCGTGCATATAAAATGAGATAGTTTCTTAGAATTTGCGAGACCTGACCAATGTGTACGGTCACGAGCAATGAAAGGTGCATTTAATGGTACTTCACGAGATGTGTCTGCTCTTTAGTGTGTCGCAATAAAACAACGTTCAAAAGAAAAATAAAAAGAAGCACCGTGTGATTTATCGATCTAAAGCTAGCAAAATGTATAGAGACATAGAAAAAAACTTGACACTATAAAGTATTCACGTGTACATGTGTGTATGTATGTATAATGTATATCAAACGGTGATTGACAGCATCTCGTTTCGAACCATTTCATGTGTCGAAATTAATCAACTTACCACTGGTCAACGTTTTTCTTAATGGCTGAAGATTGCTCAGGCTGGTTACGCTACTACTTTCAGCACTGAGATCGACAGGTGGTGGTAAACTGGAAGGAGTATCGCTATGGGATCTCTCATGCATAGGAACTCGGCTACCAGATCCTACTCTCCTAGGTGCACCGGGACTAGGCTCCAGTCCGCTGGAATGTAATGCCAATCCCGGCACTGGAAGCGGCGGTGGACAGTGTTTTGGTTGATAGGGACGAGTTTTATGGGGATCGGAAAGCGCCAACATTTTTCGTACTGCTTGTGGCGATGCTGCTCCGAACTTTGTACCTAAAATTAGAATATAATTAATACTTATCATTTTATAAAACTTAAGTCAAATTTCAACAAATAAAATCTTACCTTGTATACTCTTTCTACCTTCGCTAGTGCTGCTGGCACTGCTTGTTGTCGATAGAGTAGGAGAAGGATGTCTCCTCCCTCTGCTCGCATTAAGAGGTACTGCAGTTACTGCGGCAGCTCCCGCGTGAGGTTCACATTCCACAGATAAAGCGTGTAATCGCTCCTCGTCAGTTATTACTTTCATATTGGCAAGGTATGCTTTTACTCTTCGAACCATCTGTGCTTCTTCAAACATTTTTTTCGGATTCGGTGCAGCGGTAGATTTTTTTCGTCTTTTCACCGTAGCTGTCTGTCCTCCTGGACATTGTAACACTGTTAGTAAAAATGAATTATCATATATCTGGCTCTATTTTTATACAATCGAATTAAATTACCTTGATTGCCAGTTGTCATTTGATTTAACGCAACCATGGCAGAACTAGGTGGTTGGCCACCTCTTTCTAACATTATCGATAAATCATATGGCGAAGAACACATATTCGTTAATGTTCTTACTTCTTTTGCGATCATCCTCAGCTTTTCGAAATTCACCAAACCTTCCACTCTAGAATCGTTACCAAGATGTATAAATGTTAAATCTTTCTTCACTACTGGATAAAATGGAATCTAAAAAGAAAAAAAAAATATTCCACGTTATTTCATTATTTACAAAGTAATTGAATAGTAAGATAATTAAAATATGAGAGATAAAAAGAAACTTACTATGGGAGGTTGCGTTTGTTCAGATGCTACCAATTGTCGATATTTACTCATATTACGGCTAGGATCCATTAATTCTTGAAGATCACTAAATAGCCTTTGATATTTACTTGGCAGTTTTTCCCAAGAAGCTCTTAATCTGGATACAGCTCCATGACCCAAACCAGATACAATTGCAAACATAGAATTGAAATTTTTACATTCTTTACACTGCCCTGTTTGTAATAAATAAGAAAATGTTGAAAAACTTATATAATATAAATATTTTAATCGACGATTGTAAATGCTAAAAAACTTACTTGCTATTTTTATAAATTGTTTTATTATTTTACTACGTCGAACGAGATTGTGTTCAGAACAAACTTCTGTCACAACCCAAAACATTTCTCTGTTGACTAGTTCTGCAAATTGCCTGAGCATTGGCACTCCATATCTACTCTTTAATTCGAACAAATCATCCACATATTCCGTAGATTCAATTTGCCTAATAATAAGATATAAATATATTTTCATTATGTAAAAAATAAGTTGCAAAAAAATGAATAATATCATTAACTTACCTGAATATACTGAAATCTTGTAGAGTCAGCTGAATTGCAACTTCAACTGCATTTAATTGTAAGAAATGAACCTGAGATTCGCGTATGAGTTCTGGCGCTTGTTCGTCTGCTACAAAAGTCTCCGAAATACCATTAGTTTTTAAATAATATCGAGAACTTAAACCAATTCGTTCCGCAAGATTTTGCAATTGGTCAGGTAACCTGCGTTGTTTAATCATACCTCCTTCTCCAACACTAACTTCAGCTAAAGAAAAATTCGAACTACCTTCAGTTATACCAAATTCTTGAAGAGCAAGCATCACCACCTAAAATTATCTTATATTAGCACATGAATAGAAAACTTTAATATATTTCCTAGATTAAAATATCTACCTCGTGTGCCGTTGTTTCTTTGTGAATAAGAAGATATTTACAAGTTTGATCAGCTTTATAAACTTTTAGAACATGTTCTGGATAGTCAGGTGCCCTTAAGTCATCATAGCAATACAATGACGTAAGATCAGGATTACTTTTTGAGTGATAAAGATTAGTAGTTTGTGCAAGTCCTCCTGTTCCTGGTGGTGTATGAGGAGGTGCAAGAGGATCATCTACATGTACACCATCACTGTAAATGAATTATTTATTATATACATCCTTGAAATTTTTCCTTAAAATATTTTTTTAAATTAAAAGAAAAAAGAGAGAGAGAGAAAAACATATATTATATATATTTATAACATATTTATAACATATATATTTTCAGCTTACTTAATAGTATTCTTTGGCAGTATATTCATTTTTATGAGAGCTTTTTGTAATTTCTTTTTGGGTCCAAGCGTCATGAATCCTTTATGTTCCTTTTTAGCGTCTTTACAAGGAGAAACGTTAGAATCAGGAATTAATAATGGTACACCACCCACCAAAGGATTCAATGGATTTACTGGAGTTACTGTATCCACATGCGTAGACAACCTCGCACGTGGATCTGATTGTAATCTTGAAATTTCGGATTTGTTTGCTCTTCCCCGCGGTCTTGGCGAATCATCTGGCATCTGAAGCATTTCTTTAAACGCTACAACAGTAATTCATTGCTCGTATAAAAAAAATATAATCCATAAGTTATTATTTCTAGAAGATGCCACATACCAAGTAAATTTGATTTAACAGTTATACTGAGATGAGTAGATCCCCTTAAAATTTCAAGAGCTCTGGCATGATTCACGTGTTCAAAACTTTGTCCATTTACTTCTAAAATTTGATCACCACGTTTCAAACCAACATCTTCAGCCTTTGATTTTTTATCCACTTTTGAAATAAAAATACCGAAACCCCTTTCATACCCCCCCAAAATACTAAAATGTAAGACTTCATCCCTAGTTGGTCTTGCTAATGTTACATTCCGCGTTCTCGCTTTTGCTGCACACGCAATATTTAATAATCTAAAATTTATTGACAAATTGTAAGTAAATGATATAAATACTTACTAATTATACAAAAAAACATAAATTCAGATTAAAATATACCTTTGTTGTCCTTGCATTTTTTCTCTTTCTAATCCAGCTTCAAATGCTTCCAGAAATTCCATCATAGCTGGATCAGTTTCAAAATCAGTGAAATGATTATTTACCCAAAGAAGTACTACACGGGCAACTCTATCTCTGACTTGTGCTTGATCAAACCATTCTAACAATTGACTTGCAACTAACAAGGGACTATCAATAAATGTTCGATGGGTTAATAAGAAATCTTCTATATAAGTAGGATCGGTAATACTGTTTTCTTCGATAAGTTGTAACATTAAACGTTCAGGAGTTCCGCGAATAACTACATGACCCCTGCGTGCTCCGCCATCTAAAGCACCTCTTAACTCTGTTACTAGAATTACTCTCCCATTTTCTTCATGCCGCCTTGTATTTTCTTCTCCTTGATGTTGAATTCTGAAATAATCTGCCTGAGTAACACATACGAACTGACAGTCATCACATCTAAAAAAGTAAATAAATAAATTATGTTAATAAAGTTTTTATTTCATGAATATTAGTAATAATATATATTTAATATAAAACTTACTTTGTTCTCATAACACCTCTATGCAAAAGTCTTTCCATAGTGGGTAAAATTCCAAAACTGTCACCAAGATGCAGTTGTTCAATTTCTCCATTGCTATGCTCAATTTCCACAGCACCATTTATAAGCACACTCCAACTATCTAATTCTTCTCCATCATTTAAAACTATCATACCAGCACGTTCAACTACAGCAAACACCATCACAGCGCACAGCGCTCTTCTTACTGCCAAAGTCATATTTGTAAAGGCCTTTAATTGTTGTGTGAATTCTAAGAGTGTTTCTATATCATCTTCTGTCCTTTCCATAGGATCTTTTTCTAAACATTCTCTGACAGGATCACGGACAGTCAAGCTCTATAAATAAAAAGTAATTTGTTATTTTTATTTATTAAATATTTTAGTATTTAAAAAGTTGTTTAAAAAAAATCAATTACATCCATGCTTTCTGCAAGATCTTCTTCTTCATCACTATCCACTATAGATTCAACAAGTCCTGATAGATCAACATCATCTGCATCTGGATCTGCATCTAATGATCCTTGTACAGATGTCATAGTGTCTGAACCACTATATGCTGAACTTGTGTCACTCGAATGGCTGCTTCTGTTGGACTTTTGGTATAACTCTGGCCTGCCTGTCAGGCCTTGAGAAAACTAGAATACAGAAGAAAAGAAAATCCAATTAATTATTATATTATATTTATTATATAATTATATTAGATTTTAATCCATATTGCACATTTTTTATCAATAATTAATATAAAAATGTTTTGATAATAGTCTATGCAATTAATATATATATTATATAATTATATCTTGTATAATTTAACATTGACATACATCGTGATATTTTTGCATTAATTAAAAATGATCAACATATTCGCTTTGTTATTACTACACTATCAAATATCTAAACTAAAGTGTTTACATTAATGTTCATGCCAGACGATTTTAAATCCAAAGCAATACATTCTTTATCACAATGTATCGGCATAATCACAGATTATAAACAATAGCATAGTGCAATCCAAAATAAAATTATCAATGCACTGTCCCGTTTAATTCTCATACAAAAGAAACCTACGTGAATAACGTGCAATCTATCATCCCCAGACATCGATCTGTCAATTGGTAGGAAGAGGCTGCAAAGAACGGGATCAAGAAACATGTAAGACAAAAACATGGGTACTACGAGCGGTGCTCGTTTACGGAATAATACCAGGAATGGGCGTGATGGGGACAAGCTCTGTTCTTAAGTTAGGTTAGGTTGCCAGACATGACATCACGCACGCAACATCGAGCGATCAGAGAAAACACACGACAAGAAAGAGATAGAAATAGTGGCACGTATGTCTAAACAAAAACATCGTGACATCTGTCATCCCACAATAATCATCAACGATCATCTATGATCTTTCATAATAATGAATTGTTCGTAAGAAATCTTAAGAACGAGGAAAATATCGCTATAAACCAAGGCCATTTTGAGCCGCGGGAGATCATCAGACTCACTTGATACATGCCGAAGGCGTCCATCCTATCGTCTTAATAATGGCACTTGTTCGACACTCTATTCTTCCGTGTTTTAGATCACGAGAAATAATATAAAGAACAACTACTATCCGACCACATTCTCTTTTCGTTACTTGTCCACGATTCGATCGAACTCGCGAAACCCACTCTCATTCGCGAGCGCATATGCCAATGTATATACACGCAACGCGATGTGACCTTCTTTGTGTGCATTTACGAAGCTCGTGGCGCGTTTGGTGTGCCCCGTGTCGTGGGCCGTCAGCTTAGCAAAGTAGCGGACATGGGACTGCCTCTTGTCCCTCCCCCACCCTTCATCCTACCACCGGCATTCCCTTCGAAAGTATAGGGTCACGTGACCCAACTGAGCGGCAAACTCCAGGCCCGTCGCAATAGGAGGGCGCACATTGGGGGGCCCACCTGTAGCTTCTGACCGTGACACTAACAAAAACACTGCTATCGATAACGCGTTGAAAATGTCCTCGAGAAGATTTTTCGTTTCAGCCTACTTGCATCTCATTAATAATCATTTATTACTACATACTATTTCTGTATCCAAACTTCTACATCATTCAACATTTCATTTTGTATTTCTGAAATAGCAAACGTATTGGGAAATAGTTTTTAATTATTGAATTAATTTATAAATTCTTTCATTTAAACTTAAATGAAAACACTAATTATGAAAAATATATTTTTAAAACATATTTTTATGCACATTGTATTCAGATGAAATCTTACACATAAAACGATTTTTCGTAAATAATTAATCATGTATAAATAAGGATAATCAAACATCGATCACACTAAAAAAATTATCATTTTGTATGAAGAAATTATTACATAGCAATTCAACATTATATAAAATTTTCGTGCGTGTATTTGAACTTGCGATGAGACGTAACGTGAGGTTTCATAAAAATCGTTCGTGTGAAACGAGCTTAAGGAGTCGACGGTCGGTCAATCGTCAGTCGGTAAGCGATTGAGAGAGAAAGAGGATACTCGGAGAAAAGAGTACCGGTCTGCTCAAAGCATCCAATACAGCGGATAGTAACTTAAAGGCCACTGGCCGACCCGACGGATGATTTATACGACCCGTTATGTCGTGCCCATGTCTCACTTTTCCTTTTGTCCTGCTCCACAGACTTTCCAAATTGCTTCTCTCATTCAGTTTCTTCCTACTCAACCGAACAGACATTGACATACCAGTGCATGCCACCGATGTGCATTCCACAGACTCTTTAGGGGAAAGACAGTCTAATGTAGATCATCTTATGCGCACGCGTTGTACCGTAACGAACTTTCGATCCGGGAGCGGCACATTGGAAAATTTTAGCAAGGAAAAGCGCAAGTATAATGTACTTTTTTTTATCCGAAATTTATAATTAATTTACTTGATATAACATTGAAAGAACGTTAAGAAAAATTATATATAATAAAATTACATATTTATATCTTGGTAATAATAGTATATTAGATACTGTTATAGATAATAATAGTATAGTTTGTATACTAATTTAAGGGTATTCATTTTTAGAGACTCCAATACAATATAGTTATAAATTATTATAAATTATTTAAGGAGCTAACTAAAATAATTATAATATTTATAACTTTTAATGGTATATTAGAAAAAATTATAACAACCATATATTATTCTAAAATTAGAAGGCGCTATTTTTCTATAGTATCAAAAAAATGAAAGATGCTTTTATTTCATTTTGGTATAGACGAATATAAAATATTACATATTTTCAGAAAAAAATCGAATTTTTTTTTAAATACAATACGGAAATTTTTTCAACAAAAAATTTTCTCTCAATGATCGCTATTTATTCTTCGTGATTTTCACTGTATAAGCATCAATGCAAATAAAAAAATTTACAAACTGATAAAAGTTTTCTTTACAGGGAGAGGGAGAGAGAAAAGATACGCATTTGAAATGCATGAGAAAACATATACAATGAGAATAAAAAACGATTGTTTTAAAAGTTTTATCACCAACCAACTTCCAACTTGATTTCGCCATTTTTTTAATATTTATTCTTTCTCTTTTTTTTTTTTTTTTTTTTTTTTTGATTAAAGAAAATATGTGGGCAAGCAAACGCATCATGGATGACGATATTAAACTTTCTTTCAACGATTTGAACTATGATGACGTGAGATAAATGAACCGTTGCGAGAGAAATGATCAGAAATCATGTGCAAAAGTGCACATGACTTGATTTATCGCTAGATACCTGCCAACTCTGACGGATCGTGTCTAATATGAATACACTTTGTTATCAATTGTGCTATATTCAAACGAGATATATAACTATCTATACAAAAATTTAATTTTTAAAGATTAACAATTTATTGAAATATAATGAAGTAGAGTTATCAGTAATAGAGATATCAGTAATAAAAATATTCTGAATTTTATCAGAATTTTTGAAAGCAAGAATTAGGAAAAATTCGAAGTGGATAATGGGACCAAGATATTTTGGCAATAGAGAGAGACAAAGAAGTAAAATTTAAGAATAAAGCAAGTTATTCAAATTCAAGCATTACAATAAATTTCTTATGGATATATTAAAACGTCATTTCATATCGCAGCAATATTAATAAAAATTTAACGCACTAGCATTTGAAAAAAACAATTAGCCTAAAAGTATTTATTTCAAGAATTTATATGCATAATGCTTGAAGTATATGAAGAAATTCAGATCAAAAAAGGATTATCTGCGTGAATGCGTTCTTAAAATCTGTGAAAGAATGCTCTTACAATTTTTACCTGCAGAGAAAAAAGAGAAAGGTTCGAAAACAGATGTTTACCGTGTCATCGAAGACCAAATTGACCTGTCGATGGTCAGTTATGGGATGAGGGTGCGGTGGTCGATGCATCCTTCCTCCGTGCAGTTCCGGGTAGTCGATCTGCAAAGGAACAATAGGAAAAATAAAATAGAAAAATAAAAAAAATAAAAGAGCAATTACAATTAAATTTTTTATATCTGCAATAATATATACATTTACATTTACACAATATTTGTACATAAATATCCTATTGAAAAATACCAGGATAAATCTTACAAATTTATTCCGGAAAATTTAACTTAAGAGGAATGAAAAATATTTCGTTTCGATCACAAAGGGGTAAATCCTCATCGAAAAGGACGAAGAAAAAAAATAGACAAAAATATATTATTGAAGATCAGAAACTATCTCACAGACATCTAACACACACACACACACATATACACACATTTTCCACAGTAATCTGCAATCAACATTCATCAAACTAACATTTCGCTCTAAATTCGACGGAACTCGAGCGCGGAACCCGAATTCTCACCGAGGTGGAGAGAGGCAAGAGAGGGGAAGAGAAGCGTGTTTCAAATTTCTCGAATGACGAACAACTCGGCCGCAAGAGCAGCCGTGTCGTCATCCCCAGGAACGACACCGTGGCGTTGATAATCTAATCCGGTTCCACCTGCGACTTGTGCAGCTGCGTCAACTTCTCACCCCCTCTCATTGCACGCAGCCTCGTGCCTCTCTTTTTCCGTCAACAGCGTCTCGTTGTTCAATGATGCGCACGAAAAAAAAAAGCAAAAAAAGGAGAACGAAAAGTGTGTGTGTGTGTGTGTGTGAGAGAGAGAGAGAGAGGGGGGATAAAAAGAAAGGGAAAAAAAAAAAACGCAGAGAGACAACGAGATGAGCGTGCCTCGGGGCCGGAACCCGTAGGCCGGACTTCCGGTAGATACGCCGATTATACTTGCCATTCACAGAACCGCTCCCTCGCGACTCGATTGTTAGAGGCGAACAGCATTTAACCAATTTCGGGATGAAAGTTGAATTTCCACCGGTCGACGATACGGTGATTCGATTGGGAACAGCCGATGCGAAACGCGTTGTGCACGTTGCGAAAAATATTGTTCGACACGCCGGAAATTAACGAAACGCCTTCCCTACTACTCGCTCGAAAATATCACGTAGGTACTATCTGTATTTACAGCCGTTACGCGTTAATACATACTCGTATATCGTAACGCTTGACGCGTTGTTTCCAGTGATTTGTAACTTTTAATTGGTTTCTCCTGTGACGTGTAATAATCGTTATGGAAAATTATTTTACAGAAGTTTTATGGATGAATATTTTTATGTATATTGGATATTTCACGCGGATGGATGGATTATATGGCTCTAAAGGGGTTACGTGGAAAAAAAAAAAAAAATAAAATAAAATAAAAATAAATGATTCTGAATAACTCGCGATACCTTCGAAAGATTATAAGTTTGCACATTATACTGGGCAACATTTTCTTTTACATGTTAACGATATTTTAAAGATTCCAATTACGCGAAAGATTCTGTACACTATGTGTAATGTTATTGCATATTAAAATCGAGATTACACGGTAAAATTTTCCTCTTTTTTCCCGAGATATCGGTGCCTTCTGAAAAAAAAAAAAAAAAAAAGAAGAAGAACCGATATGTTTTCGCTTAGGAAATAATTGGTTAAATGAATTTAATTGTATCACGTATAAATACAGATACAATTTTAACAGAATTATAAAAATATTCGTGCATGTACTTAATATTCCAGTACTGGGATATTATTATAGATAATTTTGAAATCACGTTCACATCCCAAAAGGATGTGTAACGTAATATCAATTATTCAACCTGCTAATTAAGTCGGATATAGCAGAAATCTGGATAGTTGTTACGAAATGACTCGTCTATAGCCATGTTTAAAACTAACATGGAAAATCTACATCATCTAATTTATATTAAAACTTGTTTTGCTTGGAATAATATCTCGACTCCTATACAGGATCTTCCAAGATAGCAGGGCACGTATGTTAATTATCGATTATTCGAGGTAACCAGTACCTTATAACCGATCTTCTTCGAGCCTATTTCCCTTCTGAAATCACATCTCGCAGGTATATGGAAAATCATGAAAGTGAAAGTATAAGGATTAATCCAGTCATCGATCACAAAGAAGAATTGGAGAAGAAAGGAATGGATCATTTTTCCTTTTAGTTATGAATATTTATCTAATTGCTAATCTTTGTGAATATTTATGAAGCACATCGTTACATCGTAATTTTCATATATTTATATTTTCAATGTCGATATGTACTTTTTTTATATCACGCTAGTTCACGCTAGCTATGTTCATTATAATATTCACGTATGAATAATAATATTTTCTTTGACAAGTACCGCTCGACGAAAGAAAAAATTTTATTAGGCGAATAAAGTAATTTTTAACATGCTATTTAGACGTTTGAAGGAATTTGACACGAACATTATTTAAAAAAATATTCATGTGTAATTATTTTTGTTATGTTATGAGTTTTGAATACTATTGACATAAAACGTTGTCATAGATGACATAATTTATTATAATGATCAGTTGAACAGAATAATTTGCATTCTCTACACAATATTAAACATATATTTAAATTATTTCATTTCATCATCATATATAAAATTAATTCTCACAATCTTGGAATAAAGATCTTCTTGAATGAAACCGTTATACAATGAATTAATATTTTCCACCAATCAATCATAATTTGCCATTTCCAAAATAATATAATTTAATTTAATTCATCCACTTTTATTTTTCAGTTTTCAAAAAACTGGAGAGGAAAATATCTATGGATCGGTAAACGGTTGCAAAATAATTTCACCATCGAGGCCCAAAAACATTGACCCGATGAAACGAGGGTTTCGCAGTGTCACGGGCAACAATTGCCAAACCTCCTCGTCGAGGTTTCTCCACGTTTGACGAGGAATGACAAACATCGCTGCGACTCGACTCGATTGTTTATAATTCGTGGATTACGTAACGAGAAAGCGCGTGCACATTTTCTGCATCGGTTGCTTGCGTCACGCGTCACAATTCGTGGCTCTCCACCTCGCGAAAATCTCATTTGCGATCCGAGCAAACAGAGCATGGCGCGTGATCTATTTCGTTTCCCTTTTGCGCATTTGTTTACGATGTTCGAACGATGATGGCTCATTGAGAAATCGGTTTCGAGATGTATCGCTTCGCTTGTAAGCCGAGCCTTTGCGGTTCTACAAACACGAGATGAGTTTCCCTATGTGTGTGTTAAATGAGGTAATGATTTTTGCAAAAAAAAAAAAAAAAAAAAAAAAAAGAGAAAGAAAAGAAAAATGAAATGGCAACGATACTAATTGATTTTGATAGCGAGAGAATGAAAATTGAATAAAGGAATCGATTAATGATTGACCTTTAGAAGACAAAGGCTTGGAGATTTAATTGTATATACAATAGAAAAATAGAAAAAAATATATTTAATTTAATTTTTCCACGCGAATGCTGAGATTAAAAGCAACGATAATTTTTTTTTTAAATTTCCTAAGTGAATTGGAATAATTTAATTGGCCTTTCTGAGTCTATCTTAAAAAAAAAAAGGTAAGAAGAGAAGAAGATTATAATTATATAAATTAATGTTTATCAATTTTTAGGTAGAAATGGAAGATTCTCATAAATGTAAAATGATAACGGTATTAATTAATGATAAATATTGAATTGATATAGGAGATTTGTTAAAAAGAGAATTTGTGTAAAATATCGAATAAGCTAATCTATTATTGTGTATCAACAATACTTCGTATTATTCCATCGATAATCGATGCACTCGACAGTTATAAGTGTAATGGTAATTCACTTAATGCTCGAATATTCCAAACCCGCACAATCTCATTAAATGTAACATAATTTGAAAATTCCACCCACTAATCGACGAATTATAAATGTACTTTAAAGTACTCGCAACCACTGCTCCATTCATTTAACTCAATATCAAACGATCAGTTTTCAAACGAGTTTCATGAAACTGATCCTCGAGTACGCCTACGAGTGTGATATTAATCATTCGATTGTCAAATCTTTCTGAACCTTGTAAATCAAGAATTTTCAGCTTATCGACTTTGCTAATTGAGTTTATCTTTATGATAACTTATCGTATTTGTAATTCGATATCGTGATTAATAATTAAAATATCATTGTCTTAAAGAAAAAGTTTATCGATAGAAGTCGAGCCTATTTCATAAAAGATCAAAGAAATTTATTTATCGGAGGAACCAACACATCGAGTGTACCGTTTCAAATTAAACATTTATGTTTATATTTTACAACTTTTCTTATCGTTTGTCATCGCGTTACACATTATTTTCCAACATATAGGCACCAATATTTAGAATTCATTTTATAATCAAAACAGTATGGAATTCAAACGAAATCGAACATGTAAAGAATAATGCGTGAATTTATTTAAAAAACGAGAAGAAAAAGTAAAAATTCCCACGTGTATTACGTATTATTAATTTGTTGCAATCATACCACTTAATGATTACGTTTAGAAAATTTTAATAGAAATCAATAATAATAATAATAAGAAAATACAAAATTCGCCGATTTTTCATCAAAATTATCATCAAAATCACAAAATCGCATGGCATAATTTTCAAACCAAGTGCCGTTTTCAAGTAACCCCCCTCTTCTTTGCATTATTCAATATTTCATGGCGCGTAATCAAATCTTTTCATCTAAATGAAAAACCGACTGACAGATCTCAGGTAAACACGATCTCCGTGCGAAAAGTTCATCCCCTTTCCGGCAATTACGTGGCGCGTCTTCTCACATTCCTTCCCCTTTATCTTCCGCCTCGTCCTCGTTATACATATATTCGAGCTCTGCGTGGGCCCTTCGGCTCCGCGTGGGCGGACGCATACACGCGCGCGTGCAGACGCGGCCGCGCGATAAAACCGATGTTTCTGCCTTGAACGGGATACGACGCTCAACCCGTTTCCATTTCGTTTTCAATAAACCCCGCTTAACCCCGCTCCACCAATCGACTCACTTTCGATCAGGGCAATCGTACTTTTCCATCGATGGAAAAACATCTCGTTGAATTAGTCGAATATATTACACGTTGACCTCCTCTCCATGCTTTGTGACATAGTTCAAGCACGATTTAATTGGAGTATGATGAAAGGAAATACAAAGATAGTACAATTGTCGTATATACGATCGTATGCATACGTGTTATTTTTCTCGGAGAATTCAAAAATATTTTTCAATATTTATCTTTGTCGTTTATCATTTATGTTTTTTTTTCGTCGTGTAGCTTTCATCAATTTTTCTTTCGAGAGATTATAATTATTGGTTAACCAATTATTTTGTTAACAAGTTGATATGTCAAACGAAGAATTGTCGATTCTTTTTTTTCTTCTTCTTCTTTTTCTTAAATGTTTTTTTTTTTTTTTTTTGTTTGTTTGTTGAAACGAGAACGATATTGGAATAAAAATTGGAATAAAAGTTGAAAGGGTGACGAAGAATTGGGAAGTTATCGGAAGTCTGTTAATTAGAAGTGTTGATAGAAAGTTGACTCGTTACGGGAAAAACGTGATTTGCCTTTGATTAAAGAGATTCTGATAATTATTATAATAAAATTATGATGAAAATTAAAATTCTTTGTGCATGGAAAAATTATTATTAAGATTATGATATCATGATTGGAAAAAACGTATTCAATAACACGAAGGAAGAATGTGGAATTTAATTCTTATCAGAATTTTGTTTGTTTACAAGAAAAAAGTTGCAATCGATTAATGTATTTTTACATCAATTGGAAAACTAGGAGCTATAAATAAATTGTATGATGATAATATAATGGTGTATTTACAATACGGAACCGCATAATGAAAATGACGAAAAATCATAATTATTAATTTCTATAATTCTAAAGTAAACATTTATAATAAAATTCGTATCCTTTCTTCGATAATTAAAACATGTATCTTCTAAATTCCTAAATTTATGTATTACGAATACTATTTGATTTTCTTCCACATTCTATCCTTTTATAAATTCACTTCAAATTTTACGCGCTTAATATTACTACAGTTACAACATTACTTGAATGAAAAAACAAAATGGAACACAGTGTATATATTTTAAAGTTGTTTTAAAGTTTCACTAAATCGTTCTATTACTCTCGTGAGCCAATATAATTTTTTCCACGAAAATTGCTTAATCATCGCTTAAACAAAAATAACAAATCCCCCCTCGCCTTCAACGAGGCAATACGATCAAAAGAATCCTACTACACGTCCCATCCATTCTCTCGATTCACATTCACGCGAGTTATAAACACACGATAAATTCAACGTTAAATCACCAACAACTTCCTTCTGCCTCTTGACACAATTTGTAACACATCCAACTCTATTTACCAACATAAAAATTCAAGCAGGTTCCATGAAGTTTACCGTGCTCGATTCATGCCACGAACGCGTGACCGTTAAATTTCGATGTAAATAATTCCACGAAATATATTCGCCTCGTATGTAAATGCACTTTATATACTAGATTTTTTCTTTTTTAGAAAACGAACGAGAGACTTTTCTATCATATAATCGTATTACTCGATTGTGAAATGACACGGTTTGTTAAGATATCGTGACATCAATCTATCGAAATACGAGAATAGTAAAGATAGATAATTGTCGTGATTTCCTTAATTATTGGATCGAGAACACTGTGAACAGATCTGTGTCATGTACAAACGTCAATTGTGATTCAATGACGTTAGAATTGCCAAGATAAAATAACAGATTTTAAAGATTTTTGATATAAATTGATATAAATTTTTACCAGTATTATAGATTAATTAATATTTATTTGAATATGTTTAAAATTAGTGTTCAAAGATTTGTGGATGAGAACGTGTATATATTTAATTTTTGCCTAGCTCTTTAATTACAGTCATCTATGTATTATATTTAAGACATGTCATGAGTCGATAATTTCAACGTTAATGTTGTATATTTATGCAAGAAGAAAACATATTTTTCATACAATGAAAAATGATCAAATAAATTCAAAATTATTCTATTCAAAAAAAAAAAAAAAAATGAATTATTATATTTTTCTTCGTGAGATCATTCATACTTTATTAACTATTTAAAGAACGTATTGACAATAGCATTGATATAAATAACATTTTTCAACAACGAGTTTAAAATTAAACAAACCTTTGTACATTAATGTTATATTCATGGATAAAATAAAATAAAAGTTAAGTTTAAAATTTGCTTGCTAAATAAGTAGAACATTACTCCAGATCAAAATGCCTATTTAATTATTAAACCAATCTTTTTACCTCGTTCGAGACGATCGATAAGGGCCTCGGTGTTCCAGGCCAACTTCTGGACAACGAACGACCTTTCCTCTTCCTCACGATGACCCGAGGTCGTCCGGTCCGATTCATGTGCTTCAACATTTTCGTAGATCGAAACTTTTCCCTTTTGTCGTTCAACCACTATCTCCAGTATCCATTTCACACCGCACCTTCGAGCACACCTTTGTCCCTCGTCTCGTTCATCACTCACACCACTACAGTATATTACCTTCAACTTCAGACTCTCCTTCGACTTTCCAAACACCACTCGATAAAATCGACCAACGTGTACAATTCCTCTAACGTCGATACGTTATCACGTATTACTTCGTGCACGGAATAATAAAAAAAAAAAAAAAAAAATCACTCGAAGAATAAAAAAAAAAATCACAGAGAAATAAAATTTCTCCACGAGTGCCCCTTTCACTTTTTAATGCCCGGGTTCTGGATACCGTTTAAAAAACTGTAATACAGGTCTCCTAATGGAACTATCAATCGTGCGTATACGCCATTTCACATCGTGTTTTCACCTCTCCTCTTCATCCTTTTCATAAAACAATAGAAAGAAAAAAAAAGCAAAAATCACGTAATCTTTTCGAAATAATCGATAATTTTAATTGTATTAACACCACTACTGGATTAAGATCCACGGAGGGAAACGTGTCAAAAGTAAAACTCGCGCTAGACGACAGGCGTGCGACGACAGGCTGTCCTCGTTAAAATGGCACACTTCGAGACGGCCGCTTAATAAGTCGGCGATAGCCGATCCGCGATAAAACGTTCACGGTGAATCGATCGATGTATCAAGGTCGAAATATCATCGGATTAACCGTGAAAAAAGAGGTTGGAAGAGGTTAAGGCTCGCCGGAGTCGGAGGGGAAACGGTATAGGAGATGTAGACGCACGGTGCCGAGCGCATCGCGGGTCACGATAAACTGAATCGTTCACGATTCTTGAGGGCCAAAGAGTGACTCGACCAGTCACGTGACTACGCACGCAGTGACGTAGGCCAGCGATACTTGGCGCTGTCAGATCGTATGGGACGGCGTAAAATGGGACGCGTGATAGCGTTTATCGTGGGCTAATGGAGCGTTTCACCGATAGAATAACTCGCGGCTTTGACAATGCTGAATGACCGCGATCGAATCGATGAGGAATTTGTCGAGATTCGATGGGAGATTTTTAATTAATTTTCGGGATTAAATTGGCGAATCGGAAAAAAATTGGCGAATTTGCTTGGGAGGGGATACAAACAGATTCGACATTTAAGTTTTTTAAATCGAGAGAGTTTATGAAAATATGTGATTAAAATATTCATCGAATTTTTTTCTTTAAGAATTAAGAGTTGTTGAAATTTGACGAGATTGCGTGATAAGAAAGAACGAAAATAATTTTAAGAAATTTTGACGAGTTTGAAAATAAATAAATATATCTTATAGTCTTAAAAAATTTTTGTTTGCGTGGATTACACGCGACGAGATAAATTACATCCTTGAAATAAAATCTATATTTACTAGCGATGCTAAAGTTCGAAAACAAAATTTGAAAAATCTACGATATGAAATGAATGAACATTTTTCGAAAATGATGAAAAATGGTGTCATAAACTATCTCATGAAATACTTTTATGAATCCAAAAATTTAAAAAAAAAGAAGAAAGAAAAAGAAAGAAAGAAACCACAAATATAAAATATTCATAAAATCGCGTATAAAAATTTCAAGAAATATGAGAAAAACGAATATTTTTACATTATTACGTTGCATTATCATAAACCTCGAAAGACCTAATCGTGAAACCTTCGTGGCAAACCCCGTCTCATTTTATACTGCTATAACGTCAGAATACTAAAAAACATTTCATCTCTCGCATAAGCATAAAAAAAAAGGCATCACATGCTTCATTACAACTAACACCATCGTAAAAACCTAACAAGAGGAGAAGAGCGCAGAACACGGCTAAAAATGCACGCTAAAACTGAAGTGTTCTTGAAAAAGAAAGTATGCTGTGCCGACCATCGACCCTGTTCTAACAAAATTCTGCTTCTGTGTGATTTTTATGGAGGCCCGGTGACACATGGTTTTGAACACGTGTCGCGTAGAAAGCGATGCCGGATCGGCGGCGTCCCCTGTGAAAAATTTGAGACGACTCTAGATCGAACGAAGCTAGACCTTTCCATGAGAGATATTCTACGCAGAGAAATTTCTACGATTCAAATAATCTATGCAAGAAGATAATAATTCTAGTTATACATCGGAAGAGAAAATAAATTAGACAGCCACTTGCCGTCCAGAGAAGTGAAAACCACTGTGCAATACTTGGAAAAAACTTGACGACGTTTATTTTAAAAAGAATTCAAAAGTGGAAAGAGAAAAAACTCGAAGAAACCTCGAATACTCGAACATCCAATTATCCACCTCTCAAGAATAAAATCTCAAATCACTCAAACTCGGCCAAACCGCAAACTCCGTAACTTAATTTCACCTGTCGCTCCTCGATCCGTCCACCAATAATCTCAAACCGAAAATCCAACCAACCCAACCTAACCAATTTCTCTTCTTTTCAGAACAACCTCTACAAGAGACTCTACAGACAAAAAGCAAGTGCAGCGGGGAAAAAATCCTCCCCTTCGAGTACGAAGACGAGCGACAACGGTCGCCAACGTCCTGAAATATTTACACGGATGTGAATATCCATTCCAGCGGCTGCACAATTGTTAAGACGAATTAATAAAAATGCGACGCGGTTCGGTGACGGATGCGGCCTCAGGGGTCGGTCGCAACGCGAGAATTTGTACGCCCGCCATGGTGCGTATACGGATGCGTACACCACCGACGAGCTAAAAATTTCCTACTCAGGCCGGACCAACAGGAGGCGAGGAAGGCTTGTGGCGCGTACACGGCGAGAGAGCGCGCGCATATTCATACGCGTTTCTCGTCGGCTGTCTACTTTATTTTCGGTTCTTCCTGCGGCCCCTCGTCTCGACACCATTGGCGTCACACAAGCCGGCCAAACGAAAAACTCGTTGCGAGACGAGAAACTGCGCTCGTGAAATTCCGTCCCGACAACGAACCCCTCCTCCTCTCCCCCTCCTGTTTCGCGAAACTGTCTCACACTTCTCTCTCTTTTTTTTTCCCCCTCTCTATTTCCTTTTTCTTTTTTTTTTTTTTTTATTTTTTAGGTTCTATGTCGCGCTCCGTTTCTCGAAAGAAGGGCTTTTTCCCTCACGCCTTGCACGGTGTACGCTACGTCTATTTGCTACTAGAAAATTCTAGCACATCGGATGCAAGAGGTGAAGACACGTGAATAGATTTTGGAGAATGATTTTTGAAGAAGAGAAGAGGATGCGTGGGTTTAAGGTTTATAAGGGGGAAGGGGTTGTGGCGATGTTTATTTATTTGCTATATTGGAATTATTTAAATTTTTCTGGAACAATCTTTAATTCACTTTTTTTTTTTTTTTTTTTTTTTTTATAAACTAACTCATCGAAGAGAGATTTTCATTTCCTCAATCTCAAATGGAAATTTTTTTTCTATAAAATCTATAACACCTAAAAAAGAATTTAATTAACGGTGGAAGAATGTGAAAATATATTCTTAAGGAAGAGGCCATTTTTTTGTCCAACACAGGTCAGGTATGAGTTATATTTTTGAGAAACTTAGAAATTTGTCACGTTGACGATTCATATTTTTGTGATTATTAAAAATGTATGATTGGAATTAATTTTGGATTTTATATTATGAGATACACGAGATTCATTTATTTAACAATTATATAACCGGTTTATCTAGGAAAAGAGAAAAGAATTTATTGCTTAGTTGCTGCACTAGTTTCGCGAGTGGAAAATTTTTTTGCGGCGAGCACGGCACAGATATATAAAAAAAAATTAAGTAGAACATTGTTAATTAGATTTGAATAAAATCCACGAGTTATACAATATGTAATAAAGATATCGAAATATCTCGTTCCTTTTCTCGTCAACACGAGCTTTAATTATTTTCAATTGAATCGCGAAGCTGAAAAAAAATTCCAACCTCTTGTTTCGAACTTGATTTCCAATTCTAATCACATTTATTTCCAATAAATTGCACTGCAACATCTTAAACCTGAAGAATGCGAACACAAAACAAAAGAAATATGAGTAAGCCAACGTGATATCTTCAGCTGATTAAATCGATAACGAAATTGCAGATAAAAATTGTCATTCCCGACAAATTAATAACAAGTCTGTACAAACAAATAGCTAAATTTTTCTGGAACAATCTTTAAATTACTTCTAACCTATTAATTCACTTTTTTTTTTTTTTTTTTTTTTT